>NW_026895684.1:1200000-1737789 GCF_033153095.1 Gastrolobium bilobum | reverse complement strand
TAGCTGCAGTTGCTGTCTCACTGGTCACTGCCTCAGCAGGATTGCATGGTGGTGGGCTGCTGGCTCTTGGTTCAGCTGCATTTGGTGCATGCTGGCTGCTTGTCTCTGGTGGAGAGCCCTGACTCATGCTGATGAGGATCTCTTCAACTGACCTTGACTGGCCAACTTCAACATTAACCGGTTTAGTTTTTTTCTTTGATCCACCAGCAGGTCCCTTACATGTCTTGGCATAATGACCAGTCTGACCACACTTGGAGCATTGAACTGTGTAAGTCTTCTTAAGCTTCTTGTTGGTCTTCATAAGCTCTTCAGTTGGATCCTTCTTGCGATGCTTTTTTGGACGTCCAATAGGCCTTTTCAAGCGTGGAGGAAGTGGTTTTGGGGCATCACAAGTTGGCCAATATTGTTGGAAATTGACTGGGTTCAGAGTGTGTTCATAAGTGGCATGCAAAGCATCCACTGTTAGCCATTGGTGAACATGATTTTCCACAGGTTCATTCCTGTGTGCAATGGCAGCAATGGCATGTTCACAAGGCAATCCAGTCAGCTGCCACACATTACAGCTGCAAGTTTGCTGAGTTAAATTCACCCCAACACGTTGACCCTTTCCAGAAACTTCATACAGATCTTGGACCAAGTTTCCAGTCCATGTTGGTGTGCAAGAATTGCTTGCAACCTTCAACTGGTCCAGCCTTTTCTGTTGTGCCGGTGTTATCTTACCCCTAAAGGTTTGTAGAATCCTCTCGTGTGCTGCCATCCTTCGCATTATGTAGCACCTCAATCAAGCTGGTTCATTTAGAGTCTTCAACCTTTGCATGACCTTCTCAAATTGGGGAACAGTGGTGCATCTAGCACATTCCCATACAATTCCTCTTGTCTCTTTATCCTTCCATTGCTTGATGAAGTTCTTCCATACATGTTGTACACAGAACCTGTGGTGTGAACCTGGCATAATTTCCTTCAAGGCTGGGACAAGTCCCTGTATGTGAATGACAGTGAATAAAAATTAAAATACAATCTCAAATCAGCATGAATAATATTAGCATGTATAAGGGGAATTTACAGTGCTGGATTTTTAGGTGACCATATTAAAAGAACTGTTGTAGGGACCAATTTGTACCCCCGATAATATTGTTAGGGACCAAAATGGTCCCTTCTGTTAAATAACAAGGACTAAAATGGACCTCGATGATATTTATGGGGGACTAGTTAAGGTTATTAAACATCATTAGATAAGGCAAACACAACACACATACCACATGATTTTAGAAACCAGATACTGCATGACATTGGCAGCAACAGACATGAAAAAATTGTAAACAATCCACATTATTCAATAAGATCAATGACAGCAATGGCAATGGCAGAAGCTTGCTTGCAAATATTCATTAACAGCAAGGCAATGGCAACAACACATAACACACATACCAGAACACACATACGAAGGACAGCAAACAGAATACTACATGGTCATCAATGACAGCAACCAGAACAAACAGGACAAACTTGGCAATCCAAAATATTCATTAACATCATCAAACAGAATTACTAAGGACAGCTTCATCAACAACAGGACTATGGCAAAATATTCATTAACAACCAAAATACAATTAAGTATGACAATTCTATATGAAATAAATAATTGGAAGCACAACCAAAAAAACCTTACCTTCTGTTGATCCGAGATGAAGTTCCAACCAAATAATGCATGGTCCCCTAAATCTTCCTGTAATAATGTCATAAACCACTTCCAATTGTCCTTCGTCTCACTATCAACCACGGCATATGCAATCACATAAAATTGTTTGTTTGCATCTTCACCCACAGCACTCAATAATTGACCTCCATAATAGCCCTTCAGAAAGCATCCATCCAACCCAATTAAGTGCCTGCATCCAGCTTTGAATCCCTTCTTACAAGCATCAAGACAGATGTACATTCTGTCAAATATTGGCAATGCTTGTGGAATAGGTTGGGGGGTGACTTGCAATTTGCAACTGGAGCCAGGGTTGCTCCTCAATAGTTCTGACAAATATTCCCTTAATCTTCCATATTGCTCCTTTTCACAACCTTCAATGGTCCCCTTTGCTTTTTTCAAAGCCTTACTTACTTTCTTCAGATCCAAATGCACATTGTATTCCTCCTTCATGTGCTCAAATGTCTCTGTCCTTGTCATCTTGGGATGTGTTACTATTCTCTGCTCCAATTTCTTGGCCACCCAATCTCTTGTAGCCCTTTTATTCTTGAAGACTCTACAACATGTATGAGTCTCTTTAAAAGTCTTAACTTGGAATGTGCTTTGCTTACTGTTCCAGGCACAATACACCATCCATTCACAGTCTTCTACACTGCATTTGGCTCTTACTCTCACCTTGTCATTCTTAACCCATACGAAGTTCCTACCAAGACTGATATTGTAATCTTTTACTGCACCCTTAAATTGGTCCAGATTCATAAACTCCATACCAAGTTCTAAATAGACATGCCCAAAAGAAGCTTGCTCATTGAACTTTGGCATAACAGGTCTAACATTCTCATCATCATCACTTGAAGGAGGAGTCCTCAACTCCTCGGACAGATAGGTATATCCTTCTTCCTCAAATGACATCATGGCTTCCTCTTCATCAACTTCTTCAGATTCAGAGTCTTGTATTGGGGCATCCTTCTTGACTGCCTTCCTCCTTGGGGTCTGTTTTGCAGGCCTTTCTTTCTCTACAATTGGCACTGACATATCATCATCATCATCTTCTGAATCATCCTCAACACCAGGTGGGGGAGGCTTGTAAACCTCATCCTCTGCACTCTCATATGAATCTGAGTGTGAGGTAGCATGGTCATCATCTGCATTGTCTTCTTCAGACCCATCATCTGCATTGTCTTCATCATGGTCCGAATTGATCCCATCATCACCTTCTGCATTCAGGTCATCAGCAGCCCGTGCATGGTCTTCATCCAAATTCATCCCATCATCACCTTGTGCACCAAGGTCATCAGCAGCCTGTGCATGGTCTTCATTTTCTTTGACCACAACATCACCTTGTGCACAACCTTCATGTGAACCGACCCCATCATCAACCTCTTCATGGTCGTCATTATGTGCTGAATTAATGATATTATCCTCTTCACTGTCATGTGTAGGTGAAGCAAACTGGGGAATTGAGATGCAGCCCTCAAAGTAGACATGTATCTCATTGCCATTCCCTAAAGCAGCCTCACACATAGCACACACATCTGAATCTGTACTAAGAGGTCTCAGCCCCAGATCCAAATCGGGTACCCCAGGCTGTAGCCACATCATCCTCTTGTATTTTTCATACCCATATTGCTTAAACAGGGTGTCAAGGTCACGAATATTGCAGTAGTCAATGTCCATCTCCGGCAATGAGTCCACCCTTCCATATATATAGGTCATCACTCCATCTTCATCTCTGATAAACATATCACCGTGATGATAGACAATAACTATGTATTCGGACATCTGTCAAAACCAAAAAACCAATCCTATCATTAAACCATGAAGCCACAGACTTTGAAAGTGTTAAACAATACAAAGCAATAAAAAAGCAACCTTTTTTATGGATGCAGACATGTATTCTAACGATTAACATGGGGTTTTTAAATATTTTTAAATGGGTCAACCATGGCAGGGACCACACCACCTGGTTGTTACTTTCTTTTAAAACAAAACCCTAAATGGAAACATGGACCACAAAGTTCCACTTCGTGCAGACAAAAACAAGCATTAAACAAAGGGGAACGACATGGGGACCACAAACATTAAACAAAGGATGACAAACAACAATATAAAAAAGTTTCAACTTATAAATACTCATACCTTTTTCAACGGAATGCTCAGCCTCACAAAGTATCCAAATATAGCCCTTATTTCTTCCACTGGTTCCCTTCGATTCTGGAAAAAGTTGGCAATATTCTAAATGCAAGCACCAGGGTTTAATGGACGGTCTTCTTCCTTCCTTCTCAACGATGAAGTGTCGATGTTAGAAGAGGGGGAACAGGTAAAGTGTCCAACGGTTAGGTGAGGGGCAAAATTGGGTTTTTGAAAAAAGGGTTGTCCAAGTGGCTGAGTTTGTACCAAACGACGTCGTCCAACCACTCCACGTGGGCAACTGCATGTCACTTAACGTGACACATCAGCACCGTCACTCACTCCGTCAATTTTCATTTGACAGAAGGACTAACGTGGGACCTGTTTGACATTGTTGGGGACTTTTTTTTGAGTTTATTTTTCTTAGGGACTAATTTGGCCACCGCATTTTTTGTCAAGGACCAATTTGGGTCTTTACTCATATATATATATATTATACATAAATTTGTGCAACAACAACTTTTATTTAAATATGTATTTCACTGTCTACCAAAAAAAATGTATTTCACTTATTTAAAATATAAAACATAATAAATCATTTTTATATTTGAATAAAATGGGATTATAATTAAATATTAATCATTAATTATTTATAATATATATTTTTATGAAAATAAAACTAAATTATTAAATACTAAATATAATATATACTTCATAAATTAAAAATTTTATTTAATATCAAAACGTGTCCTAACGTGTCGAAATATGATATTTTTTAGAATTAACGTGTTGGCGTGTCGTGTCGTGTCCCGTGTCCGTGTCCGTGCATCATAGCTTTTGGCAGCACATTCTGTTTTTTTTTTTTTGGATTTTTTAGTCTTCATTGAGACTCTACACTCATGAACTAAGTTATTGTGACTTGGGGAACACAATTTCTGACACAAAAAAACAACGTTGTCTTTCAATTCCCAAAACGTGCATGTATTGATTGCAAACATTGGTTTAGGCTAACCAAAACTTGCTTAAATCATTTTAAAGACCTATTAGTGATTGTTCTGAGTTGCTATGGACGATTGTGAGCTGTTGTGCTATTTTTTGAACCAAAATGATCAAGTTAATACAAAAGTACCATTTATCTCATATGTTCAACTTGAAAAGGGCATAATTAATGATAAATAAATTCGATAACGAAACAACAACTTCATTACATCAAATAGTTCCGAAACCATAGGAAATAAAGGAAATACATGACGTGAATACAGAAAAACATGAACTAAAAAACTAAACCCTAAATCTAATCCTCGTCCTCCTCGAACCATGTGTCCTCGTCTTCCTCATCTGACACATGAGGATCCTCCCATGCTGCCTCCTCAACCTCTTGTCCCCGTGCAAGCTCCAGACGAGCAAGCTTATCTTCCACACCCTTGAACCTTCCTTGTATGTGTCTAAACCTTTCATTTCCTTTCTGGATGTGACTCTTCCTTCATTTTTTATGTTTCAGCGCCATCTTTCATATCTTCTTCAGTGTGGTGTTTATGCCCTTCATGACATCACGCAATGAAAACCTACCCTCAAGCTCAGCTATATCCTGCAAGTCAGCCTCATCGTCGTCGTCATCATCATCCTCCACCTTGGGCTCAACCATGGGTGCATCTTGGCCAACATCAGGAACCTCAACCTCAACGTACCTGAGAACTGCCACACACCTGCCCTGTTCTTTGAGATCTTGCACTGCTCCAGTAGACGCTTTCCGAACTTGCAATTATAGCATGTGGTCTTCTTTAACTGCTCAGTGTCCATGGGAACACCAAAGTGTACCAATATCCTCTGTACCAGACAGGTGAATGGAAGTGCACCCTTATGTTTGGCCTTATACATCATCCAATAGATATAGTGCCTCCAATTTACCATAACACTATGTCGGATAGCCCACGTGATAGGAATGTCATGTTCCAGCACCCTGGAATGATTGAAAGCTCGCGAAAACAGTATGCGGGTGATGACATAGTGTAATACACAGACCTCTACACTAAGCAACCCCACTGTGCAGTGAATGGTCCGCCCACGTCCAATATCAGGCCTCCTGGCCTCCTTCACAGCATCACCTCGGGCATATCCAGGAAGTGATACACCGCTATCTGCGTCATACTCCACAGTCTTCTCAGCATCAAAGTCATAGCCCAATATCTCCAACCATACCGGAGCCGTCATGATGATGTCCACACCGCAGACCCTCGACCTCAACTCACCCTGTACGTAGCTGAGGTTGTGGTAGAAGGTCTGCACCATCAACTCTAAATACGGACACATCATCTCAGCCAACACCCTCAGATGTGCTGCCTCCAACACCACCACAATCTAAAATCCCTCCGCCATAAGAAATGTTGTATCCAATGATTTTGGAGGGCATAAGGGTCAGTTTAGATGGTCACGTACAAATGCAGCGTGAACCAAGGGGTCATCCTCAAACAGGTATCCAAATAGGAGGTCGACAGTATCAGGCTCTTCGTCTTGTGGCCTTGACGAAGAAGGTCGGTCTTGTCGTTGCTTCGTGCGTCTCTCACCTTCGGCATTGCTTGATCTTCTACGACCAACCATTTTAACAAGCGTACCTACAATGCAAGTGGAAACAATATCAATAACTCAAAAATCAAAATCATGAAAAGGTCAAAATATTTCGAATCCCTGATGTTTATGTTGATGAAACAATATCAATAACTTATCAAGAAAAATAAAAATAAACAAGGTTCTACCATAAAACAGAACAAAAAAAAAAAAGAAACAATATCATGTAAAGGAAAAAAAACATAAAACAGAATGCAAGTGCCAAAACGTGACCTACCCACTCAGTTTCACAAGGTTCAGTGATTTGATGGTGCAATCGACAGGCTAGGAGGAGGGGTTTGGGTCGGTTCTGGATGAGTTGAGAATTTGGGGGGTTTTGGGGCTACCCTTAATCGATTAGGGTTTGAAATAACCCCCTCTGCGAAATGGTTTTTCTTTAAAAAAAACAAGTCTGACGCAATTTAATCGACTACATAACGATTTTAATCGATTAAATCTCCCTGAAATTTAATCGACTAAGAGGGATTTTTAGTCGATTAAATTTCGGTCTTCATATTTTCTGTATTTTGACCATTTAGTCGATTAAAGATTCATCTTAATCGACTAAATGGGCGCAAGATGGTGGATAGTTATGGGGAAGGAGCAAATTGATTATTAATTCATTAATGAAGGGCAAAAGGGTAAAAAAAAAACCTTATTCAAAGGTTGCATTATTGTATGGAGAAGTTCACATGACCCGTCAATAAGGGATTAAAATCAAGATTTTTCTTATGAGGAATTGAGAAGGAATTTGAGCATCTAGGTTGAACATACATGAATTAAGCGATAATTCACTACAATAAGACATGATATTTTAAACCTAAACTTTACATTAGTGAAAATATGGGTTATTCTACTCATATGATTTTTTTAGTTCATTTTTAATCAAAATGAGTTTTTACCACTCATACTTAAATTTTCAACAATTATACATTAATTTCATTTAATATAGTATCAACAGGTCCTTATTCTTAAATTTCACAATAGAGAACAAAATTAGGAAAGAAAAACACATAATGCCAGGCTACAAAGTACAAATATCCCTTGTCCCTTACGCGGCAGCTTATTCATAAAGTTTGTGAATTTTTGTAGCTCTCTTTGGTTTAATACAGAAATTTCATCACGGTTTCCCTCCAGATAAACAGAAGCAGAGGGGAACAAGGGACGCCATAACCACTAAATTTGCAATTCATTTTAATTACCTCATCTATATTATTAAATTATTGTTTATTGTGTCACATCACATAAAATTACGTCGTTTTAGGAGTTTGGAGAATTAATGAAGAGTGTTTTAGTAAAATTCATATAATAAATATGGAAAAAGTATTTATCCAGTGAGCTCAAAATGACGTCGTTTTGAAATTATGAGATTAAAAAATTATAATGATAAAGACTAATATAACTGTACAATATATTATAATTATAAAGACACCTTGATTTCCGCCCCAAAACGACGTCGTTTTGAGCTTACCAGAAATAACTTATATCCATTGACCGAAGAAATATTTTACCCAGTAAATATATGGCATTTGGGGAGTTATGGGAATTAATGAAGAGTGTTTTGTTTAAATTCATATAATAAATATATGGGACTTTATGTCATGTGACATGACAAAAAATAAACATGTGTGTGTTGTGATCAATCAATTTATACAACGTAAGAATAATAAGTCTTATATAAAATCTTAACAGTTGATTTTCATGCATCTAACGGTTATGGGCATGCAAATAAGTTACATTTATATAAGACTTACTAGTGTATGAATATCTTGCCCCATATATATATATATATATATATATATATATATATATATATATATATATATATATATATATATATATATGCAGGATCCTTTGACACCGTGCCAAATTTTGAAATTTGACACCAAATCTCAACCGTTGATTGCCGGCAATCAACGGTTATCATTTTTGATTGGGAATTAATTATTAATTGGCAATAAATGATAACCGTTGATTGGCGGAAACCAACGGTTGAGATTTGGTACCAAATTTCAAAAACTGACCTTGGTGTCAAATGATACTATCCCTATATATATATATATATATATATATATATATATATATATATATATATATATATTAGAAAAATATTTCTGCAGTAAATGCAGATAACTTATCTGCATTTATTTCCAAAATGACATCGCTTTGAGATTGAAAGATTAAAAAAATCATAATTATAAAGAGTATAATAATCCTGAAATAAATTAAAATTATAAAAACACCATGATTTCTGCCCCAAAATAACGTCATATTGGGCTTACTGCAGAAAACTTATCTGCAGTAACACTGCAGATAACTTATCTGCAGTAACTGCAGAAAAAACGATATGGCTTATCCTTTCTCAAGTTGCTTGAGATAACTTTATTTTCGGCTACTAAATCATAACCGTACAAAGATGGATCAATAGTGATAAAGGAAGAGAGAGAAAAAGTAATCATAAATATTCAAAAGTGAATCAATTAATACAAGAAAATAAATAAACAAAATAATGTAATTTTTGGGTGGATGAAGATAAATATGTCTCAAGCTACTTGAGAAATAATTTTCTTATATATATGAGAAAATTATTTCTCCTATCATACAAGATCAAATTATTTATAATAATCTCAAAAATAATATCGTTTCGGGATTTAGAAAAAAAAAATTAGACTATTTTAGAAATGTAATTTTTTTATCATTATTTTATTAGAACACCTTGTATTTTTTTTAAGGGTTATATTACTGTCATGTTGCATGAAAGTAGTATAACTTCTTACAAATCCATCGATTCTTGTGCATCTTTTTTTTTTTAATAAATAGTAGGGCACATCACATAATTGTATCTACAATATATGATAACATGTCTCCTATTATATGAGAGGAATATGAGCTCAAAATAACTTCATTTTAGAGTTATAAGAGATAATTTTGTCTCTATCAAATTTATCCCATATTATATATATATACGGGTTTATATTTCTGCAGTTGCTGTACATGCAACAATCAAATACTTGCCATATATATACGTGAAAGCATTAAATGCGGAAAATCATAACTATACACAGGATGAAAGCATTAAATGTGGGGAATCATAACCATACACTTGTCGTTGCTGTACGTAAAACGGTTGCAGAAATGATTTTACCTATATATATATATATATATATATATATATATATATATAGAGAGAAAAAAAAAAAATATTTCTCAAGCAGTTTAAGATATATTTATCTCCGTCTACTCAAAATCTACGTCATTTTGTTTATTTATTTCCTTATATTAATTGATTCATCTATGAATGATTATGATTTTTTTTCTTACTCTTTCTTTATTAATATTGATCTATCTTTATACGATTATGATTTGGCAGCAACTTGAGAAATGATAAGTCTATATATATATATGGGTCATGATCATTTTACACCAGTGTATGTTACACTCTCAATCTTGTCCACTGATCCCACTTATATCTAAGGGTTCAAATTTTTTAGTAATGTGAGTCATTGGATACAAATGGATCAATAGTCATGATTGTGTGTAAGACTTTTAACTCTTACGCCGGTGTAAGAATATCTTGCCCCTATATATATATATTTGATGAGTTTTATAAGAGTTATATTGTAGGAAAAGTGATTATGTAATGTTATAGAGATTCGTTTTGCGTGCAGTAGTTTTTTTGTTTTAAAAAGTGTGGGTCACACAAAATGTTATATATGTAAAAAAAAAATTTGTGTCATGTTAAAAATAAATGCAAACCCATTGATTTGACCTCTACGGATTTCTAGTTTCGCCAATGGAGATAAACTCAAAAGTCACTCTAACGGTTCCATTTTAGGCATTTACCACTACTACTCCTAATAGCTCATTTTGCATCATACAGGCCCACAAGTCATGGGTTATCAATTCAGGGGGCGTTTGGTAGTGGAGAAATTTTTCGTAGTCGGGAATATCAATTTTTAAAAATATGATTTTTATATTCAATTTATGATAATATCCGTAAATTTAAAATTTAGAAAAATTCAGTTTCCCATGATTCTTAGGGGGCGTTTGGTTCAGGAAATTTTTTTGGAATAGTAGGGAAATAAGATAGATAGAGAAATGATTGGAAAGATAGATAAAGTGAGATAGGTAGAAAAATGTAAAGAAAAGTTGTTTGGTGGGGAAAAACTTTATTGGAAAAATTAGGTAGCTTTATGAAATTAACAATGCATTAAAAGCCAGATAATCGGTTTTTCGAAAAATCCCACCTTCAAATTGGGTTTCTAAACAGTACGGATATCTATGTTTCTCATAAATCCAGACAAATTGGATAGATGAATTTTTGGTGAAAAACGTTGAAACAAACATGGTGTTTCTAAAAGCCATACTTGAGAAAGATAGATATCTGCTGAAAAGCTCCCAACCAAACACTACCTTAAAGAATCCCGCGTACCAGTACAGCAGTCACACAAACGGCCGAATCTTGAAGCATCATTCACTCTCTTCATCATTAGCTATGCTTATCTGAGAAACTTGTAGGCCTTCCTCCTCCCTCTCTCTTTTTTTGTTACACTTCCCTCCTCCCTCTTTTGACTCCACATGTGAACACTTTGGAAGATTCTTTAATCCACAACGAGAATTTAGAAAAGTTCCCCCACTTCCTTTCACTGCCATTGGATTCTACTTTATTTTACTTTTCTTTTTTCTTTTTTCTCCGTGACATGACAATATTGTCAAAGCTAGCTTTCGCCTTTCAGTCTATTTCTTCAACCTATGCTCCAATCTTTACATGACTGTTTTCTCATTTGTGGATGCCGTGTCACTCGCGAAATTTCACTTTCGCCCTTCAGATTTGGGAACATAATAACAAGGAACGCAAGCTAAATTAATTATATATACAACTGAAAAATGTCATTATTTCAGTTCAACATATTAAGTTTTTAATGATAGTAGATAGTACTACATTTTAATCCAAATTAATTTTTATAATAAAATAAAAATTACGAACAAAATTCAAGAAAAGTTAACCTAAAAGTCAATCGCAAATATTATTTTTATTTAATTATTTTGCATTTCTTTTTTTCGAATAATTTTTTTGAATAATGACTAGTAATATGTTGGATATGCTTAATATTTAGGAAACATTATTTTTTAAAATTTTCTCTCAAGAAAAATTTACTTAGATTATTTTAAATACAAAATAAGTTAATCTAAATCACATAATAGATTATCAGAATAAGTAGTGGCAGATCCAAAAAAATTGATAATAGAATCATAGGAGCGAAAATAAAATATTAAAATTATAAGTAATAGTAAAAATAATAAAAATATATAATTATCAGTACAAATAATTTGTTATTATTATAAAATTGTTATTTTATGCATATAATAATAAAAATTAAAATTTAGGGAGAGACAACCTCTCATTCTCACCTCTCCCTGAATTCACCTGAAAATAAATTTTGTGAAACGTATTTACCAATAATATAAAAATAAATAAATAAAGTGTTACCAAAAAAACAAAAGTGTTTGCGTAAAATTTTAAAATCATCCAATGTATTAAAAAAATAAAATCAAGTTTATAAATAAAATGACTTGACTGATCACTTATCAGCAATACTGCTACAATAATCAAGAAAAAGTTGCAACTAATCAATAGTTTGATTCATATATTTGAAGATTGACGAATTAGATCACTTATTGAATCATGTGCTTTTCTGCAAATTTGTTACTTAGATAAAATACTTATTTGGACATGACTTTTACTTTGCATGCTGATGATTAGGGATGACAATTTGGGTTGACCCGTCCCGACCCGTCCCGCCCCGCCACTAACTCACAAAAAACGGGGCGGGGCGGGTTGACCTGCCAAAAAATATGGGTTAGAAAAATGAACCCACCCCATTTTATGGTGGGTTGACGGGTCAACCCACCAACCCGCCAATTAAAAAAAATATATTTAAAATTCAAAAGTAAATTGTATTTTATGATTTTTCTAATATTATTTTATTTTATTTCACACTTCTCTATATTTTTTTAGTCTCAATCTTAAATGTATACTAATATTTGTCAAACATTCTTTAGGAAATTATATATAGATAACATTTGTCATAAATAAAATTGTTATTCTTTATTTTTTCTAGGAAGTACTAAGATAAAAAAAGAAACTAGATATCACAAAAATTTAAGGATTAATGAAATACTATCAAATTGTAAAAAAATATATATATATATTATAACCCGGCGGGTTGAACCCGTTTTAACCCAGGCGGGGCGGGTTGAGGCGGGTTGGTGGGTTGAAAACCTCAACCCGACCCGCCCCGTTTTGGCGGGTTGACCCGCCGGGCTCAACCCATATTGTCATCCCTACTGATGATGGTCCTAGTTGTTAGGGTCAGCAGAAAGGCAACTGGGGTCCCGCTCCTAGGTGAGCGGGCGCAGGTCCGGGGGGCAGCGCCCCTAGGCAGTTGCGTAGCCACTCCTATGCCAGCAGGTGCCTTGGCACCTGCTTGGTTTAAAAAAAATTTACTTGTTATATATAAACATATAATTAATTATAATTAACTAAGATTAAATTTGTAATTTGGCACCACCTAAATAAATATAATTATATTTATGTTTTTCAATCAGAAAAATAAAACCCAATATCCAAACCCTTTTACCTAACCCATCAATTAAAATTACTTTCAAAGCCTTAATTTGTGACTTACAATTGCAATCATAATAAAGGCTCAAATTATTCTCAAAGAGGAGATGCTACTTACTTAAAATAATTCGTAGTGAAGGCTCAAATTACTCAAAGAGGAGATGCTACTGCAGCTTATAAGATGATCACTTCCTTTAAATTTATCTTTAATTTATTTTTGATGAAAGAGATAATGAGCATCACTGAAATTCTTTTTCTCTTTACAATTTTAGGTATGCATTTTTCTATTATATCTTAAATTCTTTATTAAATGTTATTAAGCATATATTTATTATATTTGTGTGTTTTCATATCCTTAAGACAATGCTTGGTCCATTATTTACTGGGATATGTTATTCTACCTACCATTTTTTATGTCTACCTTTGCTTACCACTCTTCAATACCATTGGATCAGAATCTCAATTACATTTATTATTTCTTTCTCTTATTAAGATTCTAATCTAACGATGTTGGAGAGTAATAGGCAAAGGTAGACGAAAAAAATGGTAGATAAAATAACTTATCCCCTACTTATTATGCTGTGAGAGAAAAGTGAAATTCTTATGTTTAAAATGTTTATCGAAAAGGTTAGTGCATTTTTATATGTTTGCTTTGATATATAATCATTGATAATTGTTCATTTGAATTTTCAATGTTACGTGATATTATTTAATACATAATTTAGATAACTATGTTAGAATTTATAGTAAAATTTTTTCCTGATTAGTTTGTGTAATTACAATTAATATTTTAATAATTTATATGTCAAAAAAATTTAGCACCACCTAAAATTTTGGTGTAGCTCCGCTATTGCCGCCAGGCCCGTAGAGGCTAGGTACTATTATTGGCATCTGTTTTATTGTAATTTTCTTAGCAGTTTGGACTTGGGCCCATGAATAGCTGTTGTTAGGGTTTTGTAATCCTATTTATATTTGCCTTGTAAACCGAGAGACTTATAACGAGTGACGGTGAGGAGAATATAGTACAGACAAGCTGGACGTAGCCTTAATTGGATAAACAGGGTAAATCATCGTGTCAATCTCTTTACTTTTATCTCTTTTTTCTTTTTTCTCGATTTTATGTGATTGTCGATTCCCCACAAATAATGCCACAATATGCATATACTTATGTGCATGAATAAAAAGAGGGCATATTTTGAAAGTCAAATGCTCGTTTCAGCTCGTTGCATGAAAGGACATGTCCCGTTGAAAAGAACACGGTATGAGTGAGTAGGGAAAGCATCCACCTACTAAAGCAAGAGAAAATGACTTCTATCGAAACTTATAAACCCACGCAGGTAGAGATGGACCAAATTGGATGACTTTTCTAAGTTTCATCTCATTGAATCCAAAGAAAAGTTACCAAAGGGAGTTGTTGAGTAATAGGAAAAAAAATCTCACTTTGATCCTATGTGTTATTTTTGAGAGAAATTTAAATATTTTTATAACTAACTCATCCTGCATTCTGTATTAGTCTTATAATTAACTTAAAAAGTCAAAATTTATAAAAATACTGAACAAAATTAACTAACCTCAAAGAAGTAATTAGAGTTGAGTTAACTAAAAAAAAACACAAAAAAAGTTCTTTAATATAAGAAAATGATACATTCATATATCTACTTTTTTTTTTGGTAACTGATCCTAATTACCTCTTTAAGGTGAATCAGAACCCCCAGTATCTCCACGGGTTCGACTCTTTGAGCTGCCTATGAGACTAATCCAGAGTTCGGGTGCGAGTCCAAGAATTACGGTACTTATGCCCCTCCCCAGATGGTGTTGGTGGGATTCGAACCGAGATCCTCTCCCACCACTCAGTTCCCATGCTATCAACTAAGCCACCGCACTTGGTCATATATCTACTTTATTTGTAATAAAAGATGATAAAATAATACGCCATGGACCTAGCGGCCCAATTCAGACAATAAACACTAACGATCCAACAACTGCAGATTTTGGAAAACAACAAGTTTTGATCACTTTTAAATGGGAATAGGAGCTGAGTCTGTCCATCCATAACCATAAATAATAAAGCAAGTTGTGCGGACAAAAGATGTCTAATTTAATCTATCAGACAAGGGTAATAGCAATTGAATTTAACCACTCAATATAGTGTGAGGAGAGAGGTCAACATATTCTGCAGATTAATATATGTAGACAGCTGTGAAAATTAGGAGATCCAATGATCGACATAGGTCGAATTCGGAAACACAGAAAAAGGTGAATTATTTGGTCGGACACAATATAAAGGCCACCTTCTTCATAGATTTCTGGCTACTCATTCCTAATGCCTTTTTCCGTAAAGTCAACCATTGAAACTATGCTTCCATTACACCTAAGAATCTAAAAAGAAATGCATAGAATTGTTTAAATTATCTCACGTGATCGTGTGAGATCATTGTAATCATCTGTTGACAAATAAATGAATGTAGAGAGCACATCAACATATAGAGTAAAAATGTACTAAAAAAAAGTATTAATTTTTTTTTAATATACAACTGAGCTCGTTTTATATAATTTAATGTCACACGTGAATAAATTTATCTTATATGAGATTTATATTTTTACATTTTGTCATATGAAACAATGAGATTTACATATTTAGTAACTAACCCTGAAATGGAGAAAGGACAATCCTTGAAATATCGGTAAGATTATTTCTTGTGATTGAATAATTACGAATTTGAGTCTAAAAAATAACATCTTTGTAAAAATAGTTGATTGGTAACTCTATTAACTTACCTTGTTAATTGTTATAGAGATTTCCAAACCAATTAATAAATGATTAAACGAGAGGACCTGGTTTCGTTCTCTTGATTTAATGATAGGAATTTTGTGCAACGTAAGACCTATCTGAACTCATAACATCTAACTTTTGGTGTTTTAGCTGTTCATTTTGATGGTGCTAGGAGATAAAAAAAAATGATTTTAACCAATTCACATGATGGTTGTCGAGTTCTCAATTTGTAAATCACCGAGCTCAGAGAATGTTGCCAAATAAGTTTGGCATATTATAACCACAATTATCCAGACTTCTATTTAGCCATTTAAAAGTGAGATAGAAGAAAACAAGTTTACTAGATTAGTCATCAATGCATATCATCATAGAATGCCCCATTTTCCCATTTCTAACACAAGCGAAGTTTCTCATAAAATGAACTACGTTAATTTGGACCACAGATCTCATTATTTACCGACCCTCTCTCTCTAAGCAAAAAGGAGGGGGGAAAGTGGAAGGAGAGAGAGGGAAAGAGAAATCATTACCTAGAATCCCAGGTCAATGTTGAAGTTTTCCAAGCTCGGATTTTCCATAGTGTGATCTGTTCTCGATTATTAAAAACATTTCCATCTGTACAGCTTAAACTAATTACAACAACTAAGGTGTCGAATGTGATTGGTTCCAAATTAAATCTGATCATCATTCATCAATTGCTAGGGTGTACCTGACTTCTTCATACCCCAATTATTAACTTATATGCTTCTGCGAGCAATTAGAGAATGATTAAGATTATGATTATTTAATATCATTGAGCACATTATGAACAAATCTTCATTCACCAACTCGATTATAGAAGTAGATATGATGGTCCTATATGCTGATTAGGCATAACTGTAGCCAAAAACAAAATGTTTAATCAGGCATAAAATATACAAACTTCGTGAATGCATGCCAGTCAACAACCTTAACTTTTAATTAACCATAAAAATATAATTTTTTTTTTTATCTTTAGTTGCTCTGTTTCCATCAAAATGCGATATTTACTTAGAATGATGAACCACTATTTTTTTTTTTTTTAATCGTTATCTATAATGATTCTATATGTTGTTATTCGTAATCGTACACCATACTTTTCCCCCCCTTGTAAACGTACATAATCCAGATAAACGAAAACGTTATAGTGTTTCTGATGCTCCATTGTGAAGTTTCTTTCAGCGGTAAATACATACGTGAAAATGACATACAACTAAATTCCAAAATGATTGAAATCATGATGAATCAGTCGAGGTCCACTACTTAAAAACTGCATTTATGGTGTACTAAATGGAAGATGGCTCAATTAAATATAAGCCAAAGTAGCATTGCGTGGCGATTAGGTTGACATGGGTAAAAGAAATTAGCTCCGCGTTTTGTGCTAACAAGAAACTTTTTTTTTTTTTGGTAAAATGCTAAGAAACTTAAAGTGTCTCTATCTCTTGTTTATCAAAAGTTTTTTCTTATTTGAAATACATATATTTTAAAGTTTGACTGCTAGAAAAATAAAATAGAATTTGGATAGAATTTAATCATATGTAAAAGTAATAAAATCAAAATAAAATAATAACTTCAATTCATTTATTTAAGAACCAATTGATATGTTAATTTATATAAAAAAAATCAAGTTATTTATTGGAGATGCAATTAGTAGTCTTTCAATCGAAACCCAGAATTAGCGTCGTTGGATTTTGGTTTTTTTTTTTTTTTTTTATCAGAGTTAATGTATTTTATATTATAAGAGTTACTTTTATCTCATACATAAATTTATGTGAGGTTACATGAACAGAAGAGATAAAAAAAATAAAAAATGACCCCACATATGTGTGTAGAATACTAGAAATATTAATCCCTTTTTTATCCTCTTGTTTGCTTTCGCTTTCTTTTCTCATGTACCAAAAACAACTAATTGCTGCCTTCGCAAAAAAGGGGTAAAAAAAGCCAAAATAAACGGATGGAAAGAAAATCACTTCAAATAATCCAAAATCTTAACCCATCCATTCATGGCTCACGTTTCTCTCTCAAAACAGCAAAAAAGAAAACAGAAAAAAAAAAGCAAAAGCGAAAGAAACAGCAAATTTCGTTCTTTATTTATTTTTCTTTATATATTAAAAAAAGAAAACATTCAGACCAGTCTCGCTGGCACACCGCCATTAAATAAAAAAAACTGCGTAAATTTATAGTTTAATATAATATCATATACTTTCACAGTCCTTGACAAAGAAAAAGTGTAACTGCCCTCTTCACCGTTCCTCTCTTTTGCGTTCCCCATACAGACAAACATTTCGTTTTCATTTTCCGATTACTCGTTTTCTGATGACCGGCGGCGAGAACCGGCACCGGAAGGAGAACTGAAAAAGGGCCCTCTCCTCTTGTCTCCTCTACGGCAGGCATGTCAGAGAACAACGACCATGCGTTGCAGACGTTCCGAGCCCTGGTGGAGAGCGCGGACCACAAGTTCGCTAGGGTTCGGGACGTGCCTGCATACGGTCGCGTGAGCCAGAACCACTTCTTCCACAAGGTTTTCAAGGCCTACACACGCCTATGGAAGTACCAGCAGGAAAACCGCGCGAAGCTGGTGCAGTGCGGTCTCAAGCGCTGGGAAATCGGCGAGATCGCGAGCCGAATCGGCCAGCTCTACTTCGGGCAGTACATGAGGACCAGCGAGTGCAGGTTCCTGGTCGAGGCCTACGTCTTCTACGAGGCCATACTCAGCAGAAGGTACTTCGAAGGATCCGAAGCTTCCACGAAAGATCTGGGAGTTCGGTCCAAGGAGTTGCGGTTCTATGCGCGGTTTTTGTTGGTTTCGGTGATTCTGAACCGGGCCGATATGGTCAAGCATCTCATGGACCGGTTCGTCGCTTTGGTTGATGATTGCAAGAGTAACTTCCGGGTAATACATTGTTTTTCTTCTGAAATTGGAGCTGAAACGCTTTGCGTTCTGGAGAGTTTTTTGTTTCTGGCTTAATTTTTGGTTCGTTTGGAAGTGATGTTTAGCTTTGTATGTTCAAGTGTCGCCGGGAAAAGAAAGTGAACTTATGTTCATAGATTTTTATTTTTTATTTTTTATTGTCGTTTTTGCTAACGAAGTTCTTAGGAGGGAAACAGCTTGTGATATACGTGGTGTTCTTTTCTTGCGTTCATAACTAAAAATACTATAAATTCAGAGATAATTAAGAAGCTTCTCTGTTTAGATCATTTTGTTTATGGTCACTGTGTCATACTTGATTTAGAGTCCTTAAGTTTCATCTGAAAATAATTAGAATAGCATATAGTCTTTTAGGTTGTATGATAGAGCACAACAGCGACATTTGATGAATTGATCCGTGTACCGACCTCACCTAGTGGGATAAGTCTTGGTGTTGTATCCGATAGAATGCAAGCTTATTTGTTCTATGTCATAGTTTTTTTTTTATTTGGAGGGAGGGTGGGGTTAGAATCCATGTCTTGTAAATTTTGTTTGAGTTTGTTGGTGCAGGAGATCTCTGTAATAAGTGTAATCCATATTTCATCAACATCTGATTCCACAGGAGAAAATAGATGGAGGGATAGAACGGATAAGATTAAAAAAGTAAAAATCCACTCCCCAATTAAACCCGACTAGCGAGTGTGGGGATAGAACGGATAAGATTAGGGCTCTAAAATAAACGGAGTGAAAAGTTTGCTTAAAGTAATAAATGTTAGATTGGATGGCATGGTTATGCCTGAGTGGGATATGAAACATGAGCTGTGAAGGTGATCAAATGAGTTACATCAAGGTTATGGAAAGTACTCAATTTTACAGTTTTAAAGAAAAGAAAATGGTAATTTTTTTAAAGAAAATGTGTCCCATTGTAGAACCAAATTAATGTTTGAATCAACTGACTTTCAAGTAGTACTGTACTTTGTTATGCTGACTGTGGGGGCCAGTTTTCCAGAATAACATTGTTGGTGCAGGGATGATTTTCTTTTCAAATATATATTTATACACACACACACACACACACATATGTATATGAAGTTCTTTTCGGCAACCAGATAATAGTAAAACAAGAAATTGCTGTAAGTTGGCAAAACAAACAAGAATCTGAAGTGCCTAAATGCATTTACATGTGTTGATTCGATAAGTAGCACACAAACTAAGAGGATAAAAGTGTTATGCTAAAAATAATGATACTTCATTAAATGCATGATAACTACGGTCCATTTTACTAGATTTAGTAAATTTGTAAAATGAGTTTGAATTTTTATTTTTTGCCTTAGACCTTGGTCATCTCTGCATTGTTCTGCTTCAGATATTTCTAACTTACAAATTTATTTTATTACATGTTGCATGCTTGATTGTTATTGTTTTGTATTGAAAGTTAACCTTCCACTTCTCAATCTGATTGTCATTTGTAATTTCTTTTTTTGACTGTTATCCTTCATTATTAATATTGAACTTTAGTGTTTTACATTCAGATAAAATATACTATAAACTGTATCATAATATAATTCATTGATGCTTTGTATTCCACCATTCATCCACAGAAGGAAATATCTCTGTATTGCTTGTTTGACTTGATGAACATGAACTATTTCTTTTCAGGAAACTAACTTTAAAGAATGGAAACAAGTGGTGCAAGAAATTGTCCGTTTCACAAAAGTAGATAAGGGTTTTAGTGTCAGGCCTATGCGATATTGTGCCACATTTGATACTCATCGGGCTTCTCTTCCTTATGTGGCTCGTTTTCATGCTAAGAGGGTTTTAAAATTTCAAGATGCACTGTTAACAAGCTATCATCGAAATGAGGTAAATACTGTTCCATGCTGCCATGGTGGTTCTTAAATTTGGATTAATAAATTACTTTAGTAGCTGAAAGGGACTGAAGCTTTTGAATCTTCATATACTCTAACTTTCAGGTCAAATTTGCGGAGCTTACATTGGATACCTATAGAATGATACAGTGTTTGGAATGGGAACCTAGTGGATTATTCTACCAAAAGCATATAGTTAAACCTATTGAGAATGGCGACTCGATTGATCATTCAGGAGCTTCTGGGATAATAGACATGAATCTTGCTGCAGATATGACTGATCCAACTGCACCTCCTAATCCTAGAAAGGCTAACTTGTATCGTCCATCTGTGACACATTTGATAGCAGTAAGTTCTCAAGCCTACTGGAAAGTTTGTGTTACATGCTTGTCTATTTGCTAAAATTTAAAGGCTGTTCCGGTAACTAGGCCTTGACAATAACAAATAATATTTCGTGGGATTTTTATGATTTCTCCTTTCACATGACGTGGATATTCATATGTGCATTTGGTGTGTTTCATTGGTTCTAGTGTATATTTTAATATTTTGCATGTTTGTTTGTGCAAACTATCATGACATGTTTGTGTTTGTTTTTTCCTTCATGCTGTAGTGTCTGATTTATGAATCACTACCAAAATTTTCACTTGTTAAATATGGCTGTTTACATCCTATTGATATACAATCTTTCCCTGGATGTTAAATATATCATTTGTTATTTCTTGTATTGAGCTTCATGGTGTTACGCAGGTTATGGCAACAATTTGTGAGGAGCTACCTCCAGACAGTGTTGTGCTAGTATATCTTTCAGCCTCAGGTTTACATTTTCTCTGTTTTTTAAGTATAAATCTATTGGTCATGTCCTGTTATACTAGGTTAGTTACCTTAGTAATCACTCATACAGGAAAGGCTGGTCTTAATAATGTCTCTCAGATGGAAAATTCTGGAGGGTCATCCAAATTTTCAAGACATAAAGTCCTTTCTCAGACTTCTCAAGAACAAAATTCAGGAATTTCTGAATCTCAAAATAATGGCAAGAGAGAATTGAGCTGTTATGACAATTACCTGTGGTTTGGTCCCAAGGGAAATGGTGGTAGGTATCTGCACTGAGTTTGTTCTCTGTCAAACTTTTGTTGAGATTGTTTCAGGAAATGTTATGAGAATGTAATCTTTTTTCCTTCCTTTTTTGGGTGTTTATTGTCTGTTATAGAAGAAACAAGCACCTCTGCTGTAGCTGCACTTACATATGCTGTATTTGAATTATCAGGTTCAAACAACCTCTACCCTGGCGATCTTATTCCATTCACTCGGAAACATCTTTTCTTAATTATTGATAGCGATAACAGCCATGCATTCAAGGCAGGTTTGTCAAAACTTGTATATGAGTTTCCTGGAAACTTTGTTAGGTAGAACTGCTCTGTATATTCCTTGAATCTAATTTTACTTGTTAACGGCATGATGAAGTTTGTAATTAGTTTGTTACTCTATAATCTGATATTATTGTAACATTTCAAAATGAATTTAAAACACACTAACAATGGGAAACCCTGCCTCATTGATTTTCTTTAGCAATTTGAGCCTCAATGTAGAACTTTCTCCAAGGACAGAGTTAAGGGGTGTAGAGAAAGAACCTTAAATTATGAAATGGTGTTGTCGAATTCCTTGTGTAGTTACGAAAATAATGATAACTACAGCTTCTTTCTGGGTTTGGGATGTTTTTGTGCTAGTTTTCCTGGGGAAGCCAGTCATTATTGAATATTTGCTTGTTGGGTCCCGTCTTTAATATATATTGGAATTGATAGGTTCATTAATTAGAAGTTGCTGTCTTTGAGTCTTGATGTTTAATAAATGATTGCAGGTTTTGCATGGTGCTGAAAGGGGAGAGACGCCTGCTCTATTTCTTTCACCTTTAAGGCCGATTTTCAAGAACCCATCTGATATAAATTTACATAACGGAAGCCAATTTACCTTTTTCTTGACTGCTCCATTGTCAGCATTTTGCCAAATGATTGGTCTCTTCCCCAACGAAGCTGATACAGTAAGTGAATAATCTGTAAATTTTCTCAAATCAACTTTAAATATTGGTCTAATTGTTGTGTTAACCGTAGGATCTCTACAATGAAGCTGAGAACATAATCGCTAATGCTTTCACTGAGTGGGAAATAATTCTTTGCTCATCAACCGTCATGGATTTAGTATGGGCACAAGTTATAACTGATCCATTTTTAAGGCGACTTATTCTAAGGTATTTGCTCTCTATTTTTTTTTTTTTGAATTAGCCGATGCATTCATTTTTTATCTTGGTTGGAGATTGGTTTGGGAGAATGACAGAATAGCATTTGACTGCCATCTAGACTTCTTCAGGCGCTATTAAAATGAAGTTACTGAATGAACTTCTGTATGATGTGTTCCATAATTTATCTACAGATTCATATTCTGCCGATCAGTGATATCTTTTTTCTGCCCACCTGAGGAAAGTGAACGGTATCTGCCGCTATGCTTACCCCATCTACCCACTTCTGTTGCACCAAAGTCCGAAGCTGTGCGTTCTGCTGTTGTGCAACTGGCCATGCACTTTGACGTTGCTGACTGCTTTCACTTTACTGATACATAACATTGAGACTTAAAATGTGACATGTATAGTGTTAGGTTAAAATGCAGGCTTTGGAAGCTAAGGATTCTCGGATCAAAGGGATATGAGACAGAAGTATGGGTTGACCTTTTGGGCGCCATGACAAGAGTATGAGTGGTAGTGGGGCTTGGGCCGTTGGGGTGGAGTACCAAATTGTTGAAGATGGTTGCCTATGCTTGTTCTGTTGCTTAATTCGACTTCAGGCTTCATTCTTCCATATGCTGTATTTGGTGGTTTGCTCTTTACTGTTAAGGTTAGGTCATGGTGGGTGCCTGATGATGACTTTTCATGTGCTTGGGCCTGGAAAGATAGTTGTTAGTTTTGAAGTTAGTTGTATTTGTTTATACTTCATAGCTTTGAAAAAGAAAAAAACTGAAAGTAATTATTATTTTTTACCCTTTTTGAGCAGAATGGACAGTATCGAAATAAATTGATTGAGGAGGTTGTATACTGGGAAGAAGGAATTCCGTCAAAACTAGAAAGAAAATAAACTACTTACCCTGTATATTCAGTTTCGGAGTTTTACCATATCTAGATATAGAAACATCAACATCAACAACACATTTATCCCAAATTAATTGGGGTCGGTGGTAGATGAACTCACATGAAAGATACAAAACGGTTGAAAAAAAGTTAAAAAAAAATAAAAAATAAAAATAAAATAAATAAATAAATAAATAAAAATAAACAAATAAAATAAAAATATAAAATAAAATAACAATATATGTATATATAAATAAATAAAAGTAAAAAAGAAAGGGACAAGAAGAAGTAGGGGAAATGAAGGGGAAAAGGACTAAAAATGGACCATCTGGAACATAGGAATAACAGCGGATCTAACCCTCCACCATATGTATAGCTTTTCTCCATTCCATATCTAGATATAGAAACATCGGATGAAATATGTTACGCTTATCATGATATTGTATTCGTCATTTGGTTTTCTTTTTGGTAGGCTTTAGGTAATATCTCAAACTCGGACATTTCCGCGGTTTGCAGTTACTCATTTTTTTTTTCTTTAGAAAAAGTAAACAACAAATATCATTCTTTTCTAAATTTACGTCCGCACAATTTCGATTTACCAAAATACAAAATTGTCACACCGGAAGCTCAAACTGCTCTAAATGTTCCAAGGTGGACTATGTTATTACTCTTAGCTACTCTCCTATTTCATGGAAGACAAAAAGCACGCTCTTCCGCCGAGGCAGGATGGATATTGTTCCATGGCTGCCACTACTTCTGAAGTCTTATGGCTTCGTTCATTTTTATGATAACTAGGATGGTTTGCACATTGTTGCCAATCTTGTGTTCCTAAATGTATTGAACTTGATTGCCATTCCATCCGGGATCACATTCTCGCTTGCGTGGAATTTTCTCGACAAACGGTATCTCCTCCAGTCACTGCTTTTTTTTATCCCATCGTCCTCTCTTTAACTTCAACAATTTCTCCGTGGGAGGCTTGTCGGAATTAACACCAAGAGTTTGTTGAACTAAGCCAACTTGACCTCTCAAACAACAACTTCACCGGAGATATTCCGGTAAGTTTTGGCTAGTTTCCCAACTAAAGGTGCTTCATTTATCCGGAAACCTTCTAAGTGGAGTGATCCCTCCCTTTCTAGGCAACCTTAGTGAGTTAACTCGATTGGAACTAGTTTATAACCCGTTCAAGCCAGGACCTTTACCTTCCTAACTAGGAAACCTTTCTAATATGAAAATTGTGTTCCTTGCCATTGTAAACCTGGCAGGGGAGATACCACACTTCATTGGGAACCTTGTTTCACTCAAGAACTTGGATTTCTCTCTGAGCTACTTGTCAAGTAAGATCTCAGAGAGCATTTCGGGCTTGAAAAATATGGAACAAATTTAGCTACTTGAAAAATGGTGCGAGAGAGATTACGATCAAAACTGAGGTGTATACCCGTGGTGATTGGAGACTCAAAGATGACGCCGAAGGTTTCAGAAACAGCGAGAAATTTGACCCGGGAATGGTGGCTAAGGTTCCAAATCAAGGGTTGGGTGAGCTTCGCTTGGGTGAAGGATCAAAATGTCAATGCGGAAAAAAATAAAGGAGGCCATCTTGACTTTAAAATGACAAACTTTTTTTTTTTTTAACTACATTACCATGTTATACTGTTCTTTACCATGTATATCAATGATTGAAGTTTAGGTTCTATGTGATTTACTCCAAATTATTTTAGAAAAATAAAATCCAAGAACTTTGATATAATAATTACTCCAAATTATCAATAATTAAAAAATAAGAAAAATCTCACTTATTTGCTAAATTTTCGTTTGAAAATGAAAAACCATCTCATGGTTATCACATTATACTAAAAAAACAATTACTACACCCAAAAATACAAAATGGGTTGAATATATTACATTTAAAATAGGCACAAAGATCATCAAACACATGAATCAATTGATATGATATTATTCTAACTTAATTAAGGGTTTTGAGTTTGGATTCTAGGTTTATAATTGTGTTAAGAACTTGATAAGAATAATTTTTCCTCCCTTATAATTTTGTTCAACTCGAACCGAATTAGTAAAATAATTAATAAATTAATGGGAAAAAAAACATAACCTTATTAAAGTTTGAACATTGAACCATAAATTAGGACGTAGGCCTATTATAGACCCAAGCATGGCAAGGGTCTAAATTAGACCAGGTTTCAAGTCCATACCAAAATATTTAGGAAAAAAAAATAATGAAAAATCACAATTAGACAAATAAAATAATGAAATAAATAAAACAATAAAAACAGATACTTTTAATATAATAACTGAAAGGATTTATATTAAAATGAAAAAAAATAATCTTAAAAGCATATACCATATATGAAGAAATTAAAAGGCTTTGTAAATCTATATTCACATGCCTATTACAACTAACAAATATGAACAAAAAATCTTAAGAAAATGGCAATATTTTTTAACTTAAAATATTAGCAAATATTTTTATTATATATAAAATTTAAATGTAATAGGTAGGTTGGGTGGCCTAGGGAATAATCTGAGCGTGAACCCAACTCAAAGGAAGATACACCCTAACCGTTTTTTGGATTAAATTGAACCCAGCCTAACCCAAAATATGCTGATCAAGCCAAATCTAGTCTAAAGCATCTCTAATGGGCGAGACTCGAAATTAATCTCATGTTGTTGGTTTGTTTTGGGAGGAAAGTTATATTTATAAATTTTTACAAATTATATTAAAAGTATGATCGGTTATACTTCAATTAAGGGGGGTGTATTGGATTGAGATTCCAAAGGATTTTAATGGATTGTTTTTGGACAAAAAAATCTGTTGGTATTCGATTAGGATTTTAATTGATTGAAAAAAAATCATATGGTATTCGATTAGGATTTTAAAAGATTATTTTAAAATCCGTTAGTTTTCAATCAAGATTTTAAACAATGGAATCACAATCTCGTGGTATTCAAAAATTCGACGATTTTAATGAATTTTCTTTTGGTGTGGATTTCGTGAGACTTTTTAGTGAAAAATATAAATAGAATGTTTATCTTACAATCTCACCCCAACTCCTAGGATTTCTTGAGATTCTTCTGTTGCAGTGTTTTCTTCTTCCTTTGGCAGGTTGACTGCTCGAAATTGGGTTCCGTCACGAGAGTTTCGTCAAAACTAAAAAAAAAACATATTTTTGAGCGATTTTTATCACAAAACAACCGCGAAACAACAAACCAACTAGATTTTAATATGATCTATCTTAAAAATAACATATTTTTGAGCTATTTTGGAAGTTTAAAAAGTGATTTTTTAAGCTATGAGTCACGGTTTTTCTTGGCACAAAAACGTGTGATTTTTGTATTAAAAATAACATAAAACAGTGAAAAAATAACAGGAGAACTAAAACTCTCAAACCAATTTTTGTTTTACATAAATGAAGCAATATCAATTTAAAGAAAGATTGAAACTTTCATAATATGAACCCTATATTTCGTAACAATACATTCATGAACGAAATTCCTTCACTATAGGAAACGATTTCAAGCAATTTTTGTGTCAATAGATAACTAAAAACTTGTTTTTTCTCAAAAGCCCCAAAGCAATTTAAGGTTTCTATGTATCGACTAAAAAAAATTTGAGAAATTTTCTAAACTTTCATGTAATTAAACCCAAAATTTCAGATTCAAAATTTTCTTAGAATATTCAATGAAAATATGCATATGATATATGGTTAGAAAACTCTCATCACGTAAAATAAAAACCCCAAGGTTTTCAAGATCAATTGCAAAAAATTTCAAACGAAGTTTTATCATGAACTTTAGGTTCTATATGCAAATTTAGAATTATTTTTATAATTAAAAAAATTGGGTCTTATAATCATATATGCATAACTTTGATACCAAATGAAGAAGATAAATTTCAACCCATTAGGTATGTGAAAAGCTGTTGTTTAGTAATTTTGAATGTTTGTTAAAAATTATATTATGTTTTACTGATTGAGAAAATTATATTAGGTTTTACTTTTTTTTCATTAATTTCATTGCATTTCTTTGTTATTTTTTTATGGGAAATATTATACTTACAATCTATTTTTGTTTACAACCATATTTTAATCGTTGATTTCTATCAATCAATGGTTATTTTTTTCACAAATCAAACTCATTAATTAATATTTTACTTGGAAGTTAACCGTTGATATATGGTCATTATTTTCGCAAATCAAACTCATTGAGAAAATTATATTAGATTTTATTGATATGTGAAAAATTGTTGCTTAGTAATTTTTGAGATAATTTTCAACTCGTTGTTAAGTTTACTTTTTTTATTAATATCATTGCATTTCTTTGTTATTTGTTTTTATTGACCCTTGTAATTTTGAATATTTGTTAAAAATTCATATAATTTTTTAAAATCTTATAAATCCATATTGTCCTTTCAAATTTTATGAATTCTATTAAAATCCTGTAAAATCAAATCCTATGAAATCTTGATTGTACAAAATGTCTTTTGAAAAAGTCTATAAAGTCTGTCCAATTCTAAAATGTCTTTTAAAATATGTTGGATTTTGTATCTCAAAAAAGTCTTTTAAAATTCTAATCCAATACACTCCTAAAAGTGTATGATCGACCATACTTAATTTAATTTGTAAATTTTTTTTGAAAATGAATCATTCTTCTTATTTTGTACCTCCTAGTAGTTGGGTTCATTTAATGCAAAAAGAGGGAGAATAACTACTAAGAAAATCATATTTCACTAAAAAATAAAAATCTCTGGTGGCAATTTTATAATTTTTTGTGAGTGTAGAATATCATTTTAACAATAATACGTTCTATTTTCCACTTTTTCTCTCTCTACCCATCAAAATAAGAATTCTCAATTTTTCTTAATAATTCCTTAATCAAATAGAAACATAACACTTGACAAAATAAAGAGAAAAAAAAAGGAATTTGTGCCGTTAGTTTAACTTTATAGCATATAATAAAGTTTATATAGAATCCAAATTATTAAAAATATTATTTCTAACATTCATAAATGTTTTCATAAAAAGTGATAAAAAAAAATATCCCATCTCGAAAACTAAAAGGAAATGGCCATATATGTGAATCGAGAAGTTATTTGAACTAGTAATTCTTGAATCTAGATCCTTTGATTAAAAAACAATTATTTCCATTGATGTGGGTTAAAATGTACGTATATTTGGGTTTTAGTCACTTCTCGTTGTTGCTCACACTCCATGCTCACCAACATAGTTTCACTAAACCCAAGCTCATCCTCCATTACGCGCCAGCGCCATTCCCTCCTTCTGTTCGCGATCTTTTTCTCTACTCGCGATGTGTATCGCGCAAACCTCAACATCGCCGCTCTCTCACGATCCGGTAATGTGGACGCTGCTCGCCAACTGTTCGACAAAATGCCCACAAAAGACGTCGTCACCTGGAACTCCATGCTCACCGGCTACTGGCAGAACGGGTTTCTCCAACATTCCAAAGCGCTTTTCTATTCCATGCCACTCAAGAACGTCGTTTCCTGGAACTCCATGATAGCCGCGTGCGTTCAAAACGACATAGTCGACGACGCGTTCAACTATTTCGCCGCAATGCCGGAGAAGAACGCTGCTTCCTACAACGCAATGATCTCGGGTTTAGTGAAATTCGGGCGCGTGAAGGAAGCGCAGAAGCTCTTCGAAGAGATGCCTCATCCGAACGTGATTTCTTACACCGCGATGATCGATGGGTACGCGAGGAAGGAAGGTGGTGGTGGCATTCGGCGCGCGAGGGTGCTGTTTGATGCGATGCCTCGCAGGAACGCGGTTTCGTGGACGGTGATGATTAGTGGCCTCGTGGATAACGGGTTGTGCGAGGAAGCATGGGAACTGTTTGAAAGAATGCCCCAGAAGAATATTGTTGCCACGACTGCTATGATCACGGGTTTTTGTAAACAAGGGAAGATGGAAGAGGCTAGGACTTTGTTTGAAGAGCTTCCACGCAGAGATCGCGTTTCTTGGAATATAATGATAACGGGTACGTGAAAGTTTAAAGTTTAACGCAAGAGCATTCTCATTCTCTTTCTCATTCCAAGTTTCAAGCTTTAGGCAAATATGGATTTAACCACTAGTGATTATTCAATAGGACGGATGGTTTACACAAGCGTTCTTATACTATTTAATAACTTTATATACAGAATATGATTTTAAACGAAACAAGCTTCGAATTCTAGTTGTCTATTATCTTAATTATTTGTGTCAAATTTTGTAAAAATTGAACAACAATAAAAATATAATTAGATGGTTTTTATTTTCGTATATTTCAAAAATATATATTATGTTCATTGTTAAACTTTACGTATACTAATGAGTACTAGATAATTTTCAATTAATGTAATAATTCATAAATATGATTTATTTGATAGGAACTTTAAATCCAATGGTGGATTTGGATTTGGATCTTCTTACGTGGAAAAGTGTTCATGTGGTCATGTTATTTGATTACAACCACTCATTGATGATGACATAAGAGAGAGAAAAGTGTATGATTCTTAAATGAGTGGTGGTTGTGATCAAATAACATTATCACATGATCATTTTTTTACATGAAAGGATCCAAATCTGGTGGATTTTGAAATAAAATTATGGGATATGTTTTTCTCCTGTTTCAAGAGAAAAATATCCTCTCGTGCACTAACATAAAAACTCATGTTGTTTTTTTTTTTTTAATCAGGTGGATCCCACGTTTTGTTGTATCTGCAAGAAAGTTACAAGTTTCTCCGCAAAAACTTATAACCCTAAAATTATCCAATATAAACTTAGGCTTTAATGTTTTTATAATGAATGTAGACAAGTTATCTACATTCACTCCTAAAACGATGTCATTTTGGGCTCAATATAAATAATTTATCTATATTGACTGCAGAACAAAAAAACCATAAACTTATTAAGAATCTAAGTCTTATATACACTCATCCCTTTTATTAAAAAAAGGAAAAAAAATGTTTGTCATGTTAAAGAACACAACTTTGTGTAGTTTTAAGTGAAATAACTGTTTTTGTGTATATATTTGTTAGGTTTTTACTTTCAAGGACAAATATATACCGAAACGCAATCGTTTCATTTAAAATGACACAAAGTTGTATCTTACAAAATAGACTTTTTGACCCTTATAACCCTTTAATAATAATTAATTATCAAATTGACCTTCATTATAAACTATTTCGAAAATTTAACCCCCTCAAAAAACATAACACCAATCTGCCCCTGTTTGACCGTTGACCACCAAACCTACCCGGGTATATTTTGAAATTTTTGACCTACCCAAGTAAGGAGGGGTGTACCCGGGTATTGTTCTTGGTACTGGGAATTTACCCGGGTAGAAAGGGGTGTACCCGGGTAAATCTCCACATCCTCAACTTTCAAGAAGATGGCTCTCACTGAAGAACCCCTAGATGTACAATACTCTCCCTCATTCCTCGATGCCCTTCTATGTGAAGAGAAAGATACCTTTGAGGACGATTTTGATGCAAACTGTGTTGAGGTTGAGACCAATAACAATGACCCATCTGTGCCTTTGGTTTTGCTGGACAATGACTTGTTATGGGAAGACGAGGAACTTGTCTCCTTAATCTCAAAAGAGGGAGAGACCCATTTGTGTTCTTGTAATCTCATCGCTGATGGAACACTAGAAGGGCCTCGTGTTGAGGCTGTGAGTTGGAAGATGTGGAGATTTATCCGGGTACACCCCTTTCTACCCGGGTAAATAATTCAAGCAATTTCTCAGTACCAAGAACAATACCCGGGTACACCCCTCCCTACCCGGTAGGTCAAAAATTTCAAGATATACCCGGGTAGGGAGGGGTGTACCCGGGTAGGCTTGGTGGTCAACGGTCAAACAGGGGCAGATTGGTGTTATGTTTTTTGAGGGAGTTAAATTTTCGAAATAGTTTATAATGAAGGTCAATTTAGTAATTAATTATTAATAAAAGGTTATAAGGGTCAAAAAGCCTACAAAATAACAAACATTTTCCCCTTACTAAGGGGGAGGGAAAAAAAATTTAAAGATGAACTTGTTGCAGTCCCAGGAATAGTAGGTTAATTTTCTTCTACTTTGTCTTGCATTTTTTATTATTATTATTATTATTCCATTTTTTCACAATTGATTCACCGTTTGTAGGTTATGCCCAAAATGGGAGAGGGGAAGAGGCACTGAATTTATTTTCACAAATGGTCCGGACGGGTATGCAACCAGATGATTTGACTTTTGTTTCACTTTTTACTGCCTGTGCAAGTCTTGCATCATTTGAAGAAGGAAGACAGGCGTATGCTCTTGTAATCAAGCATGGCTTTGATTCAGATTTGTCTCTGAGTAATGCCTTGGTTACTATGTACAGCAAATGTGGTGGAATTGTCGATTCTGAGTTAGCTTTTGGACAAATTTCCCATCCGGACGTTGTTTCATGGAACACTATCATTGCTGCATTTGCACAGCATGGTCTCTATGACAAAGCACGCTCCTACTTTGACCAGATGGTAAAATTCAGTGTTCAACCTGATGGTATAACTTTTCTGAGTTTGCTATCTGCTTGTTGTCGTGCTGGGAGGGTGGATGAAAGCATGAACCTGTTTAATTTGATGGTCCATAATTATGGTATTCCACCTAGGTCTGAACACTATGCTTGCTTAGTTGACGTAACAAGTCGATCAGGTCAGTTGCAGAGAGCTTGCGAAATAATCCAGGAGATGCCATTTGACGCGGATTCCAGCATCTGGGGTGCTCTTCTTGCTGCCTGTAGTGTTCATTTAAATGTGAAATTGGGGGAACTGGCAGCTAAAAGAATTTTGAATTTGGATCCTTATAATTCTGGTGCTTTTGTCATGTTGTCTAATATATACGCTGCTGCTGGCAAGTGGAAAGATGTCAACAGAGTCAGGGTTCTGATGAAAGAGCAAGGAGTAAAGAAACAAAAAGCCTATAGTTGGATGCAGATTGGAAACAAATTCCATTGTTTCGTTGGAGGGGATCCATCACATCCAAATATTAGTGATATTCATGTTGCTTTAAGGAGGATTACATTACATATGAAGGGTGACCCTGAAGAAATTTTCTTGTAAGAGGCTTTAAGTTGATTTAAGGCAACTGTTTTGACAAGTGAAGATACAGATTATATTGGGAGCCAGGGGAAGGTAATCCTGTTTAACTTTTAAGCTTCAGCACTTTTTGCCAAAGTAGCTCTAACTTCCAAATATAAAAAGCTGGAAATAGGAAAATTCAAGCCAATTGTTCAATTTAATAACAAGGGGCAGGGAAAATTTGCAATGGTTTCTTATGCAATTTCATATTTTGAAAATGGCAAATGATTTTTTTGCATTATCAATACTGTCAATCATTTCCCTCTCGCTATGTAAGTAATCAAAAAATCATTTAACTAGTCATTTCTCATTTGATTAAAAATTTATTTAAAAAAAATATGTCTAAAGTACTCGATCAACCTCACGTTTCGGCTGGTAGGGGAGGCAAATATCTTTGATATGTGAGACAAGAAATTTACATATAGCATTTTAAAAAACATAAGCGGGGGATCTTGTGCCCCTGTAAGATACAATGTGCAATGCATATGTCTCCGTCTCCCCTGCTCTGTATCAGATATGCAAAGGGACTAGAGAGATCATCCAGTCTTGTAATTTTCCTCTCTCTTAATAAGTTATTTTATCCACAAAAAGAATATGATAATTTGTCAATCTATATACATCATCAAGTATGTGGGATGTTACTGAGATTACGGTTGTGATCTATCTTCAAAATATTAGCTGAACATATGGTTTTCTCGAAGCTGCTTGCAAATTTTGGCGATACTGAAAGTAAATGCTTTTATTTGAGATGAATATGCTGAATAACACAATGGCTTGCAGTGATGTGCAACAAGGACACTGGTAGACTGTGATCCTTTTATGGGTTTTATAAGAAGGATGACACTGTTGGGGATCAGACTTGATAGCTTGCAATCCCTTTTGTTATGGACTTATTTTATTTTTATAGTTGTTTTATACATACAAATTGTGTAAATTAAACAAATAAAAATATATGACACCTTATTATTTTAAATATAATATTATTCTTTTAGGAAAAGTGTTTGTTATTTATGACATAACTTTTTATCATTTTAGACGAAACAATGTCATTTGGTGTATATTTCATGATTTTTATATATTTTTCTCCCATAGAATTATGAAGAGAAAGATAAAAAATAATCAATTATGCATCAAAACGATATCATTTTGTCTAAAATGACACAAAGTTCTGTTATTTAAAATGATAAATATTTTTTCCTATTTTTATTACACAAAAGTTTAGAGAAAAAAAATTATTGAAGATTTCTCATTGGATGTAAGATATCTTTGCAAGTTCTTAAATGTGGACGCTCTAGTCAATAGTCTTCAGAAAGTCCATAGAAAAATCTCTCTACAGCCAACATTTTCATCCGCAGACACCTAATGGCAAGGCTACGATCCACCGTTCATAAAAAAAAAAAAGTTACGATCCACCGTGAACGAAATGCAGAAGATATTTGGCATGTAGTAATTATGTTAATCATGCATTTTATCGCTCTTTATGTAAAATTTAACGTTAAAAGATGGTCAGTTTTTAATGGACAACTAAAGTATCATGCTTAGAATATATCCTAAAAATAATAAAATGAAATGAGAGTAATATGGAAAATTCATGAAAATAATTTAGATTTCGTTAGAATAGCAATACGTAGTAAAAAGCTCTTTACTAATGTAAGATTGATTAAGCCTTACACCAATATTAATTAATTTTCTTTATATATTACATTTAATACCTATATGAATGTTTATACCTCATAACTCCAACCAGTTGATTCATGCGGTGAATTTTTTTTATCTTATTATAGTTAACTTTGGCATTAATAATTATTTGAAGATCATTGTTTTCTTTTAGAACTATCAAGAAAAAGAACTGCGACCTTTGTCATAACACCTGCGTAGAAATTATTAACAAGTATAACAAGAATACACAGTATTTGAAAACAGTCATTCCTTCAAAAAATACGTGTCGAGACACTATTTGGTATGACCTTTTGGGTATCATTGTTGGGACTTTGCACCATTTCCATCTAATTTCCTATGCCGGACTTTAAGTTTAACTATTTATTATCCATATACTCTTTAAATAAACACAACAAAAACATAAAAACGAATTGAATACCCAACATGGGTACTAGAATAGGATAGATTTTTATGGTTTCCAACCAGTTCACCTGGGCTTTTTCACCCTTTTGCCTCTTATTAATTAATTAATAATTATTTTGCCCCTGATTCGAAACTATTTATCAATCTGTCCCTCTTTAATCGATTACTTTGCATTTTTAATCGACTAAATAACCAAAACAAACAAAAAATGGCTGTTAGGAGATTTAGTCGACTAAATCTCCCTATTTAGTCGACTAAATCTCCATATTTGACAAAAAAGAGAGTAGCCAGTATGATTTTAATCGATTAAGTAGGGAGATTTAGTCGATTAAATCTTCCAACAACCATTTAGTCGATTAAACATGCAAAGTAGTCGATTAAAGAGGGGCAGATTGATAGATAGTTTCGAATCAGGGGCAAAATGGTTATTAATTAATTAATAAGGGGCAAAAGGGTCAAATAGCCAGTTCACCTGTTTAAACAATTTTTACTTTCCTGCATGTTGTAAAATAAAAATTGACGAGAGTTGAGTGTGTCACACGGTGAATAAACAATTAAACACTTATAAAATGATCGAGGGTTCATATTTACACAATTTATTTTTACAAACCTCTTATAATTAAATTTATAAGGGAATGATTTATTTATAAAAAAAATTTACAAATTTTTACAAATTACACTATGTACTCCCAGAAGTACATAGTGTAACCTAATGTACTTTCGGGAGTACATAGTGGAGTTTATAAACAAAAATTTTATAAATATAACTCTCCCCAAATTTATAATTGAAAAGCATCTTTTGCATATTTTAAAGTTATTTGATTTGAATCAATTAAAAAAGTTACAACATGACTATAAGTTTATAAAACTTTTGCCAAAAAAAAATTGTCGATTTCTGTTGTAAATAATAATTATTTAGTTATTATTTAGTCATTTATTTGTTGTATTGGGCCAAGCCCATTAGGTCAAAATTAGGTCAAGTATTCTCTATAAATAGAGAACCCTTTGTACAAATTTCAATAATATTTCAAATACCCTTTTCTTTCAAGTTGGTATAAGAGCTCTCGATCCTGAGGGCTCTGCTTCCGCGCCTATTGTCTTTAGAACAAGAACCTTTTATTCTTTTTGTCTCTCGCTGCCATCAGCCGCCACCGGATTTTTTCCGGGGACCTCTTGGACCGAGAAGATCTCTGTTACTGTTCATCGTCTCTGTTACTGTTCATCGTCCCCATTATTCTTCATCACAAGACAGCATCTGTTCATCACGATTGGACCCTTTCCCGGTGGTTTTTCAACTCCGAACAGACTCAGAAAGAACCGCGCTCACCGGACGACGTTGCTCCAGAAATTTCAGACCAGACGGCCACCGCACGCGCCCACACGCCCCGCCCCTTCAACCGCGAGTGAAGCCCACGCGCAGCCAATCTCACTGGCGCGTGGCGGCGCGTGAGACCATTTTTTCGGATCGGACCACCGCGATCTTGACCGTCTCTTCGTCCTCTTTCTGGATCTGTGCTCCTCTCTTTGATCGGACATCGTTTGGTATTTATTTGTGATTTTTTGGCTTCTTGGAGCTTTTCTTTTAACCATTTTCTGTGCAGTATGGCCTCTTCTCAAAGGAGTTCTTTTTCAAAATTTTATGATGGTACCTCTTCTAGACCTAAGAGAGATGATCGATGGTGTTCTTATTCTAAAAGAACAGGTCATATCAAGGATTTATGCTTTCGCCTTTATGGAAAGCAAACTGTCTTAGAAAAGATGGCAAGGATGCGTGGTCAAGCGCATTTTACTTTCTCTGAAATAAATAACCCCTGCACCTAATGAGACCCAATCTGCATTTCGTCCAAATGAGTTGGAACGACTCCGAACCATTCTTGATTATCTGAGTAAGCCATCTGATATTAGTGCTTTGGCTATGACTGGTATGAGCTCCAAAACTCATTCTTTTATTTCTTCATGTAATGATTTTAAACATTCTTGGGTTGTTGATTCTGGTGCTACTGATCATATGGCTTGTTGTGCTGACTCCTTTATTTCTTATCATCCTACCATTGGAACTCATACAATATCCATAGCTGATGGCTCACATACATCAGTTGCGGGTTCTGGTGACATAAACTTACAACAGTCCTTACATCTCAAGGATGTTCTTCATGTTCCTAAACTCTCCACGAATCTTCTTTCTATTCACAAAATTACAAAAGATTTGAATTGTACTGTAACCTTCTTCCCTACCCATTGTGTTTCTCAGGATCTCGCCACGGGGAAGACGATTGATAGTGCTAAAGAGCAAGGTGGGCTGTACTATCTGGTGTCACAATCTCCCGCAAATAAAGTAACAGATCACACATTCATGTCTCATGGTCAATCAACTGCTGATTCTTTAATTTGGCTGCATCATAAGCGTTTGGGTCATCCTCCATTTAGTTTACTCAAATCTGTATTTCCGTCATTGTTTTTGTCTAAGTCTGTTGAGTCTTTTCATTGTGATGTTTGTGAATTTGCTAAGCATCATCGTGTGTATTTTCCTTCTAGTGTTACTAAGAGTGTTGAACCTTTTGATCTTATTCATTCTGATGTTTGGGGTCCTTCTAAGGTCCCTCATTCTTCTGGAAATAAATGGTTTGTTTCTTTTATTGATGATTGCACTTGTGTAACTTGGGTTTACTTAATGCGTGAAAAGTCTGAGGTACCACAACTGTTCTTTCAATTTTATAAAATGATTGAGACTCAATTTTGTAAAAAAATCAAAAGACTAAGGACAGATAATGGTACTGAATATGTCAATCACTCTTTTTCCCAATTTATACAAAATCAAGGTATGATTCATGAACTTACTTGTGTAGACATACCTCAACAAAATGGGGTTGCTGAAAGGAAAAATCGTCACCTTCTTGAAGTTGCTCGTGCCTTTCTGTTTCAAACACATGTACCCAAATGCTATTGGGGAGATGCCATTCTTACTGCAGCGTTCTTGATCAATCGTCTACCCACTCGGGTTCTCGATCATGTAAGTCCTATTCACTCCATGACTTCTTTTTTTCCTTCTGTTCCAACTTTGCAAAGTCTTCCTCCTCGAGTGTTTGGGTGTGTTGTCTTTGTTCATATTCATAAACAGCATCGCAGTAAGTTGGATCCTAGGGCTCTTAAATGTGTCTTCCTTGGATATGCTCCTGATAAAAAGGGCTACAAGTGCTATCACCCTGGAAGTCGGAATTTTTTTGTTTCTATGGATGTTACATTTCAGGAATCTGAGTCCTTTTTCCAAGGTCCTCATCTTCAGGGGGAGAATAATTCACCAGAAGACTCATCACCTTCCTTCTTTGAATCTTCAGTGTCTACTCCTTCACCTGTGTCAGTGTCTCTTCCTCTTGTTCCTGTTCCTAATGTGTCTATGTCTGATCCTCCTGTGACTGATCCTCTTATGACTGATACATCAAGTACACTAGAGATACGGAAGATTGTAACACCTGAATCGTCTGAACAGCCCACATTGCCTCAACAGCAACCTCAATCGTCTGAGCCACTGGTAAGTCCTGAATCTCATATTTCTGATCATGATATTAATACTTCTGATGACTTACCCATTATTACTGCTTCTGATGATTTACCCATTGCTCTTAGAAAAGGAAAAAGAGCTTGTCCCAAGAAATCTTGTCCCTCATGTCCCTCTTGTACTCAATACCCTATCTCCCATTTTGTTTCCTCTGCTAATCTTTCTGTGCAGCACAAAAGCTTTGTTTCAGCACTAGACTCTATTGCAATCCCAAAATCAGTACATGAAGCCTTGAAAGATAGGAATTGGGCTCAAGCCATGCAAGAGGAGATGAATGCTTTGGAGAAAAATAAAACATGGGAGGTTATTGATAGACCCAACGGAAAGAAAGCAGTAGGGTGCAGATGAATTTATGCCCTGAAATATAATTCTGATGGCACTCTTGAGAGATACAAGGCTCGATTAGTGGCCAAAGGTTACACTCAAACCTATGACATTGATTATAAAGAAACCTTTGCTCCAGTTGCAAAGATGAATACAGTAAGAATCTTGTTATCCCTTGTTGCCCATTACAATTGGGATATAAATCAATTTGATGTGAAAAATGCTTCCCTCAATGGTGAGTTGGAAGAAGAAGTCTACATGAAAATCCCGCCTGGTTTTGATTCTGTGAAGGGGAAAAATAAAGTCTGTAGATTAAAAAAGGCCTTGTATGGATTGAAGCAGTCACCTCGTGCTTGGTTTGGAAGGTTTACTAAGGTTATGATGACCTTAGGATACAGACAGAGTCAAGAAGATCACACTCTTTTCTTCAAGAACTCCCAAAATGGGAAGCTTACTATGCTCCTTGTATATGTTGATGATATTATCATCACATGTGATGATTTTGTGGAGAGACAGATTCTGCAAACACGGCTTGCCTCTGAGTTTGAAATCAAAGACCTTGGGAAACTGAGATATTTCCTAGGGATAGAAGTAGCTCATTCAAGCAAAGGAATTTTTATCAGCCAGAGAAAATATGTTTTGGATCTTCTCAAAGAAGCAGGAAAGCTCGGGTGTAAACCCTCTAATACTCCTATTGAGCAGAATCACAAGATGGGCTATGAAGAAGAGAGTCCTCTAGTTGATAAAGGACAATATCAACGGCTAGTTGGGAAATTAATATATCTGGCCCATACTAGACCAGACCTAGCTTATGCTGTTAGTGTTGTCAGTCAGTTTATGCACGATCCAAAGGAAAAACACATGCAGGCAGTAGAGAGAATTCTTCAGTATCTTAAAGGTACTACTGGTAAAGGATTGTTATTCCGACGTGATGGCAATCTATCTTTAGAAGTCTACACAGATGCTGATTATGCTGGATCCGTGACTGACCGTTATTCTACCACTGGTTATTGCATTTTTCTTTGCGGTAACTTGGTGACATGGAGAAGTAAGAAACAAGATGTGGTTGCCAGATCAAGTGCTGAAGCTGAATTTCGAGCTATGGCTCAAGGCATTTGTGAGTTACTGTGGCTAAAAATTGTTCTTGATTATCTCAAAATAAAATGTGAGGGACCTATGAAGCTGCTATGTGATAATAAGTCTGCTATTTGTATAGCTCATAATCCAGTTCAACATGATCGGACTAAACATATTGAGGTCGACCGTCATTTCATCAAAGAGAAACTTGATAGCGGGTTGATTACCACTCCATACATTCCCACTGGGCGTCAATTAGCTGATCTATTAACAAAAGGGCTTCCTTCAGACAGATTTCAAGAACTTACTAGCAAGCTGGGAATGATAAATATCTATTCCTCAGCTTGAGGGGGAGTGTTGTAAATAATAATTATTTAGTTATTATTTAATCATTTATTTGTTGTATTGGGCCAAGCCCATTAGGTCAAAATTAGGTCAAGTATTCTCTATAAATAGAGAACCCCTTGTACAGATTATACACAATTCAATAATATTTTAAATACCCTTTTCTTTCAAGTATTTCCTTTCCAGAATTATTCGTTTAGTAAATGAATTTATTATTGGTAATAAATAATCACACATAGAATTGTAAAACAGAAAAGGGAGAATGGAAGAAAGAATGTAGACATAAATTTATCCTCGTTCATCCAATTTTGGCTACGTTCAATAATATTTTATTATAATTTCTTCACCACACTTTATTTCAAACCATTATATTTATAAGGAGAATATAAACAAATTTAAAAAACCTAAACAATATAATTATTCATGAGTCCAAAGTTAAACTATTAAAAAGAGAAATAAAATAAATTCGAACAAGTCCATAATAGTACTGGGCATCTGCGGTCTCAGGGGTAGCGTTGGCTTTATGTGTATCCCGTTAACAAGAATTATCCTTTGAATGCAAAGTATGAGTCATATCTAACATTGATTTCCATTAAAATAATCCTATGTTTTTAGAATCAACAGTACAAACACCAAATAATTTTCAAAAGAAAATACTAACCTCCCAAATGTATTTGACTAGGGATGATAATTCATGTATGCTCGTCGAAAACAGATATAACATGAATTCAAATATATTTAATCCAATCACCATATGAATAAAGATTTATGTCAAATCTTAATACGATTTGATTATTTTGTGATTTAACACAACACGACATGAAAAATTCATTAACTTTAATTATATGTATTATTGACACTTATACAATCCATATATTTTGGGATTAACACCACACGTATAACACGTGAGGTGAATGTTGCTTTATAATCATAATCAAACGATCATATATTATGACATCATGTAACATGAATAACTTGCGATGAAAAACATAATTAACCATAAAATTCTGAATCAATGTCGAGTTTGCAAATTAACACGTAACACAATATAAATTTTTGCCTGTGTTAGTTTTTTTACCAACATGAACATAAATACAGATTAATCCAAACACAAATATCTCATGTCATACTATCGGATCATGTAGTGAATTGTCATCAAACACAAAAATAAATATATAATATTTATCATAATTTCTATAAAATTCGTTATATTTTTTTTATATTTTTTTATTAAACTAGTGAACTAACATGAAAAACAAAAAGAAAAGCAAACAAAAAATTTAATTCCCACGAGCTAGAGTGATGAGATTTGCCTGTGGTGTTGACTGAAATCCGGGCAAGGTCGCAAAAATCCATGTAAAGGAAATGTCATACTCATAGCGATGACTTGTTTCCAGAACCGAAGTTCAAGAAAGTATCCACTTCCATTTGCTCCATCCCATAACACACCACCACCGTTGATGTCAATCACTTGCTTTTGGACGCACGTACGCTTCTCCTTCACTTTCTTCCAAGAATCACCAAACAAAAGCCGGCCCCACCACCGTGCACCTCCCAAGGATAGTGGTGGTCCCACACCCACCTTCTTCACGTTAATTCACATGAATCAACGAAATCTAATTTACACTTCAGAATGATATTCGTAATATATTCATGAATTAATATGGGGAAAAACACTTTTTCTGTTGGTGAAGAAGTGTACTGTTATCTCCTGAAGTGATCCTTTGATTTTTATGCCTTGCCTTTTTCTAAAAAATAAAAATAAAAAAATGAGCCCCACCATTTCTTCTAATATATTGTTCCTGGAGTTCAAATGTAAATTGATTATCCTACTCGTTTAGATATAAATCCATAACTATAAATTTTTTATTACTATATAAGTATCTAGTGCTTATTTAAATCAAATTATTATTTTTAAATTATAATCAAAATCTTTCAAAAGATAATGTTTAATTGAAAGTATGATCAAACATAATTCTAATATTGTAAAGAATAATAATAAACATAACATATTTAAAATTTAATAATTAGATTATTCATTTTCGTTTTATTTATTTATATCAATATCTAGATGTACTTTTTTATTTTATATACACAAATTCAATGAAAAAAATAATTATATATTTGGTATGAAAATTAATTTTTTTAAGATATAAAATATTATATTTGTTACTATTTTATGTTTTATTTTATAAAATAATTTTTTAAGTCAATCTTCATAATATTTTGATAATCTTTTCTTAAAAATATCCTATACTTACCAAAATGACTTTTTATTATATTGCCTTGTATAATATTTATAAAAAATTTATACATTTTATGTTAATATTATTTGTATAAATAAAATAGAAAAATGTCATTAATACAATTAAATAAAAAATATTATTTAAATACTTTTTTAATTAAAAAATCACCACAACAGTGGGTATTGAGAAACTCACAAAGAATCCGATAAAGAAAGAAAATATAAAAAAAAAGGTTAATGTTCTTATTCAACGTATACACATAAAAGTGGATGGATCTCATTTTTTTCTTTCTCTATCTTTTTTATTTTATTTTGGATCTTACTCACTTCTAGATGTGTATAGGAGATAATTGAAACATTAGTCACATAAAAGTATATTGCAATATTATCAACAAAACCATTTCAAGGGATATTTTTCAAATACTTTTATATTTAGATAAATATATGAAAAATATTTTTTATAGGATGTCTTATTTATATATATTTTTACAGTAAAACTTTTTTATTATTAAAAATAATTCGTTTTGATTGTTATTTAAAGGAAAACTTTTAATGCAGGAAAATGAAAAGTAAAAATATTTATAAAAAAATTTAAAGCTAAAAAAAATTATATAATAGAAAATAAATAAATATTAAAAATTATTCACCTAATAATAATTGAAGAAGAGCGTTTATAACATGTGTTTATTATTTCTTCTGTCACAGGAAATAAAGTTATCGCCTGTAACCCTAAAATTACATCATTTTGAGGGTTAGAGGAATTAATGAACGATGTTTTAATAAATTTATTTGTTTCTTTATATGAATTTTATCAAAACATCCTTAATTAATTCTTTTTCCCTTAAAATGACGTAGTTTTAAGGTTGGATGAGATAATTTTATCTCTTGTAATATGAGAAATAACAAATCCAATATAATATATATAAATCGATAGATTATATACGGCTCATCATGTATCATTCTCATTTATTATTTATGTTCACATATTACACAATTTTTAGATTATTGCCTAATATTCTAAATATTTTAATACAAAATAATTTAATGAATATATATATATATATATATATATATATATATATATATATATATATATATATATATATATTTGGTGTAACGTAACAACCATAAATGGCATATACTTTAAAAGAAAAAAGCTAATGTTGGAGAATGTTGGTTGGATTTCTAATGGGAGCAATTGATTGTTTTAAAAATTCACGCGTAACAATTCACGCGTAATGTGAGCATGTTGTTTTAAACTTATTCAACAAGCTAAAAGTTATACATAATGGCTTGCCTTGTTCTGTTTAAGGGAAAACTTTGTTCATGCATGGCTTGTTACGTTTCTCCTCCTCCACCTCGTAACTCGTACCCCCATTCCCATGTCAGTCACCTATTTTGTCATTTGCGCTTCAGAGTACGCATTCAGTCCCACTCGCCACGCGTGTCGCAGTTTGTGCACTCGCGTTTTGACACTTGAAAATAGTTCAAGCTTTTAAAAACAGTTCTTTCGTTTTTAAAATAAAAAAATAAAAAAATTTATTTGGTAAAACTTGTTTTGTAAAATAAGTTTTAAATATTGTAATTATTTTTTTGTTTTTAGAATCAAATTTGAAGAACATGATTGAGTTGTTTTTATTTTCTGTTTTGATTTTTAATTTTCAAAACAAAAAAAACATAAAAAAACTATTTTAATAATTGTTTTACAAAATAATTTTAAAATAAAAAAATCAAAACACAATCAAAGCCGGTAACTCTTGTGGGATCTGATCCACGTTCTTAAGCGAGCACGTTTGTTCACCGAAGGGCGAGTAAGGGTCGCTGTCCTTACCGGATGGTTTGGTCATGGAACAATCAATTGCTTCGTCGGATCAAAACGTTTGTTTGGCTGCTGCTAGTTCAAACCAATAATTTGATGCCACGTGTAATTTCGTATCAAATTGTGTATTTGGTTTGCCGAGTAATTTTTATTTAAACACATTTTATTATAAAATCTCAATTTATTATCTAATATATGCAAAATTATAGACTAATGGGTATGGTGGTACATTCAACAACACAAGCTCAATGTGTGGGGAGAGAACTGTAATAAATATTTTTATTAATAACTGTGACTAATTCTTGACGGATATCTTGAGCCGACTTGTCTCAAAGAAATAATAAAGATTGGTATACTAAAAAATAATTATACGTACTAAATAATGGTAGCTCAATTGACGCAAGAAAACTGAATAAGTGAGGGTGAGAGAGCATGTGTTCGATCCTCTCTTATACCGTCTTTGAGAGGGATTTAAAACTTTAATCTCGAAATCCGCCCTGAATCAGACTAGTCGTGAAGCGGTGAATCAATTGAAATATCTCAAAAAAATAAATAAAGAATTATAAGTAACAAGTGTTATATTGTGAGAACTATTATATAATACATTTTAAAAAATATTTTTATGCATATTAATTATAATTCAATTACTTAAGCCAATTGTAATTGTGGCTTGCCAATAAAGGACGTCTAGAACCCAAAACCCAATCATTTTTTTTGGCAAAACTTTGAGCATTGGACTCTAGACTAGAGGCCAAAAAAAGAAAAATGCGATAACCAATAGTACATGTACAAGTACAAGGAGAAACGCGCAGAAAGAGAAGGTTGTTCAGTTCCATAGCTAGCTGAAATACTTCAATTAATACAATAACTTGTTGTCGTTAGCTGAGGAGTTAAAGCTTGCAAGCTTAACCATGGAAAGTTATGAGATAATTAAAGATATTGGGTCAGGGAACTTTGGTGTGGCAAAGCTGGTAAGGGAAAAATGGAGTAATGAGTTCTACGCTGTCAAGTTTATTGAGAGAGGCATCAAGGTTCTATTTTTAAACTGCATTTCTCTTCCTGTGTATCTTTTCTGTTGTTATATCTCGTATATATGCACTTCGGATTGTCCTTAGTTAATGGAGTTTTATTGGGTTTTGCAGATTGACGAGCACGTGCAAAGGGAGATTATAAATCATAGATCCTTGAAGCATCCCAATATCATTAGATTTAAAGAGGTAATTACAGCCATTTTCTCTGCTTCTCCTTCATAATTCAGCTTTATCTCCTATCATACATAGGTCCCTGAAGCATCTCAATTTTCACTGCCATTTTCTTTTTTATTTTCCTTGAAAGGATTTTCCAGAATCTTTTATAAAGAACTGAACTTGAAAACTTTTCAATTTGATTTCTTATATTCCTACTCTTATGGAATTGATTGCTTATTATGTCTTGCTTTTCATGATAATTTGTAACATATGAAATGGTCATTCATCGCAGGTGTTACTTACTCCAACTCATCTAGCAATAGTCATGGAATATGCTGCAGGGGGAGAACTATTTGAAAGAATATGCAGTGCCGGTAGATTCAGTGAGGACGAGGTAGATTAGTTCATTTCTTTTAAATGATAACAGAAAGCTTCAGCGGCTTCATGATAGTACTTTTGTCCAAGACTCCATTATATTGGTTAATTTTTTACATTCTAAAACAGTAATCAAGATTGCTTCCACTGTACATTTTGCATTATGCACAGTAGGAGTACTGTTTCTGCTTAAGCAAATGTACACATTAGTGTTGAAATTTTGAATGGCCTGTTGGTTCCAACGTAGTTCAATAGAGGCCTGTAATTAATATATTTTACTCATAAAATTTCAATTTTTGTATTTATAAGTTTGTTAGTATTTAATTTGGTCATTGTATCTGGTGTCTATTTTGTAAACAGAAAACCTCATTCTGAATTCTTCTTTTGCTTGCACAGGCAAGATATTTCTTCCAGCAGTTGATTTCTGGAGTCAGCTATTGCCATTCAATGGTACCATTCTTGTCCAAATCTGAATCTAAATTGTTTCCTTTTCAATGAATGTTTCAATTCCAGTCAGACTACTTTAGCTGAATTGAAGATATATTTTCATGCAGGAAATTTGCCATAGAGATCTTAAGCTGGAAAACACACTTTTAGATGGAAGCTCAGCACCTCGACTCAAAATTTGCGACTTTGGTTACTCAAAGGCAATAACTTGACACTTAATTTCATTTAAAATATGTTTCAGAGTCTAGTTAGACCCTATTACAAAGTGTTCTGCTTCTTTCTTCAGTCATCTGTTCTGCACTCCCAGCCAAAATCTACTGTAGGAACCCCTGCTTATATTGCACCAGAGGTCTTGTCAAGAAGAGAATATGATGGGAAGGTAACTTTACATCTAGCTTTTCCTTTAATTATGTAAGCTGGGTATTACTCATTTGGCCACCTATATGTTCTTATCCTTTAGAATGAATGATTAGGTTGCAGATGTTTGGTCTTGTGGGGTGACCTTATATGTGATGTTGGTTGGCGCTTATCCTTTTGAAGACCCAGAAGACCCAAGAAATTTCAGAAAAACACTTCAGGTTAGTTGGGTCAACAAATATAATGAATTGCCTTTGCTCGAATTTCCAAGTGTAAGATAACCAATCACGGAATTTATTAATTTATTGTGGATAATTTTTGACAGCGAATTCTTAGTGTCCACTATTCTATTCCAGACTATGTTCGTTTAACTAAAGAGTGTAGGCACCTTTTATCCCGAATATTTGTGGCCAACCCGGAGAAGGTACAATTATTTGTGTTTGTTGCATAAGATAAAATTTATATATTTAATTATTAGGTTATAAATATGATGTCAACTTTGAGTTACATTATTGATGCAGAGAATTACGATACCAGAGATTAAAATGCACCCGTGGTTCCTAAAGAACTTGCCACTAGAATTTATGAACGAAGGTGAAGGTGGGTTGCAAAATGATGTCAATGATTCATCTCAGAGCATTGAAGAAATACTAAGCATAATTCAAGAGGCTCGGAAGCCAGGTGAAGGCCCAAAAGTTGGTGAGCTGTCTGTTGGGGGTAGCATGGATCTTGATGATATGGATGCAGATGATGCTGACATCGATGATATTGATACAAGCGGTGATTTTGTTTGTGCATTGTGAATTTGTGATTGATGCTTGCGTCTGTGCACTTTGCAGACCAATTCTCGCTGAAAAGTAGTTTTAAGATAAGATATTCCTTTGCACTCTTAACGAGATAGGGATCAAACAAATGCTCTTTTTCAATAGGTTTTTATTTTCCTTTCATTGGAAGTTGTTTGTCTTGATCTCTACCTAAGTGGGAATTAGGGGATGTTACTGATTTCTTGCTTTAATGCTTTCGCACTTTGACCAAAAAATTAAGATTGTAAGATATATGTTCTTCTTATATAATAATATATGTTTATTGGGTTTCTGTTAGCACGAACCATTAAGTTATTTGCGATGTGTTTTGTTTTTTGAACTCGTATAATTATTAGAGGAATCTTATATTTATAAATTTTTTGTTTATAAATTCTTATAAGTTATACTATATTTGACTGATCATACTTTAATCAAGAGTGTATGACCGGTCATACTTAGTGTAATTTGTAAAAAAAAATTGTAAACAGATTATTCTCCTAATTAGGGATGACATTATGGGTTGAATCCGACGGATCAAACCGCAAATTCGTCAAAACGGGACGGGGTGGGTTGTACATTTCAACCCATCAACCCATCTCAATCTGTTCCGCTTAGTTGTGGGTCAAAACGAGTTGGTGGTGAATCGGGGCGAGTTGACTTGCGGGTCAGTTTTTTTTTACTATTGCGTAATACTTTATTTGGCACTAAGCTTTTGTGATATGAAATTTTTTTATCTCCCCTAGAAAAAATAAAAAGAAAAACTTTATTTAAGACAAAGATTATCTATATATGGAGGCAAAAATAAGTTCCTAAAAAATGTATGACTGAAATTAGTGTACATTTAGATGTGAGATTGAAAAAAAATAAGGGGATTATGAAATGAAAATAAGTAATATTATAAAATTAATAAAATATTTATTTTTAATTTTTAATTAATTTTTATTTTTTAGACGGATTGACCCGCCAATTCACCACTAATCGGGTGGATTGAAATTTTCGATCCATATCAAAATATGGAGTGAGACGAGCCTACTCATTTTTGAAAGATTGGCGGCGAGATAGAGTGAGTCGGGACGAATAGATAAGTTTTGCCACGTCTACCCTGCCAGCTCTACCTCTAATTATAAATGTGATATGGCAAATTCACATTTGTATAATAATATCTTTATATCAGCATTGGATAAAAGCACTAGAGTAGACCATGCTGCACGATCACGGAAGCTTAAAAATTAAAAATATGATCCTTTTGTTGAATTAGAGTTTGCTTATATTTTTTAATTGAGAATTTTTTTGATGTCAACTTTTTCGATTGAGACACGGAATGATCTCAAGATGGGATAAATATACCACTGTTGTATTCAAGTGAGTACAATATTTTTTTAATTTTGGAAAAAAGTGCAATGTGGTACAAAAATAAATTTGAAAAGTGGAACTTTTTTTCAAAAGTGAAAAAATGTTGTACCCACTTAAATACAACAGTTGTATCAAAGACTTATCTCTGAAGACGATACTCCACGTCGGTATTGTGCATGGATTTTGGAAATTAATCTCCATAGGTGCTGGTTAAGGTTCGAACTTTAGTATTTAAGACGAAGAATATGTTTCTTTAATTACTAAGCCAACCTCTTAACTTTTCTTATTAAGTTTGATGATAACATAATGCCTCGCGTATTGGAGTGAAATGGTGAGATGTTGCTCTAATGTACATTACTATAAAAAAATTCTTTTAATTTGCTTTAGAAATAATTAAGACTGCTCTTTTTCAGGACTGTAATGCTGGTCTTTAGTCATAAAAAATGTTTTACATTTGCATTCAATCTTATATTAGTACATTAATGAGAATTTATTTAATAATTTGACTATATTTATAATCACGCGACATATCAAATGCCAAAATATTATTTTAATTCATTGAAAAAAGCAATAATAAAACAACAAAATTACATAGTCACCTGCACTCCTTGAATTACTAGCACTTAAATTATTTAAAAATCAAACAAATTATAGATATTTTATACCATGTTGTCTCTTATTTAAAATAAATAAATAAATGGACACTAAGATACATAATGCCTTTAATTTTTAATAAAATTGTAGCAACGTATCCTATCAACTTTTTAATTGGTCAGATTTATTCTATTAATTATTTATTTTAATGACCAATTTCAACAACCGTGTGACTTAAAGAGGGAATTTGGGCGTACATTCAGATAGAATAATGAATATAATTTATGAGCAAATTTTTGGTACATCCAATATATCGAAAATAGATAAATTTCTTTCCATTTTCCATTATAATCCTTACATGTAGTATTAAAAAATGAGTATACCGAGTTGGTATACCTGTAGTATTAAAAAATTATCCGTAATTTAGACCAATTAAGAAGTTTGGGGATAAACTGCATATCACTGCCTGACTCGAGATCTGAACCTGATCATGAGTAGGTCAGCATTTAGAACTCGAACGTCACAGCTTCTTATCCTTAATCAATTGATTATATTTTTTATTTAATCAACTCATTTATTTTGCAAGATAAATTATTAAGTGCCTTAAAAAACTCTTACTTTTATATCATTATTTTATATGAGTTATTTTTGCATATTTAACGATATTTTTAACCTATTATTAAAAAAAATATGGGTTATGTTTATCTACTTTTACATAAGATAACTACATTTCCTACACACACACAAGCTAGGTGGGTCCCATTTCTTTTTTTTTCTCTCTCCTCTTACTTATGGGTCCCACTTACAATCTTGTTTCTACAACATAAGATAAGCATTTTCCTACAACATAAGAAAATTATTTTCCAAAAAATATATATCGAATAATACAAAAAAAAAATATTTTTTTCTTATTGTAAAAGTATAATAGTTTCTCATTTTGCAATTGAGAATAGCATAACGCGATGTTAAAAAAAATAAACGTATTCAAAAGTTAATGAAAATTTCCATATTTTCAAATCCGTCTTTAAAAAAAATCTAAAAACCATATCGTAGTTTCTAAAACAATTATAAGTATCCATTATATTAATTTTTTTTAGGAACTACTGTCCGGTAATAATGATTAGTATAATTGACATCTTTGTATGCAATGATTTACATGTATCCATTGCATACCTCGATTCACAGTTGCATTTACTTAAGCTAGGAAAACCTTACCAGTTGCAATGATGTTTACCTTCAATTTTTTTTTTTTAATTTTTAAAATCTAGTTACTAGGAAAACCTTACATGTCTATCTCTCTGGTTGCAGTTTGCGTGAGTGCTAGAGAGGAATAAATCTTTGGTACTACTGTTGCATAAAAAATTCAATATTTCCCACTAATAAAAATATTACATGTTACTTAAAGTTTTTTTTTTTCTCCTATAATATGTAATACTTCCATTAGTGAGATGCACTGAATCTTTGTATAAGAGTAGCACGAAAGATTTATTCGCTAGAGAGATAGACAAGGGCCCAATCACTCGATGGCATGATTTGGGTTAGAGCTGAGTTTCGAGAAAGGCCCAATCAGTGAATGGCACGATATGCTAAAACCCTACCATAAAAAACATGGCTCGTGTTTAAAAGTTCAGTTCAATTCAATTCCAAAGCATAAGCAGGTTAGGATGGGGCGTGGCGGGAGGTCACGCACTCAAAGAAAGCATTTCCGTCAGAACAGAGAAAATGTGTGGAAGCGTTCAAAATCGGATCCTGATTCTTCCGACACCAAAAATCCTCATTGGACTCCGTTCTCCACTGAGAACCCTGCTTTCGATGACTATTACAAGGAGCAAGGGGTAGTGGATCCTCAAGAATGGGATCAATTTGTCACGGTTCTCAGAACTCCTTTGCCTGCATCCTTTAGAATCAATTCTAGGTTAACCATTTCTATTCTCTATCAACTCATCTTTCCGTTTCATTCCTACACTTTCAACGTTAACTGTCGTTTACATCTTTTTACTATATTCACATAAAATTTGCGTTTCGTTTTGTTTGGTGATTGCAGTAGCCAGTTCTCTGACGACATTCGCTCCCAACTGGAGAATGAATTTGTGCAATCTCTTCGTGCTGAGGTATGTCAATTGCAAAAATGGCCGTTATAAAAGTGTTGCTACTGCTTTTGTTTTTGTTGTTTTGTTGTTGTTGCTTTCGTTTTGTGCCTCTATTTTTGGTTGTGAATTGTTACTTGTAGGTTGTTGAAGGAGGTGAGACAGAGGCTATTAGGCCATTGCCGTGGTATCCTGGGAATTTTGCTTGGCATTCGAATTTTTCTCGGATGCAGCTCAGGAAGAACCAAACACTTGAGAGGTAATAGATTTTGACGATCTATGAGTTGCATTTGATTGCATGGCACTAACACAACCAACGGATTCCTTCTAGCAGTGCAATATGTACATGGACGTGTTAGGACTCAGGACTTTTAAGTATGGATATCACCCCAATCATGACGAGGATGCATATATTTCATATCTATTTATATGTTTTCTGCATGATATATGAATGAATTAATTCAAAGATTGTCATTTCGTCCCTGAATATTCTTCCCCTTCCTTAATATTGAAAAATTACCCCCCAAAAGGAATGTTGATTTACACCCACCTGACCAAACTGATGAATTTTTTTAACAAAAGCTCTTGTAAGAATAATAAGTCTTACACTCAATTTGAGCCGTTGATTTTCATGTATCAATCAATTGTACTTGATTGGATTACTCTCATTAATTAATTATTAATTCTCAATAAATTACGACCGTTAGATGCACAATAAACAATGGTTAAGATTGAGCGTAAAATTTATTATTCTTACACCTGTGTAAAAATATCCTACCCCTATATATATATATATATATATATATATATATATGTGTATATGCGTGTGTGTGTGTGTATTAGAATTCCTGAACAGGATACTGTCAAACAATTAATTGAAACGAATTATGCATATTACTTAGTTCTTATGAACAATATGTCACTTGCTTCCTCTGATTATGTTAACCACGCAGGTTCCATGAATTCTTAAAGCTAGAAAATGAAATTGGAAATATCACAAGACAGGAAGCTGTTAGTATGGTGGGTCACTTTACATACTCTTTCAATCTTCAATATCATTCCAAATGATTTTTAATGGTTTAGTGCCTGTAGGTTACTTGTTGTTCTAACCTTTCAAGAATTTATCTTATGTTACTCTAATGGTTGTTTTCAACGTAGGTGCCTCCCCTCTTCTTGGATGTGCATTCAGATCATTTTGTTCTTGATAGTAAGCAACTTCTAGTGCACAAAGTACATTTTATTTTTACCAGCCCTAATTCTATTTGCTTCATTTGGAAGAAAACTTTGGTGTTTTTGACTATTTTACTTTTTCTTTGCTTTTGTTCAGTGTGTGCTGCACCAGGTTCGAAAACATTCCAATTGCTTGAGATCATACACCAATCAACTAAAGCAGGATCACTACCTGATGGAATGGTTTGTGGCATTTTAACTAAAACATGTTTTTCTATGTTTCTTTGCCTTTTTGTTTTTATTTTTTTATCAGGTATGCAATATCTTATTTGATTTTCTGGACTAAATAGTTTTCTAAATTTGACCTGTTCTGATTGGGCAAGCTAAATGTGGAGCATTTGCTGATTAGTGTCCTTTTTCTTATTAGGTTATAGCAAATGATCTTGATGTCCAAAGATGTAATCTTCTCATCCACCAAACAAAACGTATGTGCACGGCCAACCTAATTGTTACTAATCACGAAGCACAGAACTTCCCTGGATGCCGTTTAAACAGGAATTATGAAAGGATGGAGTCAGATCAGAAGATTGGCCAACTGTTATTTGATCGTGTTCTGTGTGATGTCCCATGCAGTGGAGATGGTACCCTTCGTAAGGCACCTGATCTATGGAGGAAATGGTAGCTTTTATTCCTTTCTCCAGATTCCCTTTCTTTTCTTTTCAACCACCAAACTACTGTTCAATACTTATTTTACTTTTTTACAGGAACACAGGGATGGGACATGGGCTTCATAGCCTACAAGTTTTAATTGCTATGCGAGGTACTTTCTGTTTCTGATTGTTCTATATATCTATTTTAGCACATGCCTTTCTTAGGCTTGTTTTGCTGTTTCCTTAAAAGGTGTGGTTATTTTCCTCAATTATTTTTGGTTGTCTTTTTCAATTAAAAGATTGGTAATAGCCAACGGGTGTTGGCTCACCCAGTCAACTTTCCGCTCATGAAATTTGCATGACTCGGGTTCAAACCCAAGGGTCTCTGTCTCTGCTAGTAGGCAATATGTAATTTCATCGTATATGCTTACTGAGATTGGTGGTTTGTCTTTGTCCTAGCCTTAGAATGAGGAGAGCCTTCCCTCACCCTACAAAGTTTTGTCACCATAAAAGGAAAGGTTGATAATAAGATTGCGTAAGTCTACCTATGCTTCGAGATCAAGTTTGCTTTGTAAATTATTGTTCTATGTTTCTGGGCCGACTTGCATTTTGTTGAGCATGAAGGACCAAACTAGCAATTACTCAACGTGTCACATTTGTTGTGTGTCTTTTGGAGATGGAAGGCATTTTTTACACCAAATATTAATTTCATATTATTTAGTTTGAACTGACTTCCTCTTGTTGCCTAGTTCTATAATTTTGAAGACAGATTATTATGGTAAAAAAATACTTATATTTATTGTCTTAGCTTAATAGAATGAGCTAGGGTTTGTGAGACTTGGATTTTAAGATGATTTTGGCAATCTCAACAGCTATTTTGATTTTCTCAGGTATATCTTTACTTAAAATTGGTGGAAGAATGGTTTATTCAACATGCTCAATGAACCCTATTGAGAATGAAGCTGTGATTGCAGAGGTATTCTACCTTGAATTTTCTATACTTTAGTGCAGCCACCGTAGTTGTGAACTTTTCTCAAAAAAGTGCTTTGATATCTTAAGATCAACTAAATGACTAATTACCTTTGAATCATGGGTGCATTGATTTCTTAAGCTTACTTCTACCACGTAGGCACTTGGTATGGGCAAGCCTTAGGTATGTGTTACATTTTGTCCCCCTTTGATGAATCTAGATCACAAAATTTTGTTCAAATGATTACTAATTTGTTTGTAAAGCGACTAGATCAATTGTGGAATCAATCCATCCTCTTATTCTTGGGACACTAGGTGTACTGCACACGTTTAATCTTGCTCTGAAAAACATTTGTACACTTAAGAATACACCAGATAATAAGATGATTTATAGTGTTAGGGGTCTAAATTGGCCAGACCTATGTAGAATATTTTGAGCCTAACTTGATTATTAGCCTGATGCAGGCTAAATTATAGGTCTGGCCATAGTAGTCAATAGCGGCGCTATTGCGCCGCAAGCCGCGCCAGTTGCGCTTTGCGGAGCTTCGTCGCAACCATCTGCGTCGCGTCGCACCAAATCACAATAGCGGCCGTTGCGGCCAAATCTCACCGCAATAGTGTCTTTTTATGGTTTTAACCCTAACCCACTCTCTCTTTCTGCCTCTCTGTTGTGCGTCTCTCTTCTGCCTCTCTTGCTTTCTTTATTGCGCTCGTTTCTTCTCTACTTCTCTCTTATAGTAGAGAAGTTCAATGTGGAAGCCATGAACGAAGAAGCAAAGCTTCGAGTGAGAGAAATAGTGAGTGAGAGAGAGAGAAATAGTAAGAGAGAGAGAACAGATGAAGGAGAAAAAGAGAAGCTGTGAGAGAGAGAACGGATGAAAGAGAAAAAGTGAGAGAGAAAGAGATTCTAATCTATCTTTATTTAAAGAAAAGAAAAGTACATTTGTCAGAAAAGTGATTCACAAGTATTATAGTAACAGTGGGTAAAACTATTTCTATATCCAAAAAAAAAAATGTATCATTAAAAGGTAACTAAGGTAAAACACTAAAGTAACTAAGATAAATCTGGTAAATCAGTCAAGTATAGTTACAACTAAAGGTAGTACAACTATAGCTTAAGTTTGGACACTTATTACTAAGAGGTAACATGTCAACTCTGCCTTTATTTATTTTATTTATTTTATTTATCTTTATATTTTTTTTATTTGTATTTTTTTTGGGTGTTATTATTTTTTTAATAATTTATTATGTTACACACACACATATATATATACATATAATTTGTTTTTTTAATAAATATATTTTTGAGTAAACACCCTTTTTAGTCCCTGTTAATATTTACGAAGTCCTTTTTAGTCCCTGGCAATAAAAAAGGACCAAATTGATCCCTGAAATTACAAAAAAAGGGCCATGTTAGTTCTTATGTCAACTCCCAAATATGTAGAGTGACCCTTTTCTTGTACTTTCAGGGACCAATTTGGTCCTTTTTTATTGCCAGGGACTGAAAAGAACTTCGTAGATATTGCCAGGGACTAAAAAGGGTGTTTACTCTATATTTTTTCTGCTATTTCCGCAACTGCAACCCGCAATAACGCTATAGCGGTTTTCAGGGTTGGCCGTATCAGGCCGCAATCCGCATTTGATAACTATGGGTCTGGCCTATTTCATTTAGAAAATTGGCTATGGAGATTTTCATACATAAATAACTACTTTAACTACTTCATCAAAATACATGTTGCTAACTTTTTCAACTTTATATGAGCAATTTGCTGTCATGTATTGTTGGCTCATACTGCACAGAAAATAAATTAAATTAGATTCTAATTGACATTTAATCCACATCTCATGAAATTGTAAAATAATTTTAATTACTTAAGTTTATACCTTTTATGTTCTTTTCAAATCTTGTTGCGTAGCCATTTGCCATTACAAATTAATGTTTGGATTGTCTCTTAAGCTAAGCTAGTATGATAAGCATCAATAAGTTCTACATTTGTCTTTGGTTTGCTAAAATCACAAGTATTGTGCATGAAAGAAAGCTGTCCCCCAAGTAAAATCAGAGTTAAGATCTTATCGTGAAGTTGTTCATATATATGATGAAAACTCATCCTTCCTTTAATATATTGGGTCGTAGAAGAAAAATAGCTTAAAGTATTGAAATTTATCAAAGATGACAAAGACATACTAGGTGTTTTAATTTTTATTGTAGCACCAGAGTTGCATTTAGTGTTGGAGAAAGAGTTATTGGTAATTATCGTGCTAGCTTAACTGAAGAGGTCATTCAAACATTAATTTGTGGTAGAGATTAACTGCACACTAAGTATGATTTGAAGAAAAAGTAAAAAGGTGTAAAATTTAAGTAAGTGAAATTGTTTTACAATTTGATGATATTAGGATAAATGTCAAGAAAAATATAATTTAATTTATTTTATGTACGATGAACCAATTTCACATGATATTAAATTGCTCATATAAAGTTGACAATGTCAGCTATATATCGAGTTTTGATGGAGTAGTCTAATTACATATGTGTGTATGAAAATCTCCATAGTCGATTTTCGATATGAAATAATAGGGTGCTATTGGTAATACTCTTATTTCATACTATTTAAGAACTTGCATACCATTGGCATAATACTCATTTTATTATGTAATTAAGCAAAAGGCCTATAATTTTGCAAAAGGCCTGATAGTCATAGGCTTAGAAGTCTGTAGGCCTATTACAATTACAAGCTAATAGGTCAGGCCTATAATTTAGCCTGCGTTAAGCTAATAGGTCGTGATAGACTCAAAATATGTTACGTAGGCATGGACTATTTATGTCAAAGTCTTTCCTGGCCTATTTATACCCCTAGCTGAGTTCCATTAATTGCGGTCTCCATTCTCTGATCTATATTTAGCAACGAATACTGATCTCGTTTTAAAGGTGATGTTCAAAAGGCTATTTGTTTGAAAGAAACAATTTTGAATGCCTCGGAGCAGATGCCATTCAGAATTGGATGGATACAATTAAAGGCCAAATAACTTTTTTTATGGTAAGAGTAGATGACAATTGGGATTGCAAGGAGGATTAACATCCAATGGTAACTCCTCTAATTTTTTAGCTAGTGAAGAGGTTACTAATTAATTTCAACAGGGGGTGGTTAGAAATGGACCAAAGATAGACACTTGATGCATGACATTAATAAATATTACAATATGTAAGTTCAATATTAATTTATGGTTTATCCATGTACTGTGAGAAACATAGTAACTCTAAAAGTAATAAATTTTTAACTATGCATAAGATTTAGTGTCTAGTTTGCCCTCACAATACAAGATAATCCTTAATTAATTATTAGTGATAATTCATGGGTTATGTGTTGATGCCTTGCAAACAGGTGCATTATTAGTAATAATTTGGACAACAATTTTGGGGTCTGACCTCACCAATGGTGGACAAATCAGATTAGCAATGTGATGTTTGTTCTAGTATTCACTTGAACCATCAATAGCCTTCAAGGGTATAGGTCCTGAATTGGAGGCAGTCATGGAGTTTCTTTGTGCATCAATCTAACCGTTAGTCACTATACTTACACATTTTTATAGTCATTAGCCAAGTGTCTTTGATAGATTGAAGTAACCTCAACAGGTGGATTGTTTTATTTGCAATGTTTTAGTTCTTATAGCATTATAGTTATGTGGAAGAAACCTAAGACAGATGTGTTTGCAGCATATATGAATGAACTAACAACATAAGGATTTCTAGCAACATTGAGTAAATCAGTAATATAAAATAGACTAGCTATTTCACATGATAAATGCTCTCTTCCTAATTGTCCTCCACTGTCTCTTCTCTTGCTCCCATCAAAATACATATCAGCTATTGGTTGGTTAAAATTTGTAAATCCAATAAGTAAAGGGACTTGCATTGTCTTGTTTTTTAGGAGCCTCTTTATCTATTTGTTTCATCTATGCAAGATATTCATTTAGTACAGCTGAACATATACTCACCCCATTTCATTTAGAATCGCTGGAGACTACAAATGACCACTGTGTCAATGCTGGAAAGTGCAGAATTGCCACCGAATATTGCAAATGGCCACCATAAGCTATGCTAGAAAAGGAAGAATTGAAAGATGTGAATTGTCTAGATCATGAGAAACACTGCTTTTTTGTGCATAATTTGTAAGCCCATACTTAGCCATCCCAAGCCGTACTCATTTTCAAAAGTTAAAAAAAGATAAAGTTCGTACTAGGTATTTACTGGGGCATATGCATGCTTCGTAGGGGTATGCTTAAGAAATCAGTGTATCCATGCTTTAGAGATTAACATCAACATTGCTTGTATCTTTTGGCTTTTTATATAGTGAGGAGCTCTGCTCAATTTCTCTCTCTCTCTCTATATATATTTTTTATTGTTCTCTCGTGTTGCAGGTTTTGCAGAGGTGTGGAGGGTCTGTTAAACTTCTTGATGTCTCTAGTGAGCTTCCGCAACTCATTCGTCGGTCAGGTCTCAAGAGATGGAAGGTTTGTGTTGTGTTTGCAGTGACCAGTTGACCATCTATTTCTTTGAAAAGTCAGTGTTTTGAAGATAATACATGTAATATTAGGAAAAAATATGCTGCGCCTACCTATACATGTCAAAGTTTTAGTGCGTATCTCATCTTCATGGATTTTCTAGGACATAATGCCCTTTCACATGATGTGATGAGACACCCTGAATGGTTTTGAAGGAAATTTGTAGGTATTTGGCTTTCTTAGTATCCTATGTCTCTTCCAATTCCAACTCTTGAGAGTGCTGGGTTGAAATTTATGAATAGGTGTTATTCCTTGCCATATGATGGACTTGGGATTTTTTTTTTTCCTGATTGGCTTTTGTTTGGAATATGTCTGGTAGTACGTTATTTCTAATCCAATTTCTGATATTCGATCAGTTGGATGTCCATCAAGTTATGTCCACATTATTGTGGATGGTAAAAAATAAAGTTTCAAACTTCGTGAACAGAAAATTCTTATCCATGTCCAACTTGAACATGTATTCCAGCAGAAGCTGTAGGTTTTGCATGTGATTCAGCTTTTGGCTTAAAATGTAGAAGAGGTTAAGTTTGTCTTACAGCAATATGCATTTAAAATTTTTTAATGGTGTTTGATTTTGGAGAGATGCAGGTAAATGACAGGGGTACATGGTTGGTCTCTTACAAAGATGTTCCTAAGTTTCGTAGAAGTGTAATTCTCCCCAGTATGTTTCCTTCTGGCAAAAGCTATCAGGATCTTGTTGACAGTAATTGTAATGTTGACATGGGAGATGACATTACTAACGGTGATAATGGAAATGCTGAAGATGGTATTCAAGCAGTAGAGAATCCTGTGATGCCTGAGTCTGCTGAGGAAGTTTCTGAGTTTCCTCTAGAGCATTGCATGAGGATAGTGCCTCAGGATCAGAACACTGGAGCCTTCTTCATTGCTGTACTGCAAAAAGTTTCCCCTCTGCCAGGTAATTTGTCATCTGATTACATTTGTCTCTCTCTCTGACTCTGTTAAACGATAATCAGGAAATTCTTGTGAACATGGGAAATACTTCCAAGTTATCATTTCTGTTTATGTTCATATTGACACAGACTTTTGCTTCCCATAATAGGTTTGTAATTGTTTTCTTTCCTCAGCAATTCCGGAAAAACCTAAAATAGAAATTGATGAGCAGTATGTAGAACCAGCAGACCAGAGTCTGAAGGATGCACAAGTACTGCAGATTAATTCATTAGCAAGTGCACATGAGGTCTTCGAAGCAGTTGCAGAGGAAAATGTAAATGACGATGAACCCAATACCGAAGATTTGGAAGTCAGTCCTGTTACATGTGAAGAACAGAATGCCAAGGAAACTCAAGAGCCCCATAATATACAAAACATGGCAAAGAAGGTTCCAGGCAAAAGAAAGCTTCAAATTCAAGGCAAATGGAGAGGTGTTGACCCTGTTGTCTTTCTCAAAGATGAAGCAATCATTAATAGTATAAGGGCTTTTTATGGGATCGATGAGCATTTTCCATTCAACGGTCACCTTGTTACAAGAAACAATGATACAAGTCATGTGAAAAGAATTTACTATATTTCCAAGTCAGTCAAGGATGTTCTTGAGTTGAACTTCTCAGGTGGGCAGCAACTTAAAATAACTTCCATTGGCCTGAAGATGTTTGTAAGTATATTTTATTGTTGGTATTATTATTTTATGTGGTTGATTTAATTATCACCTATGCTCCTAATTTTAAATAGAAAAAGATGTCTGTATATAATAATGATCTATTCTCACCATTAGAAAAGGCCCAAGAACAAAGGTTGGTAGATGACTGTGTAGGCACAGGAGATCCATCTAGGCATGGGAGACAGATTTTATCAGAGTTTGATTAGCAAAAGTAAACTGTATGAACTTTTTTTAACATTTTGATACTGAAGAAGTTGATACTGATTATACAATTGTTTGTGGCTTCTATTAGAGTTTGACTGTTAGAGAACAGTACTTCATGAGTTGTTTCTGAAATTGTTCAGTACTTGGTCATTTCTTTTCTGGTTTCATCAGCTCAATTTTTAAGAACATGTTGAATTTTATTGGATATGAATTATAGTCAACTACTCTGATTTCATTTTGAGATATGATAATTGCTAAGGGTAACGTGTAAAATAATATGTACATATTTCATTTAGAACTGTTTTACTAACCTAATTTCTTTACGGAGCATTCTACAATATCACAAATAGTATGCATGCCACAAGTTATTGTCACAATCTACGCTGTTAAATTAGTAAGTTAAGGCAACTGTGATACTCATCATCTTTACTTGTAGTGGAAATATTTATTGGTTAGTCCACGACTGTTAGTGAGAAATGAGCTTTTTATTAGTTCTTTTGAATAATCGAGTGAAATATACTTGCTCTCGTCATACAGGAAAGACAAACTGCACGAGAAGGTAGCTCTGCACCATGTGCTTTTCGGATATCATCTGAAGGATTGCCCCTTATTCTCCCATACATAACCAAACAGATTCTACATGCATCTCCCGTAGATTTCAAGCATCTTCTGCAGAACAAAGACGTAAAATTTGGGGATTTTGTTGATGCTGAGTTTGGTGAAAAGGCAGCAAATCTAATGCCAGGCTGTTGTGTGGTTGCTTTGGGTGAAGGTATGTATCACCACGCTGTAGAAAAGGTCCATTGAGATCGACATTTCTGTTAACGGGGCCTTTTCCTTTTCTGCAGGGAACAAAGTTGCTACAGAGTCCCTCAAAGTGGATAACTCAACAATAGCCATTGGATGCTGGAGGGGTAGGGCGAGATTGACCGTGATGGTTACTGCAATGGACTGCCAAGAACTACTTGAAAGGCTTTTAATACGACTAGACACAGAAAAGGGCTCCTCGGGGCACATCAACAATTCCTCTAATAATGTGGGAAGTGAAGTACAGCCTGTAGAGGAGTTGAACGGTAAAAATGATGATGATGTGAAAGTTGCTGGCAGTCAGTGACTACTTAACTATCTACTAAAAAAAAGAGTGACTACTTAACAGATATTTTTGCTATTGCATTTACAAAAATGGTGATTTTTTACTTCACCCATGAATCATTAGTGATAAAATTGCTTGTTTTTGTAATTCCGTCTATGTCATGTTTGTGTTTTCGTTTCAGTACGAGACAGTTTTACTCAAAATATGGTTTGAGACTAAAGGTGCTATTCTCTAACGCACAGATGTTGGTTCATATTTTTATTAATAGTATTCTATAGCTTTGCAAGATTACATAAATTGTTTCTGGACATTATGGCTCCCATTCTATTAAAACCTGCATATCATTTTTAATTTTGGAAAGTCGTTCGAAGCTCATTCAGGTTACTAGTTACATAAATCTGGTGGGTTTTAGCCAAATTGAGAAGCATATTACTACTTTCGCGCATAAAGTCCGGTCATATCTACTCATCGTCCTTCCTAAATGATATTATCTACATATTAATACCTGAAGATTGATAATTTGATGATTAGTACATTGTTAAGCCAATCTTTAAGCTTCAAGCTTAATAATGTAAGTTCTGTTTTTATAAAGAACCCATGTCAGCATTTCCATAATTTCAGAGCTTACGAAATGACCTCAGTATACAAATATCGATATATAACACTATTACCACGACTCACGAGTCATGACATTTTCACATTCAAAAACATTCCAAGTCCATTCAATTCACCTGCAAAATTCATGTAAAACTGTCCCAAGCATTTGTATCCACCTCCATTGTTAGTTCTTTACTCAACAACCCAAGCAAATTAAAATTTAAATATACAAAAGGAAATGCGCCAAACCTTTAAAATTTGGTAATAGGAACATAGAACCATGAAATATGCTAAATTGAAACGAATTACAAATAAAGTCAGGATGCCTGACAGCACATATTCCTCTTAGCAGGGACTTCCTGGGCAGGCCCGGGAATAAGAATCGACTTGCCAGACAGAGACGCCGTGTTCCCATTTCCCTGACTTTCATCAGCAGGTAGGTTTTTCTTGTTGACAATGTTGTAGATTTCGGTCAAGACAGTCAAGAAGGCTGTTTCAACATTAGTTGCTTCTAGTGCTGAGGTCTCTAAGAAAAATAAGCCTTCTTTCTCAGCAAATTCTTTTGCATCCTCGGTGGGTACATCACGCTGGTTCTCAAGATCACTTTTGTTTCCTATAAGAATGATGACTATATTCTTGTCAGCATGGTTGCGTAGTTCTTCTAGCCAACGGGGTATGTGATCAAAGGTCTGACGTTTAGTGATGTCATAAACCAACATTGCCCCAACAGCACCCCTGTAGTATGCACTTGTAACTGCTCTGTATCTGTACCACAAATCATTGAAATATCAGTGCAAACTGCAATTTGGTATTTAATGTACTTGTAAGTCAACCATTCGAACCATGAAGATATGATAAAAATAATGTAAAGAAGCACAAACTATATTTAAAATTTATGCAGGAAAAATTAGTTCTATTCTAAACACAGTTGATTAAAAAGTAACTGGAAAGAGGAGAACATGTCCATATTAATTATATTAGCAGGTACAATTTAACCAGAATAATATTAACACTCTTTGTATCAATAAAATCAAGCCAAATGACTTAACACTAAACTAAATGAACCATTTGCATGGATTGTCCATGCAGCCACTTCCATGGATAGTCTGTCATATAGGTAATTCTGTCTGAGTGTGCTGAATCTCAAGGTGCACGGTAGTTTTAAACTGGAGCTTCAGCTGTACTCCATATCGGAAAATTAGTTACTTTAAAAGCTCAACACAATGGAGAATGGTGACATAAAAGTTAAAAGTGGAAATTAGAATGAGATTCTATATCTTCCTAACCAGTTTAAGAAACTCGTATCTCTACACTCTTGTAAAGCCTGGCATCAGATTACATTAAACAACTTAACTTATGCAATTATGCATACACAATCATCAACTGGAATCCCCTCCCAAAAATTACCAAAACTCACACATGCATGCTTTGTTCCTAAATCTGATTTTGTTTTCCTTTTGTATAATTATTTATTGTCATACAGATTGAGAACGTATAGTATAAGTCGGGCAGGAAGAACAGAAGGAAGGGGTACATCAGCTTGAAAGTCAACAACTTGATAAGCAATGATATATCAAATGGCATTAATATCAATTCCTGTAAAGTTGATCTATCTGCAGAAGAATTTATCATAACATAGACAATAGCAGCAGTGCAAATTTAAATCTAATGGATTATAGAGTTTTATGCAACATCATTCCCCAAAAAATCTGCAAAGCAATGGTGAAGTGGCCTCAACTTCATTCCATTGCAACTTTTATTTAAAAATAAAAACCTCACCCTTACAAACTTGAAAAAATTCAGTTACCAATAACCCCAACGTCCAATGTAGTGGCTGCAAAGCCCGCAATTACTGTAACCGCAACCACAACAGCAACTTAAAATCATGAATAAAAGTCACTCATTCTAAGGTGAAAGTATGAATAAGACAGAAAAGTAATCAAACGAAAGAATTAAAGTTCTATAAGGATACTATATGGATTAAGAAAGTAGTGAAGATTGTTTACTTGATAAAAAAAAAAAACCACTCCCCGTTAAACCCGACTAACAAGTGTGGAGTGGAGGTAATCCTTGTTTACTTGATAGTGAACTGTAAAATGGTACACCATCTATTTTCACTTTATGAATTGGACATAATTTTCCATATTTTGGAGTAAATTCCAGATAATCTGCCGAGTAGATTTTCTATCCTATCTGTTATTCCTTTTCGTGTTTTAGTCATGCATCAAATGAAATACCAATACATAACACACTCCAACCATATCATCAAAGAAAGTCTATGCTTATTCAAGTCAAAGACATGATCTAATACCTCCCACGAGCAAAACATTTGAAGATGAACATAATTTTGACCACCAAGTGTCCATCATTGACAACAAACACAAAAGCCTTCATAGACCGGAACCGAATTTGACAGAGTATCTAGTTAGTTACAACTGTTTCTGTTAGTAATTAGTGCATTGTAACAGATTCATATATAGCAGTATATATTCTACTCTGTCGTTCTCTCCATTCTGATCTACTCACAGTTGAACTTTCAAAATTAATTAACATAACATCGAAGCACAATTTTATAGGCCACACAACATGATCATTAGAGTAGATCAGCTAAAAACCACATGATCCATTGCCACGAGGATCAGATCACGCACGAACGGTTATGATGAAAATAACAGATTCAAATGAAAGAGTTACATAGTAGAAAAAAGAAGGTAAGAGTACCGTTCTTGGCCAGCAGTGTCCCAGATCTGAGCCTTAACGGTCTTGTGATCGATGACCAAAGTGCGTGTTTGGAATTCAACTCCGATAGTGGACTTAGAGTCCAAGCTGAACTCATTCCTCGCAAACCTCGCTAGTATCTGTGACTTCCCCACCGCTGAGTCACCTATCAGCACCACCTTGAACACATAGTCTATCTTCTGTTCTCCACTTGCCATTTTTTTTTACAAGCTATTTCCCTCTCTTCTATATTCTATATATATAGTATCACAGTTTCGGTGTCTCGTTTGCTGCGAGATTAAAACCAATTAATGAGTAGACTATTTGTGTGTCTTTTTTTTTTTTTTCCAGTTGCTGTAAGCCTGTAACAATCTAATTTTGTTAATGGAATTAATATAATAGTAGAGGGATTAATTATTGCAATTGAACGCGTGGGTCACACGACAGATGCACGGAAGGAGTTCGGAAGCAACAGGTGTATTTCTTCTGTAATGACAAGTCCCAGCCTGGCATAAAGCCCTGTGCTGTGTGTGAAAAGTGGCGCGAGGCTGTTGGGTGTTTCTGATTGTGGTGAGAGAGGATCTGTTCTCGTTTAATAATGAACGATTAACGAAAGGGAAATAAATAAATGGATTAATGTTTCATATCTTTTATATACATAAAAAAAAATTATGTAGGGTCTATATATGCAAGATTATTGAATCAATATTATTTAGTCCATTTTTTGTATTATATATCTTGAATAGTAAGATATAGAAGTATAATAAAAAATAATTTAAAAATATACAATATAATTAATATTATATAAATTTAAATTTTAAAAAAGATTCAATAAACAAAATACATAAATAATTAAAGGGCAAATCAGTTATTCTCCTTCTTATCAATCATTAAGACTAATGTTATCACTACTATCACTATCAACATCATCTATCAGTGACATAACTAATCCATTATTCTCTTCAAAAAATAATTCTTTTGGATTTTTTTTAATTTAAATAGCAAATCAAATCTTTATTTCTTTTTATATTAAAATTAAAAAAATTGATTTTTTTTTTTTTTGATAACATTTAATTTTTGTATTGTATGACATGCGTAACGTATCGTATCATAAGATATAATATCGTATCATTCGATACAAATCTCTTTCTGATATACTCTGTGATACGTATCACTGAATTTGTGAATCATATCATATTATATGAATTGTATCCTGTATTGTAAAATATTAATAATTATATATTTATGTGTATGTAAAAAAAATTTATTTTTAACAAAACATTAATCCCAAGAACTGTTGGGACAACAGTGCAGTTTCTACTTTCCATGCGTTGTGTAGGAATTTTGTAATGTGATGCAAGACTACCACGGTCCTTTTGACACTTGAATTAATTTTTTTTTTCTCTCACCTCTCTCCTGAACCTTTTTTCTTTTTCTCTTACCACAATCCCACCAAATATTTTGTGCCTGAGAAACACACAAACTTCGCTCCTCGAGTGAGTTGTCTGATTACTACTTTTAACATTAATCCCGGATTTTTCTCAACTTTAAAATAATTTTTATTACGGATCATGGTAAGTTTTCGTTTAGAATAATTTATTCTGTATTTAAAATGATTTGCAAATAAATTTTCATTAAGAGAATTTTTTTAAAAATTAGATTAAATTTCAAATCTAAACATTTTATAAGTGAAAATTTAGATTAAGTTATTTAATATTTAGAATTGTTTGCAACAAAAATTTAATTGCGAGTTGTTTTTTAAAGCTTAATTGAAACTATGTATGTACTAATTATTCGGCTCATGTTTTAAAGTGCCTGTTTGGATCCTCTCTTTTTTAAGCTAGAAGCTACTTATAAGCATAAGCTAGGCCAAACAGGTTTTGGAAAAAGCTCTTATAATGAAAAGCTCTTTTTTCTATAATGAAGAAAAAAGCTGAAAATTAAAAGCTCATAGGAGGAGCTTTTTTTTAAGCTCTTATCTGTTTTTTCTTGAATTGTGTGCTTTTTTTTAAATGAAGAGTGATAAAGATAGAGACAGATAATTTTCTTGAAATATGTGCTTTTAAGTAAATTTTAAGCTAAAATTTTCATGTAATTTCCAAACAGCTTTTAGCTTCTTTTTTTAAGCTCTTTTTTTTAGCTTTAGCTTATAAGTAGCTTCTAGCTTAAAAATAAGAGAATCCAAACAGGCTCAAAGAATATTCTTATGATAGTGTAAATAGCATGTTTCTGAACAAACGAACAATGTAAATTATTAATGTGTTTGTAAGTTGACCGAGTAATACTTGTCGGTAATAAATAAAAAATTTATTGTATACCACGCACCAATAAAACACGGACACGCACAAATTTGAAAAAAATACATGTCTGACACGGGTCAAACATCGACACACGGTTAATATTTTGGGACACGCGGTCCATGTTCTGACACACTTTTCTGACACGCAATCAGCTTTTTTCGACACGTGGTCAACGTTTTGACACGCTTCCGATACAATTTTTTTAGGTCTAATTTTTTTTTTGGTATCCAATTTTATTTTATTAACTAAACATAAAAAAATAATTTATAAATAAATTTTTTCTGTTATGAAATTTGACATGAAAATTAACAAGGTACGAAAAATTAACAATGTACGAAAAATTATTTTTGTTCATATTTATGTTTTGAAATTTGAATATTTGATTGTTTATATGACTTGTTATGGGCTATTATATGTATTAACTATAAAATATTATATATATTAAAAGTATTATTTAATATCAAAACGTGTCGAAATATGACATTTTTTAGAATTAATGTGTCGGCGTGTCGTGTCCCGTGTCAATGTCAGTGCATCATAGCCATGAACTGACTTTTGTTTGATTCATGCCGGTTGAAAATTATGACTCTCCTCCTTCAAATATTTTTTAAAATTAATAGAAATCATAATAAATAAAATTCAAATTAATAAAAAAAAGAATATTTAATGATAAAGACTACTAATTAAATAAATATTAATATAGAAAAAAATTATAAAAAGTCTTATAACGACCAAAGCTCAAGTTAATAAAAATTTTAGACTAAAATTTACTTCAATACCTGTAATATACGTCAAGAGTTGTGAATATAAAACGATTTAATATTAATGAATACAACAGTTTTTAATTGTTTACAGATTTTTTTGAAAAAAAGTGTTTAATTCAAAATTATAATGTAAATGGTTATTATTTAATGTTAGTTTCATATACACTTTGAAAAATTACAATTTAAAAAAGGATAATTCTCAATGGCTATCAAATAAAACATGTTTTTCACAATCGTTTACTTTTTATTATCATAAACCATTCATTGTGTTGTTTTAGGAGGATCACTCGTTGAAATTTTGGGTTAAACGACTTTCTTGATAGGAATTTTGGTACAATGTACTTTTCCTCCAATTTCGCTTGATTGGCTTGACGGATTTGCTCCTCGTGTAAAGACATTTTTGGTACAAAACAAAGCTTTTTCCAAAATCTTTCAAGTTGAAATATAACAAATTTGTTTTAGCTTTACTTAAAAAAATTATTAGTATTATATATTGTTTTATTTATTTTGGCAATAAAGTTGCACGTACTGTTAACATTTACTCAAATAATAAATATTTCCTTTCACTTAACCAATAATTTTTTTTCACCATGTCTGACCCCTATTTATCTTTCTCTTTTATTTATTGTTCTTTTAATCCTCATAACCACGAACTACTTTCCATTAACGTAATAAATAAAGTTTGGTAGAAGGACCTTAAAAAAAATGCTGAAAGACTATGAAAGTTGCTCTTTCATTCTTTCTTTCTTTCATTTATTTTTTCACAAACCAAATAGTCAAATAGATACGTACAAATACAAAAGTTTTCACTGAAACAAAAGAGCACTGCCTGTTAGTAGCTTTATGCGGAAATTGAGCATCTATTGATTCTATTCACACAAAGGAGCACTAAAAACTACGCATCGTACTTGTCGAACAGTTGGTAACTTTTGTTCTATTTAGAAGTATATATCTGGATATAATATGAGTTTGTGTTTGAGTTTTTATTGAGTAAGTTAATAGTGGTTGCAAGCAGTTTCTCTATGTGCTTCGATGGAACAAGAAAGTGATGCATATATGAGGCATTTCAACGCTCAAGTAAGTAATATTTATATGCGTAGTATATATGGTAGGATCGATACTCATTGATTCCATTAATGAGAATGAAGACCCTCCTTATAAGTGATTCCATTAATGAGAATGAAGATCCTCCTTATAAGTGGTGGCCAGTGGCGGAGCCAGGATTGGAGGGGAGGGGGAGCGAAAATTAATTTTTTATCTTATATAATATAAGTATTTTTTGTATCTATTGACCTCATAGGAACTCATTTAGATATATTCATACCAAAATATTAACACTTAACAACATCTGAAACACTGAAAAAATGTACTGTTGGTCAGGTTCAACAGACATAAAAAATTATTTAAAAAGAAATAATTAAAAAAAGAGAGTGTCTTAACTAAAACAATCCTTTTAACTACATTTTTTTAAAAAAGTAAAATAAAAGACGACAATCAAATTGTCCCAAAAAATGAATCTTTTAAGTTAGAGCAAACTCATTTTCTTTATATGAAACCACTACACAAAGAAAAATACAACCATGCAAATGAAAAGAGAGTCCTCACCAAAAAAAAAGAGAGCAAAAGGGTTGCAAAAAGGTCAAAGCTTTTATTAATCAAAATATAGCATAAGAAAATAAAAAAGAAAATGCAAAAAAAGTTACACATAACACATACACATTATTAGGTGAACTAGAAGTAAATTTCAACTTGAATCTCAAACCAGAACTTTTAAAAGAAGCACATTTAATTGTAACGTTTGACCTTTCATCTCCATTAATTTTTTTTTTCAATTTTTTTGGATGGGGGGAGGGGGGCTGCCGCCCACCCTAGCCTCCCCTCTCTCCGCCCTATCAGGAGTCCTAAAGAAGTCTAGGGTTTCTCCATAATAAATGGGTTCTGAAGATAATGACCTAAGCTCAAATAACATATTCAACACATGTTTTAAGTAAAAAATCCCTCTAGCTTGCCTGGGAAACAGAGCCCGTAGAATCTGCCTGGAGACTGATGCAACAAAAGCGCTTAATATCCTTCAAATGGATCATGATCCTGCTAGAGACTCATGCGTATCTTCTAGAACCAAAGAGTGGCTTAAGAAATATTGGAATATTAAAATGGGATACACACTCAGGGACAACAACCATTGCGCCCACTGGCTAGCCAAAGTGTCCTTTGATATGGGCTATGGAATCAAGTTTTTCACTATGCCCCCACCTGATTTGCAACAACTATTGCTCCAGGATGCTAGCAGTAGTCTAGATTTTGCTATTTAGTTTTTCTGTCTTTGGGGCCTAGCCCCTCCTTTTGTACTAAAAAAATAAAATAAAAAATCCCTCTAGCTACTATCAAAATCAAGGGAAACAATTTTGTTATAGAAGAAGAGAGTCTAAAATGATCAATGTGTATTGAGTATTGAATGAAACTCACAGGAACTGTTTTAACTTAACAAAAACTTGTCATCGTGTGAGCTTTTCACTTAACTCTACGATTGGTTATGTGAAACTGCTATACCTCATTTATAATAATATCCAAATTTTGAAAGTTGATATCTTGTTTGAGTGAAAAAAATAAATAATGAGCCGTGTTCAGAATGTTTTCATTAGCTTCGTTAAGTAGACTTATGCACACTACAGGTATAAGCCAAACATTTTTTATGTGCATATTGACAAATATCATCATGTTGTCAATGTAAGGAAAATTTCTACACATATGTTTCAAAACATTTTGGGAAGAATGTCTCAATCGAAAATGCCACAATACAGAGGCTGGACTTATGCTTATTCTCACTACTGCTACTACAGTATACTAGTGGCTTCTCCTTCTATTTCCCACCTTTATTCAAAGCTTCAATGCAAATGAGTACACAATTAAGTGAAATGAGCATCTGACTCAGAGAAATCAGATTAACAAAAAAGGTTGGAACATAGAGCACGTTGTATAATACGAGAGATGAAAATAGTCCCAAACTGTGTAGCATAGACTCTCGAACCATTAGGAAGTGTAATAGCAACTAGTTTAATCCTTTTCATAGTAGAAAACTGATCTACATCATACGAGATATGATCCATGGCACCAAGATCCATAGGAAAGATTTCTTACCAGTATTGTTTGTATCAACAGCAAGAGCTGCGCTTGAAGTTTGAACTAGATTAGAGGAGTGTGCATTGCCCTCATTGATGTCATGTTTCTCAAGTCCAAGAAAATGATGATATTGCTCCTGAGTAAGCATGACACCTGAATTTTGATCGCAAGATGACTCGGAATCCAAATCTTGCACAGCAGCATTTGTGGAACGTGGATTCCCTCACGTTTTATATCCTGGAGATAACCATGCTTCTCAAAGCACATATCCATTGTGTGTACACAACTTTGTGCTGCATCCTCTCCCTAAGCCATTGTTGCGGACTCTATCTCTTTGTGAAATGGATTCTCGAATTGGACCTCGATTAGAGACAAAGACTTTTGACTCAGCAAAAGTACCAGTTTGTAAATCTGAGCTTAGTTGACGTTCCTACTAAGAAATAGGAGCAAACACTCTACTCAAATATGGAAAAGGCTCCATGAGCATTATCTGCGAACGTGAATTTTTTGTTAAGTCCCTTCAAAAAATGCATGACTTGGATTCTCTCCCTTGATGCACGTACCCAGTGGCGTCGGATCCAGGAAAATTTCTTTATGTCCGCACATTTAGTGGTGGTGTCCCCCGAATTTTTTATTTTATTTTAACAAGTTTAAATTAACGCTTGAACCCGCTCATAATCTAGTTGATTCCATAACAAATGATGAAGAAATCATGGGAATGGGTACGTGACAGTGGAGGAAGAATAAGTTTTCTCTCTAATCAATTTGTGTTGCTACGTTGTTTTAATCATCTCTGTACGTTACTAACTAATATAAGAATAAATATCATTTTTGGTACCTAACAAAAAATTCGTTCCCCACTTTAGTCCATTATAAAAAAAAGAGAGTCACCTGGTCCCTATGAGATTTAAAGTGTTTTAATCTTTTTGAGACTAATGTAGGTCTTTTTTGAATTTGTGAGGGACCACGATTTTAACTAAATTGATCCACTTTGAATTTTTTAGGGACCTCTTCGAGACTAATTTTTGATAAGGGACTAAAATGGAGACCATATTTTTTGTTAGGGACTTAAAATGATATTTACTCCTACTATAAATATTGAACCAAAAGACAAATAATAACCTACATAACTAAAAAAAATAAAAAAATAAAATCCAAAATCACATGTCCGCACTTGCGGACATGTGACCCAACGTGTGGGTCCGCTAGTGTACCTTCACCATTACACCACAATAACACGCAGGAACACAATCGCACACTGGTAAAGGCTGTAGGATCTCAAGTTCATCCCACATCGACTTCAGTTCAATGAAATAATCTGAAACTAGACGATCTTCTTGTTGTAGACGAAAGATATCTTCAAGAATATCTGCAATTCGAAAAATATTGGATTGGGCAAAATGTTGCCCCAAGTCATTCCAGACATCTGAGGCACGTTCCATCCATATAATCGAATTGACGATTGAATCTGCAATCAAGCGATGGATCCAAGAAAGGACCATATTGTTGCAGCGCTGTGTAACATCCCAAGCGCTGGATGAGGGTGGCGAGTGATCGCCGGTGCGAAAGGGCATGGACAAGGAGCGGCTCCTGGCAGGCTTCCAGCGGGGGGTTACATGAACGAATGAATCGAATCGACACCCGAAAGAGAGGAATTCCAGAGACTGTGCAGGTATGAGACTGCACAGTTTGAGATAGCTTATAAGAATTAATTGGTACTACCTAAACTAACAAGATGCATCTGCTTTTCGGTAGCTCGGAACGGAAGAACTCCATAGTTAAGCGTGCTTGACTTGGAGCAATTCTGGGATGGGTGACCTGCTGGAAAGTTTTCTCGGGAAGTGTGCGAGTGAGAAAAAAGCACACTGAAAAGTCTTGTGTTAGTATGTTGGGATAGTCGTTGATTCTTAAAGCGGCCGGACGTTACACGCTGCCACACCGTATGAGGAGGATTTAAAATGCAAGAAAGTATTAAGAAGAAAACCAGATTGAATAAGAAACCAGATATTGAATATCAGCGCAAGAAACGTGGTTACCAAAGCCCAAAAATGAGCTCTGATACCATCTTACGAATTAAATTCATAGAAAGAAAAAAAGGTGTAAAAGTTATATTGAGACTTTGAGTAACTGATATTTATATCAGCTAAAGTGCAAAGAGTCCATGTAAGAAATGTACAAAGCAGGTACTTACAACACTAACACATCTAATAACAGAAAGTTAGCTAAGCTAATTAACTAATAAAATAACTACTCAGCTAACTAGGATTAGTTACATATAAATCAAATAAATAATAAATAATTAAAACTAAGAGGGTGTATTGGATTGATATTTCAAAGGATTTTAATGGATTGTTTTTGGACAAAAAAATTCGTTGGTATTCGATTAGGATTTTTATGGATTGAAAAAAAGTCACGTGGTATTCGATTAGGATTTTAAAGGACTATTTTAGAATCCGTCCAAATCCGTTGGTATTCAATCAGGATTTTAAACAATAGAATCACAATCTCGTGGTATTAAAAAATCTGACGATTTTAATGAATTTTCTATTGGATTGGATTTCGTGAGACTTTTTAGTGAAAAATATAAATAGGATGTCTCGCTAACAATCTCACCCCAACCCCTAGGATTTCTTGAGATTCTGCTATTGCAGTGTTTTCTTCTTCCTTTGGCAGGTTGACTGCTCAAAATTGGGTTCCGCCATGGAAGCTTGGTCAAAACTAAAAAAAAGCATATTTTTGAGCGATTTTTATCACAAAACAATTCAGAAAAAACAAACCAACGAGATTTTATTATAATCTATCTCAAAAATAACATATTTTTGAGCCATTTTTGAGAAATTTTGGAAGTTTAAAAAGTGATTTTTCAAGCTATGGGTCGCGGTTTTTCTTAGCGCAAAAAATGTGTGATTTTTATATTAAAAACAACATAAAACAGTGAAAAAATAACAGGAAAACTAAAACTCTCAAACCAATTTTCGTTTTACATCAATGAAACAATATCAATTTAAAGAAAGATTGAAACTTTCATAATATGAACCCTATATTTCGTAACAATACATTCATGAACGAAATTCCTTCACTATAGGAAACAATTTCTAACAATTTTTGGGTCAATAGATAACTAAAAGCTTGTTTCTCAAAAGCCCTAAAGCAATTTAAGGTTTCAATGTATCGATTGAAATTTTTTTGAGAAATTTTCTAAACTTTCATATAATTAAACCCAAAATTTCAAATTCATATGGTTAGAAAATTTCAAAAACCCCAAGGTTTTCAAGATCAATTGCAAAAAATTCCAAACGAAATTTTATCATGAACTTTAGGTTCTATTTGCAATTTTAGAATTATTTTTATAATTAAAAAATATTGGGTCTTATAATCATATATGCATAGTTTTGATACCAAATGAAGAAGATAATTTTCAACTCATTAAATATGTGAAAAACTGTTATTTAGTAATTTTAAATATTTGTTAAAAATTATATTATGTTTTACTGATTGAGAAAATTATATTAGGTTTTACTTTTTTTTATTAATTTCATTGCATTTCTTTGTTATTTTTTATGGGGAAGATTATTATACTTACAACCTATTTTTGTTTACAACATTTTACCACCATATCTCAGCCGTTGATTTCCGTCGATCAATGGTTATTATTTTTGCAAATAAAACTCATTAATTAATATTTAATTTGTAATGAATGATAACCGTTGATTGACGAAAATCAACGATTAAGATATGGTTGTAAAAGGTTATAAACAAAAATAAGTTGTAAGTATAAACTTTCCCTTTTGTATTGACTCTTGTAATTTTGAGTATTTGTTAAAAATTCATATGGTTTTTTAAAATCTTATAAATCCATATTGTCCTTTCAAATCTTATAAGTTCTATTAAAATCCTTTAAAATCCAATCTTACGAAATCTTGATTGTAAAAAAAGTCTTTTAAGTCTCTACAATTCTAAAATGTCTTTTAAAATCCGTAGGATTTTTTATCTCAAAAAAGCCTTTTAAAATCCTAATCCAATACATCCTTAATTGTAACACGTTACCCTAATTGAGATAGAATCAGGTATAATTTTATTACAGTGTCTTTGAAAAAAAATAATGCCACTAAATATTTAATTTTGTGTAGTAAAGCACAGAAAGATCAAGTGTGATAAATTATAGATAAGATACTAATAATTGTTAAGAAGCATTAATATAAAATTATTAATGTAATTATCACGAGTTACGAAATTAAGCTTTTGGATTTAATTATTATTGTTTATTCGTGAATCGTGATCACTTGTCAGTGTTTTACGTCCAAATAGTAAGATATATATATTTTTTGGAATAAACCTCTTATATTAAAATTAGAAAAATATGACTCCCCTAAATGTATTTATTTTACTCACGTATTTTTTTTTATTATTATATAAGTCTATTTATTTCTAATTTTGATAAGAGAGATATACTAAATGAGTACTACAATTTTACTCGTCTTTTAGCTAGTGCGATGATAAACATGTTAAGGACACAATGTATGAGTTCTAATTTGTATTTAATACATTTTAAAAAATAGAGAGTTAAAAAGTAATACATTTATTAAGAAGGCTGCAACCAATAAAAATATAAAAAAAAAATGTTTCATTTTATTTTATTAGTGCGCCAAACTCTACTGTAAGGAGGCTTAACAAATCTAAGAGACTATTAATTAAGGAAATTTAAATTTGTATATTTAAAGAATATCGAAACTTAAGATTCCTTAAATCAATTGAGTCAACGTTGAATATATCATTTAATCCTAAGTCTTTACCTTTTCTACTCCATTTCAAAAGACCATCAATTAATTTAACCAGTTAACATGTTCTTAAATATAATTTTTTAAAAGGCGTCAAAATAGAAATATAATTCAAGGTAGCATGGACAACAAGTATGAGTAATATTGCCATTGAGAAAAGATAATGAGATTTGGGCCACCCAACTTAAATGGTTCCAACACGGGACGACCCATTTCAAAGTCCACGGCAAAAAGTAACAGGGTGCTGTGCAGTTTTATAATTCCCAAACCCAAATATGAAAAATAAAATAATAAAGAAAATAATTGAATTACCCTAATTTGCATTGTAATTTGTATTTAGCATAAGGTTTGGTTGAGTTGTGTTGTGTAACTTGTGTTATGCGAAATCCGAAGATGGAGGAGGAAGAGCACGAGGTGTACGGAGCAGAGATCCCAGACGTCGGAGAGATGGAAGGAGACGTGGACATGTCCGCCGCCGACGATGACGCCGCCGTGAAAGAGCTCGACGAGATGAAGCGGCGCTTGAAGGAAATGGAAGAGGAAGCCGCCGCACTTCGTGAGATGCAAGCCAAGGTCGAGAAGGAGATTGGCTCTGTTCAAGGTTTTCATTGCCTCTTTTTATTATTCTGTAATTAATTAATTGATCTTATCATATTTTGATTAATCGCTATTTAATAGCTTATGAGTTAGCTGGAATTCTACGTTCTTGTCTGGAACTCACTCTCTCCCGAGTTATGTAATCTTGTGTTTCCTCAAATTTGTTCAAGCTTTGACTTTTTGACCACACTCGAGAAAGAACACTCTTATCATCATCGAGAGCTAACTTATCTTTATGCAGAACGTGAAATTCTTCACTTATCAGGATTTGGAACTTTTTCGCTTGTTCCACCTGCATCAAGTTATACACCTTTTTCTAATTCTAGTCCAGATATCCATAGCTAGACATCAAATTTACAATTAAGCTCATATTTTTTATTAATGATAAAATTAAAACTCGTGAGTGCTTGAATAACTACCTTGCTTCCGATTTTGCGTCATTATCACCAAATCATCTGACTACTATTTAAATAGAGACTTGTCGTTCTTGTTTTACGGATTTTGCGTCATTATTATTCTTTTTTCAACTTATTGACTGAATCTCTTTTGCAGATCCTGCCGGTGCAGCTGCTTCTCAGGCAAACAAGGAGGAGACAGATTCTCGGTCTGTTTTCGTTGGCAATGTATGATTCACCCTATTTCTCATCATCAACAGTATTTCAATTTGAACTATGTCCCCTCCCCCCCCCTTTTTTTTTCTCTATCTTCTTTATGTGTAGGTGTTTTTTCTGTAGGCTGTTGATCGGTTGCATATATTTAGTTCAAATTGTCCTACTGATCCTGGGTATTTGTCTGTGATACGATGAAAAAGTAGTGAAAAACACATAACAGGCCCTGATAATTGGAGGCTGTGATACAAATCCACTAGAAATAAGCCTGTTAAATTGGAAGTTGATTTTCATTGAGATTATTTACTATTAAGACCCCCCAAGTACATTCTTTTCATTTTCTTATCTCTTATGTTTTGCTTATGCTATGCTAGGAAGTTAGCAGCATTCTATGAAAGATTTTTAAATTTTGGGGATGTATCATATAAAACTTGTAGCAAACCTTCCCCTGTATTATTGTTTAACTTTTTTCCTCTGATTGTCCTTTAATTTACTTTTGGTAATTCTAAAATTTGAAACTTTTTGCACCTGTTTATCACCAGGGATAACAGACTCGTTCTCAGTTAGGCTATCTATTCAATTGATATGTCCATCTATTAATTTGGCCTGGTTTTGAAGAATGCAATAATTCTATTAGTTGGTGCCGATAAACTATGGTTGAATGGACCTTGAGCTGAACTCCATCTGTTCATTTTTATTGTATTCTTTTATTCCTTTTTTTTAACTGTACATATTCTTTTGTTTTGGAGTGAATGTTGTTAATCTTCGGAGACAGGGTTTGACTTATGTCTCACTATGATCGCAGGGTCATTCTTATTACTCAGGTTCTATAATTAGCGCTGGAATGCTTACATTGAATTTTGTGGGTGGGCCAATGTAATTGGTGTTTTTTAGGCTTCTACTAGAGGGGAAAAGAACGTATATTGTGATTTTGAAATTTAATAAGATATCACAAGAAGGAATAGAAAGTCAAAAAAGATTGAGGAGAAAAAACTTGTAAGTTTTTGAAAAGAAATGAAAAAACATATTACAAAGGAAAAATAGGATCAAGTTGAAAAGAAAAAGATGAAAGAAATGAGAAAAGAAAAAGGAAAAATAAACATTATGTTGTGGAAACTGTGAATGGCATCTCATGGGGATGGCTGAAACTGGTACAACTGGAGATAGAATGGGTTAAAGATGCTTCAACTTCACTACTGGAGGACAGCTTGTGGTTCTTTTGGAAGAACATTCTGTAAGTGTTGGGCATGCAATCTTAGTCATAGAGCCCTTTTGTTGACTGCAATGAGGTCTGTGGTGCCTTTGTTGTGTGTCATTTGGCCAAATTGCCAAATGGTATGCAGTTGCTGCTTCCCCGTGGCATTTATCTCATAATTGGTTTCATTTCTATGAATTAGACTACCTTATATCTTTTGGTTGAGGCTTTTTCCTTCTCATTTCAAGTCATTTAGCTGTACATTAAGTTGCTAGTGAATGATTATTTTCAATCTTTTTCCTTTTACCCCCCTTCTATCATGTCTTACAAAATTCTCATACTGCAATTTTTTACAAAAGGGCTAGAATTCCGACCAATTTATTAAAGCTTCACTTATTCATTTTAGATTGATGGTGCATTACTTTAATAAATTTCATAGGATATAGGTATCACGACCTTGCTCATTTTTTATGAAACTTAAGAGACCAGTGAAGGTTGGTGCTGTTGTAGATTGCTATCAGGAGGAAACTAAATTGTAGAATGTTTGAGAAGGTTTGTCTGGAGTTTGAGAAGAGCCTGTAAAATGATTATAAACATTAAGATTGTAATAAGCTAACTTTTTTTATGGGGTGCATCATGCATGGCTTGGTTTGGTTTTGTATTTGGGATTTCAGGAATTCTTCTGATATTAAGGAGTTAAGAAAATGCAGGTTTCTGTTTACATTGTAGTGAAAAATAATAACTATGCACTAATTTGTTTAGTTCTAAGAGGGTGATCTGGCATTCTTTAGAAAAATAAAATAAAATCAGGGTAGGTTTGATTTAGAGGATAAAATGAATATGTTCTGATATATTCGGAGGTCTGTCCGTGATATGTTCTTTGTATGATAGGTTGATAACTGAGTCAAGTTTGAGCACCTTCTGGATTAACATGACATGTTGCTCATTATTGGCATCAAACTCTCTTTAAATTGATTGGTGTTTTACAGGTTGATTATGCATGCACACCAGAAGAAGTGCAGCAACACTTTCAATCATGTGGTACAGTGAACAGGGTCACTATCCTGACAGACAAGTTTGGCCAGCCTAAAGGTTTTGCTTATGTGGAATTTATTGAAACTGAAGCTGTTCAAGAGGCTATCTTGTTGAACGAATCTGAATTGCACGGCCGTCAATTGAAGGCATGTTGTGTCAATTGCTATTGTTTGTGAAGTGCTTGCAAAACCTTGAGTTTAAATTAGCGATGAGATCATTCTACTAAATTAGTAGTTTTTAATGATTTGGATATATATATATGTTTACAGGTTATGCCTAAGAGGACCAATGTTCCTGGAATGAAGCAATATCGACCTAGGCGCTTTAATCCTTATATGGCATATGGCTTCAGGAGGCCATATACTCCTCCTCACTTTTACTCCCCCTATGGATATGGGTATGCTGCGTGCCTTGTTTAAATTTGCGTATGTTATGTCAAGCTGTTTTAATTGATATTTTGTGGTTTCTTTTATTTTACTGCAGGAAGGTACCTAGGTTTAGAAGGGCATCTCGTTACATGCCCTACTATTAGAACTTCATATGGAATGGTGTTAAAGATTTGATGATTGGTGCATCCTGGAGCAATTATTTTGGATCCGGGGAGCATTTAGTGACACTAATCTTCTTCCGCATTTTGTACTCTGATTGAGAATATTTTCTGTCCATTTGTCTTAGGCTGTTATTGGTCATGTATTTTTATTGCTTAGTTCTTGGAAGATGGTTTACAATTGCCATTGAATATTATGTTAGTGATTGTCTCCTGCTGCAAGTTCAGTCTTTATAGTTTATACTGACCAAAGTTGTACGATGCAGTAAATTCATCAGGCCTCTTTCTCTGTCCAGTGGCACCAATACTTGATCAAATCTCTCTTGTTGAAATTTATATCATCGTATCCGACTTGTAATATGAATGATGATTTAATGGAGTATTTTGGGTTATGATTCATGACACATTAGTCGTAAGATATTACTATGTATTCCTCGCAAGAACTATGTATTAGGAATATTACCATTCGCTCATTTAACACTTTTTTTAATGCACTTTTTATATTAGATAACGTTTTATACTTGTTCAAAATTAAAAATAACAATTTTTGAAGTATAAGACGGGGCACAATAGTAAAGTGTTCAAAAAAAATTGTGTTAGTATTATTCTTTAATGTGTATTTCATTAGGAGTGGTGCATCATAGAGTCTGTCTTGCAGTTGCTTAAATATTTATTATGTGATCATTTAGTTTAATAAAATGTTTCAAAAGTAATTTATATCATTAATCAGCATTGTTTACATCAATAATCATGTTTAGGTTCATAAGACTTGGATTTTTTATTTAAATTATGAATTATATTCCTTAAGGAATCGGATTTTTTTTTAATAAAGCCAACCGTTTTGGTTCAGCGGGTAAATATTGAATCTGAATCACTTTACACAAAAACTTTATATGTTTTATCCGGCTGTTAGGAATTTTTCTGGGTAGAGACAGTATTGTAATTCTTCGAAAAAGCCACAACATGCTTGTTGCCCCCAGACTATCCAATACCGGATCTCGGATTACCAGCTCGTTAAATCACATAACCGTAAACTTACTTCCCCTGCTGAAGATTTGTTTCATCCCATATTGTGATTCCCGATTCAAGTCAAAATTTGAATAAGCTAATTGGTCTGCACGAGAATTTTCGGTGCATCTTTCATTTGTAATGTGATATGTGTCTATTTTTATCAAATCATTAATAAATAAATTATTTTAATATTAGGTGAGAGAATAATTTGATAAAAAAATAAAACACGTATCACATTGTAAATGAAAGATATACTAAAAATTCAATAATATTATAGCACTGACAAAATTTCCGCATTTTACACTCCCAGACTATAAGTAGCTTGTCAACCATCAACCCTTTTATCCATTGCCCTAAATTGTATCTTAATAAATTAACGAGTAAATATCTTTTTTGGTCCTCAACAAATTTCACGATATCCGCTTTAGTCCCTAGCAAATAAAAAAGGCCTATTGTGGTCCCTAAAAAATTCAAAATGAACCCATTTAGTTGAAATCGTGGTCCCTCACAAATTCAAAAAAGACCCATATTAGTCCCTAAAAAGACTAAAATGGGTCTATTTTGAATTTCTTAGGGACCACGGTGGGCCTTTTTATTTGTTAGGGACTAAAGCGGGCATCGTGAAATTTACTGAGGACCAAAAATGGTATTTACTCTTAATTAATAATATAAAAGTACAAAAAAAAATATAGAATTATCATTCCTCTAATATGGTAACTCTTTTGTCAAGAAAAAGAAAAAAATTACTAACCATCATAGTAGTCATGCACATCAACACTGAAGACTAAATAGGTCCAAATCATTTATTAAAAAATTACAAAAATCCTTGTCAAAGACTCAAAAGTATTAAAAAAAACACTCCCTCAAATTCAAGGTTAATGCAAAGTGGAAAAAAGAAGAAAAAAAGAACCAAGTTACCGAACTTACCAATGTGCCAACTAATTTGTAGCAGTTGCTGAATGATTCTGCAAGAACTATGGATATACTTCGACCTGCGGGACGTGTGCTATCTTGTACCATTCGTTCCCTGTTCCCTTCTTACATCGTTTCCCCAGCTCAGTGCAATGAGAAATCCGCATTTCCTCCAAGTTTGTTAGGTGCTGAATGCTGGCTGGCAGTGACATCAACTCGTGACAACTAGAGATATGCAGACGTCGAAGCGAGGCTAATTTTCCCAAGCAATCTGGCAAGGATGCTAGCTTGTCAAAGTCTTCAATAGCTAACGAATGCAGTGAGGGAACACGTTCTAAGCCTTCAGGTATTAAGCAACATGGACGAGGTCCTATTGGGATCTTAGTATAGAAAGGTACAAAGTAGCTTTTATGACGATCAGCTATGGTCATAGCACGAAGGTGAGTAAGATGTTTTATACCATTTGGCAGAGCCAGCAGCTCTGGACAGCCACGTATATCCAGTTTCTCAAGTGAAGTTAGGTGTTGAATGCCTTCAGACAAGGATTTGAATTTCTCACAGTAACTGATCCGCAAGGTTCGAAGAGACCTTAGACCTTCAAGGACTTGCTCCTGAAAATAAACAAGTTCGTGACAGTACGTGATTTCAAGTTCCTCTAAAGCACTGAGGTTAACCAGTTCAGTAGGTAATGCCTCAAGTTTAGTGAACTCTGAAATGTGTAGGGTCTTAAGATGATACAGGTTTCCCATCGTCATCCCTTGTTCGTTGAAAACCATGTCTGTGTTATAACAAAGCTGGAGGAATGTGAGATGGTTGTTGAAGTTAGAGATTGACTTCAGTACCTCTTTGTTGCATCTATCTACTTGTAGATGTTCAATAGATGGAAGGAATGGCAATGATAACACAGGAAGATCACGTATTGTCAACTGGGATAGCAGTGGGAACATGTGTGCTCCTTGATCTCTTAACATCGCTTCCAACTTTGGTAAGTGGCGCAAACTTAGTGTTCTCAAAGATGCAAAAGCTCTCTCCGAGTGATGCTCATAAGAGGAATCATCTATGTATTGCACATTTTTCATATCAATTATGTCAAGAGTTTTCAGAGATGGAAACTTACCAAGAGGTGGAAGTTGGACACATTTTTTGCAGTTGTAGAGTTTAAGAACAACTAAACTACTGAGAACTGAAATACTTTTCATCCAAGGAGGTAACTGTGCTCCCTCATAACCCTGTATCTTCAAACTCTTGATATTTGAGTGAGGCTGAAGGTTTTCTAGTACTTCCTCAGAAAGTAATTCATTTCTATCTTTACCTTCCCATGATAAGCATAAGCTATTGAGATCCTTTTTTACCAATCAAATTAGCATCTTTAGCATCCAATCCGCTTTCAATAAACTAAGAAATTATTAGATGGGATGTTAGATTTGTGAAATTTTAGTCAACTTTCATGTTTTAATAAATAATGAATGAAATGAATTATTTTCGAAACATATTATTGACCTAAATTGTCGCATATAATAAATATGTAAGCAACTAACTACAAGGCAGACTCATTTATTTCATACACCATTGACCGTTCCAAATGAGATACACAGTAAACAATGCTACTGATACATTTTTTAAACAGTCTTTTTAACACTTTTTCCCCATATCTTAAATCTTATACTAACATTAAAAATTATTATTTTTAATTATTGAGAAAGTATAAATTATTATCTAAATATAAAAAGTGTATTAAAAAAAGTGCTAGAAAAGCGCATTGTTAAAATTTACCTATCATACAGTTTCTGTATTACATATCATACATATTAAAATTTTCTTGTCAATTTCTTCATTTCTGATACCAACTAGAGCACAGTGTCAGTATGTATTACAGGAAAAACAAAATTGATCCCATGGTTGACCTACTCAGCAATCGGCATTTGCTGCGCTGCGTATGAAAGCCATCGTCACCAAAGGCGAAAAACCTAGAAATGTTGCTTCAACCCAATCCACAGTAACACTTGCAACAAACAATGTTACTCACTTGTCACTATCACGTTGCATATTCACCTTCTTCTACTCATTCACTCTGCATCAATACTAATAGAAACTGCAACCTCTCCGTCATCGCCTTGCGCCCCCTTCACCTCAACCTCAAATTATTCACACCCTACAGATTCAGCTCCTCCATAACCCACGCCGTTCCCTCTCGCCTCCAATCCGAAGGTGCTGCTGTGACCAACCATGTCGTCGGCGATTCCGCTTTCGACTCGCTCCTTTCTTTTCTCGAATTGTCGTGCCTGCTTTCTTCGGCAGGTGTCGCTGTGATTGCGTGTTGGAAGAAGGAGCTCTTGGCGGCAATTGGCAGCAGAGCTGCTCTATTGGGGATTTTGATGTTGGTGGTTGGGGTTTTGAGTGGGGCGTGGATTCGGAGGCGCCAATGGAGTCGGGTTTGTAGGGAGACGGTGAAGGATGGTTTGGAGGTGAATTTGCTTGAGAGGATTGAGAAATTGGAGGAGGATTTAAGGAGCTCCGCTACGGTTGTTAGGGTTTTATCGAGACAGCTTGAGAAGTTGGGGATTAGGTTTCGGGTCACCCGGAAGGCTTTGAAGGAACCCATTACTGAGGTAATTGCTTTCTTTGTGATTACGATTTCTAATGGTAATGTGATGTGTTGATGTGTGGAAGATGGTTGTTGATTGATAATCAGATTTTGCAGCGAAACTACAATAGTTTTTCAGATTTACAAAATGGAAAGATTACTTTATGTGAATTTCTTTTGCAGAGCAATGTAATGAGCATGTATGTAATGCATGATTGACAAATTTAAATAATCAAAATAATGACAACTGCGATTTAGAAAGTGTATTGTAATGTGGCATTGTACTACTAGTATAAGCCTATGCCTATTGTTACAGACTAATAACATAAAGCCCTTATATTCCAACGGTAATAAGTTGCTAAGAAGCTTTAAAGATTAAGGTTCATAACCAAATTTAGCTTCCCTACAAATTAAATTCACAACAAAAGGACTTAAACAAACTTGATTTGCAACTCATAGTCCTTGAGTTCATTAGAAAAATAGAAATAATTAGGAGTGTGTGGAATCATCATTGGATTCAGTTCCATAGCTGTAGTACCAACTTTCCCAGAAACTTAAGCTATAAGGTAGGAAGACCTTGAATGATTTTATATCTCTAAGTCTCTCATACAAGAGCCCTTTGAGCCTGAAGCATGTACAACGCACAAGCCTATTTTAGCTTGTGTTGGAATTATATTTCATTCAGTGTGGGGGTGGCAAGGATTGAATTCCTATCCTAATTACTCAGTCATACAGGCTATCATACCATCTTAAACACAAATTTTCCATAAAGCTTAAGTTGTTAGGTAGATGCCTATTAATGGGTTTATATCTATTAACAGTTTTCATCACAACAACCAACACTTAAAATTGACTACTGATTAAATTCATTAGTTACTAAAGGCGAGTGAGTGTCTCACTGAAGGTGAAGTATAGTGTGGTAGTGCCTTAAACAGTAAAAGGCAATAGACCCTTCTTTTGCCTCGCCATAGTGTCATAGGTGAGCCTTTAGTCTCCACAAAGATTACAAACCACACTGCTGAGCAGTGTGCATCAATTCACTGCCATGTGGCCTTTTCAGCAGTAGGAACAGCAGAGAGTTGAAGATCAGGAGACCTCAGAACTTAAAATACCTGTTTTGCTGGTTGAGGAAGAGGTCACAGGAGTTGTCATGGAAACATATTGAAGGGATATCTAATTGCTGTCTTCAAGAAGCAGCAATCCCACACAGGAACAGCGCCAAACAGCACCAACCAGATCCTATCAGTGATGGGAACCAAATAGGGGCATATCCAAACACAGGTGAAAGCACTGCGGACCTGGTAGGAATAGGTGTTATTGAAGACAGTGGGTGATGTTAAATCACTAAGAGGTTTGAACCCATGTATAAAGCAGAGGAGGAGGTAGATGATCAGAATTATCACTGTGCAATTATAAACAATTAAAAAACAGACTTACTTGTCAGGTATTAGAGAAAGACAGAATGATGAATCAGATATGCAAAATCAGAAGGATAAAATCCGAGCCCACAGAACGTGTCTCCTTAAGACAATTTGTCCCCTCACTGATGCCTAAGGTAGATGGACACTTGTCTCCCAGGATAGAACGGATTTCGTCTGAAGAGTGGCGGCACTACCAGTCAACAGGCCAAACGAACACAACAAAATGCCAGAGGAAACTACACCGGAGTATCAAAAGGAACATGCAAAACCGGAAGGAGAAAAATTCCGGCAGAGTTTCAGTGCAGAAAAATTGGATCCATTTTCTGAAGGTGTCAGTGTCTATTTATAGACAACGTAAAGTCACGTTCCAAAAGGCACCTATTCGACGACGAAACAACACATCCGTTGGACACGAAAAGACACATTCGTTCGACACGAAAAGACACATTCGTTCGACACGAAAAGACACATTCGTTCAACACGAAAAGACACCCATTCAAGGATGAAACAACATGTCCGTTAGGATGAAACAACACATCGTTTAGGATGAAAAGATACATCTGTTTGTCGACGAAAAGGCACACCTTTTCACTACCAAACTTCTTATTCATAACCAATAGATTGTCTATACAATTTATTTATATATATATATATATATATATATATATATATATATATATAAATTCCAACAATAGGCCCAACAAAGCCAATCTGAGCCAAACAGCAAAGAGTGGAAGCCCAGACAAGGATGTTAGAGCCATACCAAGGAAAGCTGTGGTGGAGACACGTGACTCTATTTGACATTTACAGCACCGCAAAAGCACTAGATTTTGTTACGTTTTGGTGCTTCTTAAATGAAAATATATAGTAAAATATTTATATTAATTTTCTTATGGCTAAATATTTTTAATGGTTATTCGTTATACCCTTCTGCACAAATATCATGAATTTTTTTTAAAAAAATTCATCTACATTTTATTACATCCTGGATACAATAAACATACCCATACCTGTGCGACATAGATATTGATCATACTCGAATCTGTGTGTTGTGTACTGAAATGTAAAAAAGGTTCATAATTTCGTATCATACTTTTTCCCATCGCTAGTAAAATTAAATTTGCATATCCTTTGTTATTAGTAAAAAATAATAAAATATACACTAACTGGTTCTGATTGTTTATTAGCCCTCATTAACATTTTGAATGACTAGTTAAGGTTTAATATATTGAATCAATATAAAGAAAAAAAAAAGATCTTACAAAAAAAATATATCTAATTATTCGTTCATTTCTTGAAGACTGCAGCTCTGGCGCAGAAGAATTCTGAGGCTGCAAGATCATTAGCTATGCAATCAGACATTTTGGAGAAGGAGCTTGGTGAAATTCAACAGGTGTTGCTAGCAATGCAGGTAACCATACCTCCTAAGTTAATTAAACTCTGCAGTCTGCAGGATAGAGCAGACACTAATTAGAAATCAAATGATGCATCTTTATTAGTGGACTAATTGTCTGTTTGTAATTGTATTCTATTCACCTCTGTACATTTTACGTGATTCAGGGATTTTATTTTGATCCATTGGCAGTGTTACCTTTTACTGTAAGTGAAAGAATTTAGTAAAATTTAAATGATGTAACATTTTTTTGTTTTGTGATAATGTAAAAAGTTTTATTTTAACCATGGATAAAGTTTAAACTCATTTTTTATACTCCGGAACCATATATGCCTTAGTTAAAATTTTCTTGACCACTTAACTTTCTAAAGTATCCTTATAATTTTCTACCATTGTGTTTGACTTGCCTTGATTGTGTCTGAGCGTTCATATAGGAACAACAGCGAAAACAACTTGATCTGATTCTTGCAATTGGGAAGGCTGGTAAGCTATGGGAAAGTAAGCGGAAAACCAGTGAAGAACACGATACATTAGAAATCTCCAACTCAGCAGAGGATGAGGTAAAACGGGAAGTCCACCAAACGTGAAGCTTGCCTTAAACTAAGGGAGGAAAATCCTGAAATTTCGTAGTGGGAAATGTTGGTGGCTCGGTGCAATATTCTCTGTGTTTTGCTGTGTACGCTGAATCAACGATCAACACACAAAGTCAGATTACCTAGAATTTTTTTAATAAGCACATAAATAATGATTACAAGTTTTTTCCAGAGTGCCTCAAGTTTGCTGTGGATACAGGTGAGAAGAAATTACTCATGACCAAGATGGGAGAAATTACTGACCTGTTACTGGTAAAGTTCGGGAACGTTGTTGGTTATGTTTGTGCATGTACTTTCGATTCAAGTTTATAAGGTGCTCATCATCAGTTTTCTTTCTACATTGCTTATGTTGATGGTTATAATGGATGGGATACACATTTTCTCCCTCCTCTGCGTGTTTCTGTAAAATGGTCAAATGAACCTTCAATATACATTAAAAAATATTGAAAATGTTTATTGGTCAGAGAGATGTGGCTCTGGCACGTAGAGGTAGCGACTAAAATCCATTCAAGATAATTGCCCCACTATATTTTTAGTCTTTGTGTAGAACATAAATTATTACATGAAGAAAATTATTACACATGAACTTATGTGATATCAGAAATGAAGGCGCTAAGAGTATGGGTGTTATAATTTAACTGGGTCTGCAAGGCTTCTGACCCCCATGCATTGAATCCACCTTAAGGGGGATGTTTGAGAGAGAAGAAATATTTTTGTGTTTAGGAATCATGATTATTATGAATATGCTGATAAAATAAATTTTTTGAGAATGTAATTAAAAAATTATTTAGTAGGTTAAAATATTACCGAGCTTATGTAACACAAAAATTATGTACATAGTGAAATATGTTGAGATATTCAAGTGTGATGAGTCTCATATTGGTTGGTAATGAGCTAAGTGAAGAGTATATAAGTGGAAGGAATGCCTTAAAGTTTTGGGTTGAGATGTGGTGTTGGACCCACTTGGTGTACTTGGAGTAGCTTAGCTCATTGGTGGCGGTCTCCCGCCACGGGCTTTCCCCTGGATCCGCCTGACATTGGTATCAGAGCTGGGTTAGGCTCGAGTTAGCCTGGTGATTGGCTAGGAGGCGGGTTGAGTACTTGAGCCCTGGGGTACTCGGTTGAGGGAAAGAGCATATTAATGTTGAGTTTCACACTTGGCTCACGAGTGAGTATTAAAAAAAAAAAAGAAGCTCATGAGCACCTTATCACAAAGAACAAAATAAGATTTGGGACATGTGCTCTCAAATTTCTGAGAGGAAAAGAATATTTTGGATTTCTATCATTCTTGGGGACAAGGGGGTAGCAGAAATCCATCTTTGGTTCTTTGTAAATGCATGATCTCACGTTTTACACGGTTTGATTATTATGTAGGTTCATATATTTTGTTGAAAAGTTTGTAATTTTTTTTTTTTGGTACATAAAAAAGTTTGTAATTTAATTTCTAGGCTTTTAAAGTTTATTAAAGAAGTCTTTTTTTTTGGTAATATATTAAAGAAGTCTTTTTTTTTTTTGTAAGCTATATTAAAGAAGTCTTTACTTGCATGCAGTGTTGAAATTGTCACATTAAGTTATAAAAATTTAAATTTCCAAAAAAAAAAAAAAGTTATAAAAATTTATTGAAAATTTTGCATCAATTATAGAAACTTAAAAAAAGCAAAGGTTAATGAGTTTTGATGCTGTGAGTTAATAAGAACTTAATCATAAAAAAATTTAAAATTTTAATTATATAACTTTAAATTATAAATACTTATTTTAAAAATTAGTATAACTGTGAGCACTAGGACGTTGATTTAACTATAATTTTCATTGGACGGGTCACGGGTGAACTGAAGAGGTTATATAATTCAGTACAAAACAGGTTGGGCTGGCCTATCATGCAAATTGAGATTAATCATTTTCCTGTTTGTGGTCACAATCGTCAAAATTATCAGCACCACTAAATCCGGGATTGCATGTGAATGTGATCCCATAGTACTTAAAAATAAAATAAAATGAAAATCAGAGCAAGGATTTGGAAGGTACATAATATAGATACAAGAGGGGCAGCGTGACTGTCATTGTCTTTTTGCATGACCTTTTTACTCTTCTAATGGTAAATAATGGAATCCTCGATTGGAAAACTCAGAAAGAAATGGAGTAGATAAAATATTACTTTACTTGTTTTTGATGATGATCAGCACCTCATTTGTGACTGCAAGAGCTAAGAAGAAGAAGGGGCAAACCTGTACAAAATGGAAATATATTCATCTTTGCAGATACATCTTTTTCCTCCCCTCTGTGGTAAAAAAGATGTGTACGTCTGGTCACTCACACAGTCACAATCCCTCTCACCCTCTCAGTGCAATGTCAATAATCTAATGGCAGCTTTGACTAAATGAAAGCTGTGAAATCACAGCAAGGAATCCCGAAACCTCGAAAAGGAAACTGAAACAACAATAGTTCCACATGCCCTTTAAGCTTATTTTGTGTGAAATGTTTTCTTTAAGTGTGCTACATCAATTTTAGAAATTCACCTCTAAGGAGGGCAGGTCCACAATTGCTTACCATAGTAAAATGGATTATGTTACATGAAAAACACTTAAAGCAAGCAAAAATGCAATAATTAAGCATAATTGTTGTTATTATTATCCTTTTGGTGGATTATGTATACCATAGGCATATATTACAATATTTTCCTTTGCTGTTATGGATTAAAAAGCTAAAGAATTATGACAAAACAAATGATAAAAGGTTTACATAATTTGCAAAAATTCTTAAATTTAATTTTAATTCTGTTCCGTCATTATTGAAAGAAGAAAAAAAAAACTCATGACAAACCAAAATATTTACACAACAAAATGATATTAATGATCCCATATGGGACCACTACTGTAGGAGTTCTATTTATGAGAGAAAAGTAATGTCAGCAGGTACTTAGTCATTCAATTTCTTTGTCTTTTCTACGAACTTGAGGGGAGGTATTATTTATTATTTAGGGGCAAACTAAAAAAATTCCTCTCCTTGAGCCAAGAAGATGATTCATTTACACCACATTAAGTTAGCAGACACAAGTCACTCAACCCATTTGCAGTAGCAGCCATATAATCAGGTGGAAACTCTTCATTGTAAAATGTAAATAATCAAGTCATTCACACAGTCAAACCGATAAATCTCTAGTCTGAGAACTGAGCCAAGAATTAGCTAGCATAATAAATGCCAATTTTAACTACCTCTTGCCTTTGATTTTTTTTTTTAACCCCATCATAGACACACACAAAGGCATTTGTTTTCCACCAAACTATTAATAACCAGCTTCAAAGGCTCAAACTGCTAATAGAACGCTGGCAAAGGGGTCCTATATACTGATGTGGATTCTCCCAATTTGCTTAACACTCTTGAACCGTTCCTTTCACTTTTCTGCAACACTCTGCATTCTGCAGTCTGTACTCCATCTCTCTCTCTCTCTCTTTCTTTTTCTGTGTGTGTCCACTGTCTCTCTCTCTCTCTCTCTCTATAGCTGCAGGCAGCAAACACATCTTCCAATTTTATGTACCTCTCCCTCTTCTCTTTTCTTCAGGCTATACGCCATGACAAGAAAAGCACTCAACACTAGAAAATAAGTAAAAGCCATCTTTTATTTAACTCTCTTCTTTCTGCCTCAGTGTGCTTCTCTTGGTTGGGTTGCTTCACAAGTCGAGAAAGTTTCACAGGACTGGTATTCGGATCTCAGTTATAACTTGCATTAAATTTTGCCACCTAGAGCCTTTTCTTTTAGATGGGGAATGACTTCAAGAGGTAACATGATATGCATTCATGGCTTCACCTAATTCATATCAGTACTCCTCCTCCACCACCACCACAACCTTGCTCATCATAGTTCTGCTGCATCATCTTCTCTGTCTTGTTTCTAGCTTCAATCAACCACAGCCTGCGATTTCTCCCCGGGTAGGCTTTTGATTTAAACCATGGTTGTTTCTACACACTCTTCTTTAAGTGCATGTGTGTACTTTTTTCTAATAAGGGTCCAAAATTGGTGTTTTATGTGCAGGAACTGTTGTTTGAGGAGAAAAACAGGTTAGGTTCAATCCCTCCTAGCTGTCACAACAAATGCAATGAATGTCATCCATGCATGGCGGTTCAAGTGCCAACTTTGCCTAGCCACGACCCGGTCCAGCCGGATCTTACAAAAACCGTTGTCACGGAAAGTTTGTTTAATCCATCTTCTCAAGGTAACAGGTACTCCAATTACAAGCCATTGGGGTGGAAATGCCATTGTGGTGACCACTTCTTCAACCCTTAGAAATTATGGTTTATACCTTCATGGAGAATATCCTCACCTTGGTTTGTAAAATTAAAATTACCCCTCTTTTTTCTTTTTTTCTTTTGTTGGTTATATTATATTATTATTAATATTTGTGTTTTAGGGGTCTATGTTATTGCTTAGCTAGGGTCACAAATATGCTTTACTTGCGTCAGCATTGATTGTATGTATACATTGAAGTTTGATACACTTGTACAGCTTTTATTACAGATCTGAATTCTACTTTGTGTTGCGTCTAAATTTTGAGAAAGTTTTTTTTTTTTTTTTTTGTTGCATGTGTTTACTTCTAAGAAATTTTTTATAATCTCCACAAGGAGGTCCAGAAAAGATTAATTTGAAAATTTTGGTGTCTAGAACGTACGGTAAGAGGCGGTTGTGTCTTGTCCATTGCTAAGTGTCCTTTCCCTGTTTTCTTTTGGATTTTATAATCTAATGTTGTGTGAATCTGTCTCATGACCTTTTGCTTTTCTTCTTGGAATTGACATTGCCTGTGAGAATACATATTCATGGCGTTGGCATATCTTTTGGTAATTTCTGGTGACCCTTGCCTTATGTCCCTGTCCATAAAATTCGTTTATAATTTTTATCCAAAAAAGAAATTGTTAATAAATTCCATATTAGAAAGTATTAAATGTTGTTAGAACAAAAATTTCTCTTATTGTGCATAATCATGTTTATTAATTAAATTACAAGTTATGTCATTTTTAACTGATTTTTAATAATTTTTGTTAAAACAATTATATATTAATGATATGTTTAGATTAAAATTTATAAATTTGATTTCGGACGAGCTTGCTTTCGTAAGTTAATTTTAACAAGAGTATTGGAATGAATTCATTTATGTTATATGAAATTTAGTTTTGAGATGAGGAATGTTATTTAAATAGTATTGATAAAAAATTAATTTAAATTTATAATTATCAGAAAAGGTGCGAGTTTATTTCTTGAGTTGAATTGAAAATAATTTAGTGTTAAAAATTTAATTGCAATTAAATTGATGGTCAACTAGTTAATTTAAAAGTTGAAGTTTGTTTTGTTATTATATAATTTAATCTTGATGTAATGGTAATATAAAAAAAATTACATTATCATTAAATCATATATTGTTATATTATTCGATGAGTTTTATATTTCATGTAATTATTTCACCTTGTTAAATTTATTAAATGATGTGCTAATATAAAATTGGATAATACTGCAAAAAAAAATTATATTGAAGTGTATTAAAATTAAAGTAGAAAGTTTTTAAATTCTATTTATTTAAATATTATTAAATCATAAAAATATTTTTATTAAAATATACATAAATAAACTTTTTCATTATACAAAAAATATTTTAAAGATATTTGGTGGGCCGGTCCATGAACTCCGATTGGCTGGCTCTAAACAATATTCGGTTTCAACTCGCAAAACTACAGCTCACGTGTGCTCTAATCGGGCTATTAGTATACCCAAAAAGAGAAAAGAAATTGAGACCGCATAAGCGAATCGGAATGCAAATAAGCACATTGTCTTATTTTGGTACAAACTTGAAGTTGGTTTTATAGACAATAATTTAGGTACATTACTCATTGTTGCCAAGAGATTATATTTCGCTGGAAAGTGGAAACGATCTAGTATGATCCTGGACCACCTTGAATAGGATTGTCTTCGGTGAATAATACATGTTTATCTAAAAAGAAAATTAAAAATTTGTTATGAATGACTTATGACTCTGTGTGTAATTTTATTTATTTATTTTTAAATTTTTGTACAGCGAAATAAGCTCTACCGAAGAGGGCACCAGAACTATCTGCAAGAAGTTGCAGACATAACTCATCATGAGAAGCATTCCATTTCCAAATTCCAAATGATATCATGGCTTGAAACAAGATAAAAGCACTATAATTTCCTTTCCAAAGCATATAAAGACTACCAACTTCCCAATTTGACGAAATTCAAGAATATCCAACAAGATAGCACCATAAGTATGAGTTTCAACCGTTGCATGGTCAATCAACTTAAGGGACTCCTTGGAGTTTGTTTCTATTACTCTCTTGTTAGGTTCATACATTCTTTCCTAGAGTTGCTTGCTATTCTAATTTCTAATAAATCCATCTAAGAATGTCATTTGCATTTACAAATACCAATATCGCTTGAGGGATATGAAATTGGCTTCCAAATGAATTTGCGTCAGATCACGTTATCTATGTTTCTTATTATTTTCTCTGGAAAACTTGAAGATTCAAAGAACTAAAGCCTAACAACTTCAATTTTAAAGACCCTATTACAATTGAGAGACAAGACAAGTTACTGGTCTTTGGAGCAGTGGTATTGTTGTTTCTCTCTAACATGCAGGACAAGAATATTCCAGTATCAACGACTCAATATGTTGCGTTGTTGTCCTTTTTCATTAACTTATTTTGTCAAAATTACTAGGATTATGCAGCAACTAACTTGACCCGAGCAGCTATGCTGGCTTTACTAATTGTGGTTGAACGCATCCATTATCCAAGGTTTGAACAAGATTTGTTAGACTTGGATGGTTCGTGGTCGACCCTTCAATAAATGCTGCAACATGGGCTATAGAAAGAAAGCCTCTGTGCGGGGCCCAGTGTTGAACTAGTCATGACAAAGTACCACATCGCTTAGGAGAAAGAAGCAGCAATGAAGGCTTAGTTATAAAATAGGGATTCCAATGCATCACAACTCATACCTTTCTCGGCCTTTTGGCTAAGATCAAGTGTAGTATCTGTTCTTATCAGTTTAATATCTGATACGTGGACCATCGGTTCACATGATATTAAATTAATTTTTTAAGGGGGAGGGTTCAATGCAGTAGCTTGCTACTGGGACTCTCGTGTGTCGCTCATGCGTTGCACTATTGCACGGGCCTGGCGCACCCCACCAATTCAGTGTAAAGCTTAGCTCTGTAATTTGAAGATGGATTTTACTTAATGACTTGGGTGTATATCTCTGAAGTGTACAGCTTGATAGACATTAGTAACATTAGTAATCTATCTTGTTAATTGGGATGGGTAGTCAATGAAAATTGACTATAGATTGATATTTTATCTGCAACAGAATTTGTTCGAAAGTAATTTTATTGAGACAGCAAAGCATAAAATACTAATAATCTATTTTGAATATTTTGAGGTTTTTTGTCCAATTGATGTCTCTGGGAAAAAGCTAGCCGTTTGTCGTAGATAGTGTTGTTGAGAATCGTGATACTTTAATTTTTAATTTACAACTTATTTTCACTAACGACTAGAAAGATTGATTCCCTCCTTGCAATATCTTTGATAGTGTAGAAAAGACTAAAATCTTTGATAGTGTAGAAAAGACTAAAGAGATGTTACCGCTTCTATATTAATTTTAAAAAATATTAAATTTTGATAGATATATAATATTTTTAATTTATATAGTATATATTATAAAAATATTTAATAATTTAAAAAAAATAAAACTAAACTTATACTATAATTTTGTAATGAATCTAATAATTGAAATTCAAAATACAACGGAACATAATCTACTTTTTTTGAAATATTACAACGAGTATTAAAGTGTCGAATAGAATACGTCGTATCTGTGCTTTATAGCCTTCCCATTCATATAAGGTATATTCAGATGTATTAATATATTTATTATTTTCATTTGTTGATATATAATTTATGTATAACAAAAATTTGATAATGCATTTTAATAGTTAATGTAATACATTTAATGTACGTTATTTTTTTTTTCATGCTATCATATTTTTTAAAAAATATTTTTTAAAAAATATACAAGCATAAACAAAAATTCTAACCTGATCGTCGAGCCGTTCTCATAGCACTACTAGTGCTGAAGTCAGTCAAAGTAAAAAAAAAAAAAAAAAAAACGTTTAGATTCATATTTCAAATCAAATAGTCCCTTTAATAAAATAAAAACACATGGTCGGCAAAGGAGTTGAAAAAGAGTCCCTCTAATTAATAACCTCTTATTTCAAATTATAAAATAGATAACCACTAGTGCTGAAGAAGTCAAACAAAGTCAAAGTCTTCTCCAAAAGCAAAAGGTGTATTTCCTGGAAAGTAGAATCAAGAGAAAAATTCTATTTATAATGAGAATCTGCATTGAGCATCAGGGATTCAATTAGAACTAGCTAGCTTGGTAATAGAGTTGGAAGTGCAGAAATGGAGAGTGAAAGCGAAAGAGTTAAGCAGAAGATGGAGGTCTTGGATATCCTCAAAGAAGCTGTAACGATCTATGTAACAAACATCAACTTCATCGTCTTCACCTTTCTCACTTCTCTTCCTTTCTATTGTGTCATGGTTTACTTTGAAATTTTGTTCCAGAAAACTATGGTTGAGACCCCAGAAATTATCTCACTTCTCCCTTTTTACGAAAAATATCAGGGTTATACAATTATTGAATTTTACTCCGACAATGACATCCCTGTTAGAAGTTTTAGTAAGGATTGTTTGCCTGTTTTGATTCAACTTGGATTCATTTACTTGGTGCCTCTTCATGTTCTAGAACTCTGTTCTGCAGTTGTAACTATGGATTTGGCTTCAACGCTTCGCTCCGAAGAGCATAACATGAGTCTCAAGCAGATGTTTCAAAAATCCATTGACATGTCAGTAATTAAAGGCACACTTATTACTTCTTTGTATATGCTTTTCTGGTCAACTTGTTTCCTGATTGCATTTCCATGGACCCTAAGTAACTGTTATACTTTCTACAAGAGTTTAGGGTGTTACATATTTTTTGCATTAATTTTCTGTCTAGCTTTTGCAAAGCTGTTGATGATGTATTTGGAATGGAGTGCAATTTGGAATATGAGTATTGTAATATCAGTTCTGGATGGTATATATGGAATTGGGGCATTAAGACTTTCATATTTCTTCAGCAGAGGTAATCAGAAGAGAGGACTCCTTTTGATGTTTGTTTTCTTTGCTTTAGGACTTTGTTTAAGGTTGTCCTGTGTCTTCCTTGGATGCTATAAAGGAGGGAATGGAATTTTTCTGCAAATTGGGCTCCTCACTGTGGTAAATACACTGAAATGGGTGTCGTGCGTGATTTACTTTGATGATTGGAAGGCGAGGAAAATGGAGAAGAAAGTTGATGAGGAAGTAGGTAAAGATCTTGAAAGTGTTTCCTGAAAGACATTATTATCCCTACGATCAAGAATGGAAATTTGAGGTAATAGGCTGTGAAGTAAGGATAAATAATGTTTTGATGTATGAATTTTTGATGTCACGAGAGTTTTTGAATATAATGTACAAGACGTGTTGAGTTGGAAATCTTCATATTTTTCCATACGCCCAAAAGAATAAAGCGACTGTTTGTCTGAACTTTTTTAACTAGGATTAAATTATGAATTATGATTTTCATCGAATAAATTTGGTGTGATTAGTCTAACTTATGTGATCCCCGCCATGGATTCCTGCTGGACTCGCCTGATATATGATAAATCTATTTTTGTTGTTGTAGTGTCTTCATTTGTTTTCGATGATCTCAATTGTCAAAAGTGATTCACTTGTAACAGTTAAAATTTTGAACACAATCTAACCAACGTGAATTACTGGGTGGTAATAGAACCCACCTTCCTAGAGTTATTATTACAGTGAGACGATAACAATTAAATTTATGGATTTATTGTTTGTAATTTTAAAAAACATAAGGATATATACAAGGTTATGTCATTTTAACAGTTATAGCTATGTATTTTGAAAAATATATAGATATAATATTAAAGTTGTATTTAGTTATTTATTTTTTTACTTTTCATATCAGTCAACAACTTTTAAAAAAAAAAATATAACTTATATTATTATATATATGTATTTTTGAAAATACATAACTATTACATTCCTTTTTCCCCTAAATTTATACGCTTGCAGAGTTAGCGTGGGGTCTTCCTTCCTCTCCCCCATGAATAGTATGATTTGTTACCTGTTATCTTAAAAATAAATGTAGTATATATCGTATAAAACAAATGAATTTGATATCTCTCATGATGAGAAATAATTTTTATTTTCTACACATACATAAAAGTGTATAAGGTTTATATTTTCGTTTTCTCCTTCTTCTTTTTCACGTGGTCCTACAAAACCATATACATTTTTATATGTATGTAAGAGATAATTTTATCTCGTATAATATAAGAAACATCAAGCCCAAAAAAATAATTAGAATAAATAAATGTAATAAATAACTAAAATGTAAAGAATAATTAGAATTTGTGATCAACTTTAATAACATAACAAAAGATTTTCTTTTTTCTTTTTTCTTTTCAACCGTGAACCCCTAACTAAGTTCTAGTCCAGTCATATAGGAATGGCTTTTTCCAATATTTTTTTAATAATAATTAAATCCATTTCCAAAACAATTCAAAATTACATGGCAAGCATTGTTTCCTTTTTTTTTTTTTTTTTTTTTTGAGTTACCCAACCCTAATTACCTCTTTGAGGCGAGTTGGCTCCTTCCGGTATCCCCACAAGCTTCGACTCTTTGAGCCGGCTATGAGACTAATCCGGAGTGCGGGGGTCAGTGATGGCTAAAGGTTCAGCCCCCTCCCCAAGAATGCATTCAGCGGGAATCGAACACATGTCCAATCCCACTAACTCAACGCCAAGGAACCAACTGAGCTGCACTCATTGAGTCAAGCAGTGTATTTTTTAGAAAATAAAAATTTTAGTTACTTAAAAAAACAGAAGTCAAAGTCAATTTTTTTAAAAAATAAATAAATATTCAAAAAAATTCTAAATAGCTTTATCTTTTATAAAAAGCACTTCTAAAATAAATAAGATTTAAAAGTTTTTTTTTACAAGCTCATCCAAAAAGGCCCTTGTAGAAACATCAATAATACCATTTTTATTTTAAAATATTCTTCTTTTCAGATTTTTGTTTATAAAAAATAATAAGATTATCAAATATTCATTCCTGATTGAAGATTAAATTATATTTTATTAAATTACTCCTTCATTTTATTAATGCTCCTTTTATACCGTCCATTGGAAATACGAAGAGAGTAAGAGACAGTCATATATGTTTTTTTTTTTAAAACGTGAATGTCTTATTAGTTTTTTGAATAATAAATAAAATAAAATAATGATTTCTGTTGACTAATGAATATTTTAAAATGGATATAAAACTATAACAGCATGTGCGTCATTAATTGTTTTAAAGTCTCAATAGTCTTCTTTGATATTGGAAAATATTTTAAAAATTAGGAATAATAATTTAAGTGACAAAAAGATTTTTTCCCTTATTAAAAATATTTATAGAAAAACTATTCTTAATATGGATCCAGCAATACTTGAATCAAATTAAATCGATTTGAATAAAAAAATAAAATAAAATAAATCTTCAATAATTTTTTTTAATTTAATTTTAATATAAATGTAAAATATATGCATACCTTCATTCGATCAAGTATTATATAGAATAAAAAAGAGTTTCACATTTTATTACCAAAAAAAAAAGAGATTCTCATTTTATATTATTATTACTATTATCATAATTAAACCCTTTTAATGATGTGATAATAATAAAAATTTAAATCAGAGCTATATATTTTCTTTAAGTTCTGAGGAAAATAATATTTGTTATTTCTTAAAAAAAAATTAATTACAAGTTTTTAAAACTAAAATAAATTAATCAAAAGATTCAAAATACACAATGTGAATATTAAGAAAATTAAAAACTTAAAATAGGTTTCTGACACATGGACCAACTCATTGAGCCTTGTACAATGGCTTTATTTATCGGATTTTATTAATCTCATGTTAAAAGAGATAAGTTATCTCATGTCATAGAGATAAATTTGTGGGCTTCACCGTCTGAAAAAGGAAAAAAAAAAGAAAAAAGTGGCACAGTTATCAAAAAATATATAGGAGAAAAAATTATCACATATAACATAAGAATAATTTTTCTCTTGCTTATATATAACCTGAGTTTTTCTGCAATGGTCAGGACTGGTACACTGGCACATTCAATATATAATTATCTATTATGGCATTTGATGTACTTATCCATTTCAATTTAGTAGTGTTTTCGCTAAAAGTTTCTCACTAAATGAAATATCCAAATTTTAATCCACGCTGAAAATCTATTGCATTGCTTTTTTTAAATCTAATTTATATATATAAGCTGTGTTTTTCGTTCCATCAAGCACATGCTTTCTATACTATTTATCATTGTAATTAGGAATGTAAATAGGTTGGGCTAAGTTAGACTTTGACTTAAATAGGCTAGGTCTATATAAAAAATATTGTGTCTAGTCTGGCCTGGTCTGCTAGCCTGTGAAGATCTCAAATTACAAGTTTGGTCTGACCTATATTTAAAAAATAAAAGCATTGACCTAGGCTTGTTAGCCTGTTTAAACCTATTAAACACTCAACAATTAAAAGAATAACTAAAATAATATTATTTTATTATTCAAAATTATTAAAATAATAAATTTATTTATTTTATTTAAATAAATAATATGATATAGGCCAACCTGTAGGCTTATAGCTCCGACATTTACAAAAAAACCTATGATTTGTTTTCTAAATAGGTTTTTTTAAAAGTCTAGATCTGTTCGATTTTATTATTTGTAATAGGCCAAGTCTGACCTAATATAGACTATGCCGTAGGCTCCTGTAGGCCGTCCTAACCCATTAACACCCCTAATTGTAATTACATTAAAAAAAAATTAGTTCTAAAGATATATTTTAAAGGTATTTGGTGGGCCGGCCCATGAACTCCGATTGGCTGGCTGTAAACCATATTTAGTTTCAACTCTCAAAACCACAGCCCACATGTGCTCTAATCGGGCTATTAGTATACCCCAAATATGAAAAGAAATTGAGACCGCATGGGCGAAAAGAAATGCAAATAAGCACATGCTCTTATTTTGGTACAAACTTGAAGTTGGTTTTATGGGAAATAATTTAGGTCCAGTACACATTGTTACCAAGATATTATATTTCGCTGGAAAGTGGAAACGATCTAGTGCATGAAAATTTTGTCATGAATGACTTATAACTGTGTGTGTAATTTTTTATTTTTTAAATTTCTATAAAACGAAATAAGCCATTTGAAATAAAAGTGTTGCTAACATTGATGTACGACGAAATAAGCTCTACCGAACAGGGCACCAGAACTATCTGCAAGAAGTTGCGCGCATAACTCATCATGAGAAGCATTCCATTTCCAAATTCCGAATGATATCATGGATTGAAGAAAGATAACAGTACAATAATTTCCTTTCCAAAACCTATAAAGACCACCAACTTCCCAATTTGACGAAATTAACAAAGCGAAAAATAAGTATAATATTGCAGGAAATTTGATATATCATGATACATGCAGATACAATAAATGTGAAGCCCACTCTGTTTTTTTTTTTTTTATATAAAAATAACACAATTTTGAATGAGTCAGCGGAACAAGTTTCTTTTCCAGTAACATGCCCATTGACAAATATCTAACAAAATAGCATCGTAAGTATGAGTTTCAACTGTTGCATGATCAATCAAGTCAAGGGACTCTATAGAAAACTAAGAGGATTTGAATATGTTGTTATAATTAATGAAATGGCTGATAGCCAATATATACACAAGTCGGTTATACAGAATCAAGGAGGATCAACTAGAATAAAGTATACTGTTCAACAAACTATACATGGAATAATAACAAACTATTCTTGCTAAAAACTAGGATTTAGTTGCTAAAAGATAAGATCAAAGGTGATCTTCTCCTAACACGCCCCCTCAAGTTGGAGCATGAAGTGACGAAATGCCCAACTTGCTGCGAAGAAAACTGAATTGCTTCATGCCAAGCGGTTTGGTAAATATGTCTGCGAGTTGCTGATCTGTACGAACGTAGGTAGTAGTGATTGTATTGCTGAGAACATGATCGCGTACAAAATGACAATCAATCTCTATATGTTTGGTACGTTCGTGGAAAACTGGATTAGCAGCTATTTGCATGGCAGATTGGTTATCACAGTGCAACTGCATAGGGTGTGAATGTGGAACATCAAGCGAGTCCAGAAACGATTTGATCCATAACAACTCAGCTGTAGCTGCTGCCATTGAACGATACTCAGCTTCAGCGGAGGAGCGAGACACTGTGGGTTGCTTCTTTGTTTTCCAAGAGATAGGAGAAGTACCCAACATGATAAAATAACCAGTAACTGATCGACGGGTGAGTGGACAACTAGCCCAATCCGAATCAGAATATCCACGAAGAAGGAGATCATTGTCGGATCGAAGGAGTAAACCTTGGCCAGGATCAGTTTTGATGTACCTTAAAACGCGGATGACAGCATCATATTGAGCAATAGTAGGATTTTGCATGAACTGGGAAAGAACATGGACGGCGTAACTTAACTCAGGTCTAGTAATTGTCAAGTAAACCAAACGTCCTATGAGTCTTCTGTAACGTGCGGGATCCGAGAATGGAGGACTTTCTGTAACTGCAAGCTTATGATTTGTTTCGAGAGGGAAGGCACATGGTTTGCACGCAAGGAGACCAGCGTCTTCCAATATGTCGAGAGCGTACTTTCGTTGGCTCAGAAAAAGACCTGATGGACCGTGAGCTATTTCGATGCCAAGAAAATATTTAAGAATCCCCAAATCCTTGATGTGAAAGCATGACTGGAGAAAGACCTTGACATCGGTGCATAAGGCATCATTGTCGCCCGTTAGAATAATGTCATCAACGTAGATGAGAAGAGCAACAAAGTGGCCATCTTTGTGTAAGGTGAATAGGGTGTAATCTGCCTTGGATTGGATGAAGCCATATGATTCAATGGAAGACCGCAACTTAGCAAACCAACTGCGAGGGGACTGCCGCAAACCGTAGAGAGATTTACGTAAGCGACATACTTGATGTGGTTTGTGATGATTGAAACCTTGTGGAACGCGCATGTAAACTTCTTCGGTAAGGTCTCCGTGTAGAAAGGCATTCGTAACATCCAACTGGTATAGGTGCCATGATTTGGCAGCAGCTACCGCAAGAAGTGTTCGGACACTCACCATTTTGGCTACAGGAGCATATGTATCGAAGTATTCTTCTCCAGCTATTTGATTGTTACCGGCAATGACCAACCGTGCTTTGAATCTCTCCACTGTACCATTTGAGTTGTACTTAATGCGGTATACCCACTTGGCAAAGAAGTGAGTTCCCACGTGTGATTTTGTTCAAGGGCATCTATTTCTTTTCGCATTGCTACACGCCACCTTTCATCAGTTACATCATCCTTGAATGTTTTTGGTTCAACACCAGAAGAAATGGCAGCAAGGAATTGTTGATGTTTGGGAGAGAATCTAGAACAAGAAACAAAGTTAGCAATAGGATAAGCCATACCTGAGGAAGGACTGGAAGAAATAGAAGAAGCTAGTGGATTATGTGCGATGACTTTGGAGCATTCGAAATCTTGGAGATATGATGGAGGACGGCGAGAACAGTGACCACGTCCCAAAGGTGCAGATGGATGTGTGACTTCTGGGGGCTGTTCTTGTCGGATAGAAAGCTCATTGGAGACAGTAGGGGCAGATTCGGGCTGAGCCTGTTCAACAGGGAGAGTGTCTTCAATTAAAGGGACAGGGTTGGTAACAACTTGGGAATCAAAGGATGGGCTTTGTGGAGCAAGGGTTGGTTCGGGTGATATGGGGTTATGGGGGTTTGGGTCGTGAGGAATATCAGTGGTAGGAATGACTGTGGTTGGTGCAAAAGGAAAGGTGTTCTCTTCAAATACCACGTCTTTGGATACAAAAACAGTATGTGTTTCAAGGTTATAAAGCCTCCAACCCTTTTTGCCAAAAGGATATCCCAGGAACAGACACCGAGTTGATCGAGCTGCAAACTTGTCCAACGGTTTGGGACGTGGATGAGCATGGCAAAGACATCTGAATATGCGAATATGATCATAGCTGGGTGTGCGGTTGAAAAGACATTCATATGGTGTTTTTCCTTGGAGAAGAGGAGTGGGGGTTCTATTGATTAAATGTACCGCAGTTAGAACACATTCACCCCAAAACTCGATAGGAAGACTAGCTTGAAAGCGTAATGCTCTTGCAACATTCAAAATATGTCTATGTTTCCGTTCAACACGACCATTCTGCTGTGGTGTGTCTACACATGATGTTTGATGTATAATTCCTATATCGGAATAAACCTTGCGGAGATTATGAGCACAAAATTTTGATCCATTGTCGGAGCGTATTATTTTGACCATGGTATTAAACTGATTACGTACCATGAGAAGAAATCGAGTTAAGTATTGGAACGTTTCAGACTTGGTGGTCATTAAATAAACCCAAACGTTTCTGCTATAATCATCCACAATTGTTAAAAAATATCTTGCACCGGTTAGAGAGGTAGTTTGATATGGACCCCAGATATCCCAGTGAATAAGATCAAAGCATGCAGTAGTTTTATTAATGCTAATAGGGAATACAGTACGAGTTTGTTGTGCGCGTAGGCAAATGTCACAAACTGAAGGAGAATGACCCCTATTTTTATTCACTGTAACAAAAGGAAGAAAGCTTAAAAACTGAAATGAAGGGTGACCCAATCGACGGTGCCAAACATCTGCATTCTGTTGAGTGTGAGCCGCACATGCAGTAGAGATGGATTTGTTGTTGGATGAGTCATGCACATAAACACCAGCTTGCAATCTACCCAGTCCAGTCTTGATCCTCGTTATGGGGTCCTGCAATTCACAGCCATTGTGAGTAAAAGAAATGATGCAATTTGTATCAGCAAGTAATTGAGCAACTGATATGAGGTTGCATTGTAATTTGGGAACATATAACACATTCTGAAGAGAAATATGAGATGTCAACTTGAGACTGCCACTGTGATTGGAAACAAGTTGATCACCATCAGGTAAACCTATTGTAGTGGGTGGAATAGATGTAACATTGGAGATTAAATGGAGGTTCCCTGTCATGTGTTGAGAAGCGCCACTATCCACCAACCAGGTAGAAGGCATAGTGTGCTTACCAGAAAGGGATGTAGTGTTAGCAGACGGTGTAGTGGAGGAAACAACCATGTTGGCAATTTGCTATAGAAGCTCAGGACTCAGGTAGGGAATCGAGTTTTGGTTGGACACTATAGGTGTTGCAGCTGCTGTTTGTGATGCAGAAAAATTGAATGGGTTGGGACGCTTGTCATAAGATTTGCCACGTCCTCTTCCACGTCCATATGGTGGTCTTCCATGTAATTGATAGCATTTGGAAACATCATGGTATAATTTACCACAGTGAGTGCAACGAACATGATCAGCATTGGAGGAATGAGGATTTGAATTTTCTCTTGCAGCATAGCTAAGTGCATCATTACGAGTGTCAGGAGTCTGAGCCATATGGAACTGAGTTTCTTCCTGGACTAGCGTGGAATATGCTTTGTTTAAGGATGGCAGAAGCGGTTGATTGAGGAGTTGTGTTCGAATCGTGCCAAACATAGCATTGTCCAGGCCTAATAGAAATTGGTAGACCCTATCATCTGCCATTTCTTTGGTGATATATTGTGTAACAGGACAATTGGAGCCATGAGGGCAATTTGGTAAGGCTCGTGCAGCATCAAGTTCATCCCAAGCACCTCTTAATTTGGTGTAATAATTGCTAATAGACATGCCTTGTTGTCGTAGCTGAAAAAGATTGGATTTGAGCTGATAAACTTTATGAGCATTTTGAATAGAGTACCTTTCGCGTAGATCATCCCATAGTGCTTTAGCAGTGGAGAAATAATGAATATATGGCTTGAGAAGTGGATCAATAGTGTTGTGGATCCAGCTGTTGATCATGGAGTTGCAAAGTGTCCAAGCGTGGGTTTCATCAGATACTACAGCAGCAGGTTTGTGAATGGAGCCATCTATGAAACCGATTTTGTTCTTTGCAAGGAGTGCATTTTTGAATGCTTTGGCCCACACATCATAGTTGGTTTCACCTTTTAACACAACATTGGTGAGAAATAAACCAGGGCTATCAGATGTGGGCATGAAAAATGGGGAACGAGGATCAGACGGTGTAAGGGTAGGGTTGGTTGCATTGGCATTAGCATTGATATTGACAGCGGAAGAATCTGAATCAGAATCAGCCATTGGGAAAGTGGATCGATACCTTCAAACTGATACCATATAGAAAACTAAGAGGATTTGAATATGTTGTTATATTTAATGAAATGGTTGATAGCCAATATATACACAAGTCGGTTATACAGAATCAAGGAGGATCAACTAGAATAAAGTATACTGTTCAACAAACTATACATGGAATAATAACAAACTATTCTTGCTAAAAACTAGGACTTAGTTGCTAAAGGATAAGATCAAAGGTGATCTTCTCCTAACAATCTCCTTTTTGACTTGTCTACTTTCATTTTCTATTTCAAATATTGACTAATCACATAATATTTCCGGTTGCTCTTTTTATCTTTCTCTTTTTTGCGCTATTTAGTAATAGTATAGTAATCAATTCTATAAATCTATGAACTGCCCCACAACCAAATAAAATATTTTATTTGTCTTATTATGAATTAAGACTTTCGTATATAGCTAGAACGACCCCCATAAATTGCAAATACTAATTTGTTCAGAACCAATATTTCCAGATGGATAGGATAGGGTATTCGTATATCTGACACATAGTTTAAATATGTAAATTTATCCTCGAAAAGGGGAAAAATTGAATGAATTGATCGCAAACTTAGGAGAAGATCACCTTTGATCTTATCCTTTAGCAACTAAGTCCTAGTTTTTAGCAAGAATAGTTTGTTATTATTCCATGTATAGTTTGTTGAACAGTATACTTTATTCTAGTTGATCCTCCTTGATTCTGTATAACCGACTTGTGTATATATTGGCTATCAGCCATTTCATTAAATATAACAACATATTCAAATCCTCTTAGTTTTCTATAGACTCAGCTGTCCAGTGGTCAAGAGAATCCGATATAAGTTTCTCTACGGTGTTTTTTTGTGACGATAATACAGACCAAGGTCCATACAGAGCTTCCCAGGTGCAGTTTAATAATGGAAAAAGGGGATGTTTAATAACTAGAATAAACTTATAAATAAACAAAGTAACAACTCATATAAAACAATAAAACAATAGAAAATTATATTCTCATATTATATGAGATTCATCTCTCATATTACATTCACATAAAAAAATATCTCTATCTTTTTTTTAAAAAAAATTGATAAACTCCACTTTATTTGTTTCAGAACATAAGATAACTTTTGAGATAAGTAAAACACTAAAACAATTTGTCCTTTATGTAAGCGAGAGTGTGTTTATATAGGGGATCGAGAGTGACCATTTTGCCACACCTGACAAAAATATTTACCAGACTGCCACACCAACAATAAATTTTCTCAAAATGTCACGCAACATATTTCGCTACACTGTGTAGCGAAATATATTTGCAAATAATTCGCTACACTGTGTAGCGAAATATGCCATATCAGGCTGCACAGTGAAACAGGCAGAATCGAAGCATAATTCAGTACACAGTATAGCGAATTATTTGCAAACATATTTCGCTACATAGTGTAGCGAATATGGCGCGTGACATTTTGAGAAAATTTACCATTGACATAGCACTCTTGTAAAAAATTTTGTTAGGCATGAGAAAATGATCAATATTCCTTTATATAAGTAGTATGCTGTATTTAATGCAGTGGGACTTGCATTTAATGGGATAAAGGAGGATAAGGCTGGATGAGACAATTTGGGATACCGTCGGTTATTTTTGACTTGGGTTAGGCACATTTTTTTGACGCCTGCGTACTCTCGTGGGGTAAAGGGAAGAATGTTGGCTGTTCTTTCTGAGGGAGGAGATGTTTATGGGCCTCTCTGTATGAGTTGAATTATTGGGCCTGGTCTTGGGGTTAAGCCAATTAGACTGGCCGAAACAGGGACTCTTTGAACTGATTTCCATTACTCTCTTGTTAGGTTCATATATTATTTCTTAGAGTTGCTTGCTATTATAATTTCTAAGCAACCCATCTAAGAATGTCATTTGCATTTACCAATACCAATATCGTTTGAGGGATATGAAATTGGCTTCCAAATGAATTTGCATCAGATCATGCTATCTGAGTTCCTTTTATTTTTCTCTGGAAAACTTGAATAGTCAAAGCGCTAAAGCCTAACAACTACAATTTTAAAGACCCTATTACAATTGAGAGACAACACAAGTTATTTGTAGAGGTGAAAAAACGGATTGGCCCGCACTGACCTATCAAAAAGGGTTAGATAACCTCATTCCGTCTGTTAAATATGGGTTGAAAAGTCCAATCTGTTTCATCTTATGATGGGTTGGCATGTTAACCCGCTTAAAAAATTATATATTTTATGAAATTTATAATATTAGTTATTTTCATTTCACATTTTTCTTAATTTTTTTTCATCTCAAGTCTAAATGTACACAAATATTCAGTCAGACATCTTTTTGGAACTTATTTTTGTCTCTATATGAATAACTTTGTTGTAAATAATTTTTTTTCTTTCTTTTTTAGAGAAGTACTAAGATAATAAAAATTAGATATAACAAAAGTTTAATGAAAATAAAATATTACTTAATAAAAAAATTGACTCGGCGAGCCAACCCCCAACCCATTTTAACCCACAATCTAACGTGGCGGATTGATTGGTTGAAATATGTAACCCAACCCATTCTATTTTGACGAATTGACCCGAGTTCAACCATATTACCACATGTAGTTACTGGTCTTTGGAGTAGTGGTATACCGGAATTGTTGTTTCTCTCTACCATGCGGGGCAAGAAAATTCCCGTCTTAACGACTCAATATGTTTGCTTTGTTGTCCTTTATCATTCACTCATTTTGTCAAAATTACTAGTATTATGCAGCAACTAGCTTGACCCGAGCAGCTATGCTGGCTTTATTAATTGTGGTTGAACGCATCTATTATTGGAAGTTTGAACAATATTTGTTAGACTTGGATGGTTCGTGGTCGACCGTTCAATAAATGCTGCATTTTGGGCTATAGAAAGAAAGCCTGTGCGGGGCCTAGTGCTGATCTAGTCATGACAATGTCCCACATTGTTAAGGAGCAAGAAGAAGCAATGAAGGCTTAATTATAAAATAAGGATTCCCAGCTTCCACAGTTCGAGCGTCTCTCGGCCATTTGGCTTAGATCAATTGTTGTATCTGTTCGCGTGATATTAAATTAAATCTTCGAGGTGGGTGTGAGGGTTCAATACAGTAATTTGCTACTTGCACTCTTCTTTGATTTCTGGGTGAAGAAAGGGACTTCAAAACAAAGTCGTTTGTCATGCCGTGCCTCAACAAGTTTGCGTGAATGAAGTTTTGTATATTTAGTTTAATGGAAGTCAGTGCTTTCTGCCACGCCCATGCCAAATTGCGATGGTGGCATTTAACTTTACTAATATTAAGGATAAATTGTTAAATATTTATCGGTTATTGGTCATAAAAATTTAAAAATATTTCACTACCTGATAAAATGAGTTAAACGCAAAAAATTGGTTATTGTCTTTCAAATTTTATGGTATAACTGTTAGCTATTTTATACCATGCGTTGATACAAAATGAGATGTGACCTAGCTCCATCATGGCCTCTTTTAAGCGTTATTACTTTGGATGTGATTGGTTGTTATACATTTACAAATAAGTTAAAAATACTTTATTTTTATAAGTTTTATTTAAATGATAATATTTAAATTTTTCTGCCATACTTTTCGGATTGATTAGATGGGTCAATTAAAATTGATTGTTATGTCTTTTCATACTATGTGCAGATTTTACGAATCTAAACAGTAAAACATAATATTAATCTATGTTAAATTCTAATTGAATAATTTGAGTTTTTTTGTGCAATTGATGTCGCTGGTAAAAAGCTGCCGTTTATTTACCAAAAAAAAAAGGCTAGCCGTTTGTTGTAGATAGTGTTGTTGAGATTGTGGTATACTAATTTTTAATTAACCAACTCATTTTCTCTATTGTAGGACCGTCTTGAAAGATTGATTGCCTCCTTCCGATATCTTTGATAAGTATATCACAATTTCCATCTTTGTTAATTAATTAATAATTTTTAATAAATTATAACCGTTAGATTAGTGAAAATCAACGAATACGATTTAGTGGTAAGAAAAAAAGTAATAAATATAATGTTTTCGGGTACAATGTATGTATTATATTTTACTAAACTAACAAATATTGATATAATTTTCATTAGTTGATATATGATTTACGTATCAAAAACATATGATAATGCATTTTAATATTTTCCACATATTTTCCTATATACTGCAACACATTTAATTTACGCTATTTTTTTTTTCATGTCATCATTTTTTTTAAATATACTCATAAACAAAACTTCTAACCTAATCGTAGAGCCGTTCACAGAGCACTAATCTGAAGTCAAAGTAAAAAAAAAGTTTAGGGTCATATTTCAAATCAAACTAGTCACTTTAATTAAAAAAAAAAAAAAAGCATGACTGGCATAGGCGTTGAAAAAGAGCTGCTTTAATTAATAATCTCTTATTTCATGTTATAAAATAGATAACCACCACTAGTGCTGAAGTCAAAGTCTTCTCCGAACGGTGTATTTCCTGGAAAGTAGAATCAAGAGAAAAATTCTATTTATAATGAGAATCTGCATTGAGCATCAGGGATTCAATTAGAACTAGCTAGCTTGGTAATAGAGTTGGAAGTGCAGACATGGAGAGTGAAAGCGAACAAGTTAAGCAGAAGATGGAGGTCTTGGATATCCTCAAAGAAGCTGTAACGATCTATGTAACAAACATCAACTTCATCATCTTCACCTTTCTCACTTCTCTTCCTTTCTTTTGTGTCATGGTTTACTTCGAAATTTTGTTCCAGAAAACTATGGTTCATACCCCAGAAATTATCTCAGTTCTCCCTTCTTACCAAACACATTATGGCTATACAATTTATGAAGGAAATAGCCCTTTTAGAAGATTTAGTAAGGATTATTTGCCTGTTTTGATTCAACTTGGATTCATTTACTCGGTGCCACTTCATGTCCTAGAAATCTGTTCTGCAGTTGTAACTATGGATTTGGCTTCAAAGCTGCGCTCAGAAGAGAATAACATGAGTCTCAAGCAGATGTTTCAAAAATCCATTGACATTTCAATAATTAAAGGCACATTTATTCCTGCTTTGTACATTCTCTTCTGGTCAACTTGTTTCCTGGTTGCATTTCTATTTATCCTAATTAACTGTTATACTTTCTACAAGAGTTTTGGGTGTTACATATTTTTTGCAGCAATTTTCTCTCTAGCTTTTGCAAAGCTATTGATGATGTATTTGGAATGGAGTGCAATTTGGAATATGAGTATTGTAATAGCAGTTCTGGATGGTATATATGGAGTTGGGGCGTTAAGGCTTTCATATTTCTTCAGCAGAGGAAATCAACAGAGGGGACTCCTTTTGATGTTTGTTTTCTTTGCTTTAGGACTTTGTTTAAGGTTGTCCTGTGTCTCCCTTGGATGCTACAAAGGAGGGAATGGAATTTTTCTACAAATTGGGCTCCTCACTGTGGTAAATACACTGAAATGGGTGTCGTGCGTGATTTACTTTGATGATTGCAAGGCGAGGATAATGGAGAAGAAAGTTGATGAGGAAGTAGGTAAAGATCTTGAAAAGTGTTTACTGAAAGACATTATCCCTACGATCAAGAATGGAAATTTGAGGTAATAGGCTGTGAAGTAAGGATAAATAATTAATGTTTTGATGTATGAATTTGTGACGAGAGTTTTTGAATATAATGTACAAGACATGTTCAGTTGGAAATCTTCATACTTCCATACGCCCAAAAGAATAAAGCGACTGTTTGTCTGAACTTTTTTAACTAGGATTAAATTATGGATCATGATTTTCGTCGAATGATAAGCATATGATAAATCTATTTTTGTTGTGTCATTAGCATGAAAATTCTGTTCCATTTGTTTTGAGTAGGGATTTTCTTAACTGTCAAAGTTAAAATTTTGAACATAATCTAACCAACGTGAATTATTGGATGGTAATAGCAATGTAGCATAGCACCTTCCTAAAGTTATTACAGTGAGAAAATAACAATTAATCTTTTTTACGAGGGAGATTATACATATAATTTTTTTTTTTTTACAACCTCTTACCATCATATTTTAATACCATTGATTTTCGCCAATCAATGATTATTATTTTCGCACATTAAACTCATTAATTAATTATTAATTCACAATAAATAATATTTATTGATTGGCAGAAATCAACGGTGTTAAGATATAGTTGTAAGAGATTATAAAAAAAAAATTGTAGGTATAACATTCATCATTTCTTATTTATAAATTATATTATGTATTCAAGAGAGTATGCTTACTTAACAATATATTCTCTACCGTACAAAATATAATTTATAAAAATTTATAAATATAATCATCCTTAAATTTATCCACCTGCAGAGTTACCGTAGATAAGAAGCTAACTAATTTTCCTTCCTCTGTCCAGGAATAGTATGATTTACCTCTTATCTTTTTGGGATATATTTGTCTCATGTTGCAACACACAAAAAAGTGAGTAGGATCCACTTTTTTCTTTTCTCTCTCTTCTTTCTAGTGGGTCCCACTCACTTTTTTATGTGTTGCATGAGACAACTTGTCTCATGCAACATGAGAAAATTATTTTCCTATCTTTTTCTTGATTTTAAAAATAAATTTAGTATTGTATTACCAAAATTCACTAAAATTAATTACTCCTTTAGCGGCACGTAGAGTCATGTATTTTTTTGGGTGCTACTGGTTAGCTGTATTCTATGTAGCACCGATACCGACACGAGACACGTGACACGATACGACACGACACTCCGACACGTTAATTCTAAAAAATGTTAGATTTCGACACGTTAGGACACGTTTTGATATTAAATAATATTGTTAATTTATATATTGTATATTATATTTAATATTTAATAATTTAACAAAATGTAATATAAACTTATAATATTCATAAGTTTTGCAAAGAAACATAAGATATCTCAAATATTTATATTAAAATCAATAAAATGGTAATCGTAAGTCAACGAATCTAATAGTTGAAACTAAAAATTCAACACAACGCAACCTTTGAACTTTTTTTTGAATTTCTATAACGCGTGTTGGAGTGTCGGGGAGTGTCGGAGTGTCCGAGAGTGTCGGGAAGTGTCGGACACGACACGTCAGGATTTTTGAAGTGTCGGTACTTCGTAGGCTGTATTATGTCTAATTCAACTTTTGACTTTTTCAAAACATTTATTGGCTAATTAATTCGAATAAAAAAAATCTTTTGGTACACAAGTCAAATAATTTTTTAAAAATCAAAGAAAGAAATTACATTTTCCTTCCTTTCTTAGTTCATTAATTAACTTAAAATAACTTCTTGGATAATTAAGTGCTTTTGACGTATTTCTCTTGCAAGCAATAAATAATTTTATTTTGTATACATCAAAGTGGATAAATTCTACTGTTTTTTCTCTCTCACTCTATTAGCCCTACTCTCTTATAGGTGTATAAATGAGATAAAATTACATTCTATTTATTGGACAAACATTAATAATCCCTTTACTTAATTAATGTATTTTACGAATATTTAGAAAAAAAAATTAGAGAATAATATTTAGGAATTTCAAGCAAGTCAAATTTATGAATCTTATAATTTAATTTTTTTTCTCTTTACATTTTATTCTCAAAAATTGAAATTTTTAATTTTTTTTAATCTTTACTTCTTTTATTAGCTTGTAAAAATATTTTACATCTTTGATTATTTTCTTTTTCCACATTGTAATAATATAATTTATTTATTTATTCATTCATTTGTTTTTGTAATTATTTATTTTATATTCAATGATTCATTCACTAATAAGTTAACATATTAGATGCAAAAATCAACTAATAATTTAATTTTCATTTATATCTCAGGCTCTGATGTTTTAATTATGTGAATAATTAAATATAAATAAATAAATAACAAGAACGAGTGTAAAAGAACTATAAAACTTTTTTAGATTTAGTTTTCTTGCTATCTAATTTCCTCCTTTACAAAAATTAAGGTACATAATAAGAAGGGTGATGTGTGAAGAATTTACAAGGGAAAGGAGGGGCCAATGGCAATGGCAATGTACAACCACACAAAATAGAGAGAGTGATCACTAAAGTGATGGAGTTTTTGAATGGTTAATGGTGATATGATGAACATGGCATTGGCATCTTCTCTCTCTCTCACTCTAAGTCTCTCCACCTCCTCCTATTCCTATCTTCCCCACACCAACACTATCCTAACCAAACATGGGTTTCGATATCCCAGTATAAACTTATCCTCCTCCAAGCACCGTGTCTTCTCAGTCTCTTCTTCTTCTTCTTCGCTTCAAGCTCTCATATTTGACTGTGACGGTGTTATCCTTGAGTCCGAACACTTGCATCGTCAGGCCTACAACGATGCGTTTGCTCATTTCAATGTTCGTTGTACTTCTTCTTCTGCCCAACCACTCAACTGGGGCATCCACTTCTATGATGAACTCCAAAACCGCATTGGTGGAGGCAAACCCAAAATGCGATGGTTTTCTCTTTCCCTTCTAAGTTACAAAAAGTTTTTATTTTTGTTCTTGTTTACTCATTAAGTGATGTGTTTTTATTATTGGGTTGTTCCGTTTTGGGATTATTAAGGTACTTTAAGGAGCACGGGTGGCCTTCATCCACTTTATTTGAAACAACTCCAAGTAGTGATGAGGATCGTGCCAAGTTAATTGACATAATTCAGGTGTTTATGTTTTCTTACTTTCACTTGTCTCTGTTTGGCCACCATCAGAAATGGTTACTTTATATAGCAAGTTTCACTTAGTAGTTAGTACTTAGTACTTAGGAGCTTCACTAGCTAGACATTACTATTGAGAAAAGTTTCCTGATCCTTCTCAACTATTTTGAGAGACCTTTATGCACGCATGAATGTTCCATTGCTTTGTATGCTTATGCTGTATGCATGAATAACATGTTTTGATTTTTAACCTGTGATGACCCTTTCAATTTTCATCTAACTTAAAATATGCTGTCATTGCATTTTCTCTATCTTGGTCATATAGGATTGGAAGACTGAGAGATACAAAGATATAATTAAGTCTGGAACTGTAAGTAGACTTCTATATGTTTCCTATCCTAATATTCCACATTCTTAAACTGTGAAGATGGTTTATGTCTTGTTGATAAGCTACTGTTAAATACTTGTACGTTTTGACACAGGTAAAACCCAGACCTGGAGTTTTGAGATTGATGGATGAGGCCAAAGATGCTGTAAGATAACATTGTATACCATTTATATATATTCTACCACTCTAGTGATCTCTTGTTTCAATTTCATTACTTGAAGTCTAACTTACTTCTGACTTTTGGGATGTCTTCAATATGAGCTATTTTGATTTTAGTTCAAACTCATTACTTTGTTAATCAGAGATATCTGCTTATAGGTTTGTTATTTTTTCCCCAATTGCTGTTTCAGGGGAAAAAGCTAGCTGTTTGCTCTGCTGCAACTAAAAGTTCAGTTATTCTCTGTCTTGAAAACCTTATAGGAATCGTAAGCCCATTTTCTTATATATTCTCACTATTGGAAGTAGAAATTTAGTTATTAATTTGCATTCAACCAACTTATTTTTTCTGTTGTAGGAGCGCTTTCAAGGCCTTGATTGCTTTCTTGCTGGTATATTCACATCACTCGTATATCTTTTTATTGGTCATTGAGACTTATGTTTCCTGCTTAAGATTTGTGGACCAAAAGTTATTGTCTTATACCATGCTGCCATGCCCAGAGGCATCAAAAAACTCAAAATTAATTTGCAGTCTAAGACTTTGTGCATTTTTACCTGGAGAGTTTATTTTTCCATCCTATAAGAAAATTGGATAACTTAGTCATAACTCATAAGTCATGCTAAGCTTTTGCAGAGTGTTAAGTCATAACTTTAGTCCATTTATACATGTGCAAAAAAGGGGTTTCCTTGTTGATAAAATCCGCTCTACTTGTTTGATTTTTATTTTTATTTTTGATTTGGCAATACTTTGGGTACTCAAGTTTAATTTTTCTATCCATTTTATTCAAACTTTCAGGTGATGATGTGAAGGAAAAGAAGCCTGACCCGTCAATATATCTGACAGCTTCCAAGGTTTTAATATGACAATACGATCAAGAACATAGAAACATTATATTTTAAGGTTTCTTTTATGCACCAACAGACTGAGCATAATTTTCATGTTGTGACTTGCAGACGCTGGGTGTGTCAGAGAAAGACTGCTTGGTGGTAGAAGATAGTGTTATTGGGTTACAGGTAGATCTTCTCGGGTTATAAATCCTCTATGCGTACCCTTAAGATTTAACCAATCTCAATATGTACAAAAAAATAAAATAAGAGAAAAGAAAACTGACTATATGAGCTTGGGTTAGAAATTTAAGGGCAATGTATTGTCTTGATGTGTTAATTGATATAACAATATTAATAGTTAAGCTTAAGAATATGGAAATTCAAATTACAGATCTTCAGTGTGTTTCTTATTTGGCCAAATCGCATTTAATCATGTTATTTAACCAACAAAAATGTCCAAACAATCATTTGAATCTACAGGCAGCAACAAAAGCAGGGATGTCATGTGTGGTTACCTACACATCTTCCACGGCTGACCAGGTGAACTGTTACCCTTGGAATGAATTTGACAATAAAATACTAAACGATTTGATATTGAACTTGAAGGGAGATTACTATCCATTTAACTGGCTGCATAATGACGTACCTGGATTCTATTTTGGATCTAATGTAGGACTTCAAAGAGGCCATAGCAATCTACCCTGACTTGAGTAACATAAGGTATAATGCATTGCTGACAATTGAATGTATTAGGTTTTCTTAGTTTAGACTTGAGTAACATAAGGTATAATGCATTAATGACAATTTGTGTGAACCATCATGCAGATTGAAAGATTTGGAATTACTACTTCAAAATGAAGTAGCTGCTAAATAGGAGATTTTCTTGTCTTGGAAATGTTGCTATTTCAGCTTCCCTAAAAATGGTTTCTATCAGGAAAATGGGTTGAATATTTGATGTTTACCAATTATCACAAGGTTAAGATCTTGTTTTTTTTTTTTTTAACATGTTTTTATATATTCATTGACAGCCGATGTATACAATACATGTAAGAAATAATGTGAAAACAATTCATTGGAAGATGTAATAAAGATGATAATCTATATCTTGTTTGTATTTTGTCATGTTATATCGCAATGCAAGCTCTCAATCCTCACATCCAAAAAAGGGAGATGACATCAAACGGTTCTTGTGATTCATCTATGGATTAAGTTGTCTTAAGGTCTGAATTAACCTTCGGCTTTGGCTTTTGTTCAACTTTTATAATACCGAGCTACTATTGTCCTTGGTCACTGGGGCGTAAAAGTTTTCATATCACTATCTATGACAGTTTTGTAATCTCTGTGTTTCGCATTTTCCCCTTGAAAGTATCCTAATATCTCATTAACTGTGCAGTGTACAACGTCAGGACCATACAAATCAACATGCACGTAGAAATTTTTTTTTTGAATAGTTTAAATGATCGAATAATTTAAGGCAGATGATATGTTAAGAATTTAAAAATATAAGTTTTCAATGTATTGAATGGTGTTCTTTTTATTAAACTCTCGACCAAATTCTCTATATTTGTAGCATATATCAATGTATAGATGAAAAGTTTTTGACAAACAGTAGTATGGGAAGAATAGTTAGTTGAAAATAAAAGAGAAATTTGAAACCTGTACTAAGTTGTTGGAAGCTTTAAATTAATTATTCAACAATATTGGGATTTCTTTAATAAAATAGTTTGAATTTTAATTCTTAGTTTTTCACAATTAAATTAAAATTATATATAGAGTAAGAAACTTAACAACATAGAAAGGATCAAAGAAAGATGCAAACACATTTTAGCAAGGAGAAAACGGTTATATCTGGAAAGACTAACTTTTAGTCAGTAAGTTGAAGTATTTAATACAAGTTTTTCATTTTTCCAGTGATATATTTGTTACAGCAGAGACAAAAAAAAAAATTGATTCAACAGGCCACATACTTTCTATATTTATAGAACTTTATCAGTATAGGCTACACAAGTTGGGGTGGTGGCGCAGTTGGCTAGCGCGTAGGTCTCATAGCTTCTGAGTTATCCTGAGGTCGAGAGTTCGAGCCTCTCTCACCCCAATACGCTTTTTTGTTAAGTATTGGACATTTTGATTTTCGTTCTTTTCACTGTTCTCTGGGACTGGTCAGAGGCTTGCAGCTACTGATCTGGTCATATATGTTGTTCATGTTCGAAGTTAAGTTTCGAACCATGCTAGTCCAATTTGAAGTCTTATGATCCTTTTTGTGCAAATGAACTCAATCATTGTCAATCTTTCCTTTCGCTGGGTGCAGCAATCCACTCAAACAACTTGTGGGAAAGAAGCCAAGAAGCCACGTAAGTAAATAGTGACACGTAAGTAAATTATTCTATGGAAATTATACATAGTGCAAGAAGCCAAGAAGAGAAGCAATAGTAAAAAATATAAAAATGATGGTTCAAAGGGCTAGGCTCACCAGGCGCTATGGATCAGATGAGCAGCAGCCTGTAATCCCTCCACTGTCAGGAGCCGGAAGTGATCGCTGCTCTGTGAAACCAGCCTCACGCTATGCCCTCCGGTTTAGGAGCCAAGAGACCTGAGCCTTCGCTCAGGGCCCGTAGCCCAACTCTCAACTTGGAGTGGGCAGGCCAGCACAATGCAGCATCTCACCCAACCCAGTGTATCCATAACCCTGTCCCATCATCTTATTGCCCCCACATGGGTTACAAGTTGGCGCTACTCAACTCGGTATACTGACTTGCCTGTCAGAGGATTTAAATACAATGTTTTTTGTCATAATCTAGCCCATGTGGGACTTAAATACCAACACAAACAATCAATCCGAGGAGGTGTAAGTTAGTCACACTCCTCCATGACAATCACTATCCTTGTGTGTGTAATTAGTTGTTTATGTAATATACTGATTATATATTTACTCAATAGAAACGGGGAAAGAAAGAAAACGTACTATATCTGTGGAATGGAGGAAGAGTCGAGCTCAACTTTTTTGTTGGAATCGGAACACTACCAAAGCATAGCAAATACAAACAACAGAAATGAGGAAGCAGGGCCAGGAAGCCGCCAATATCTTAAGCGGTTTGGTTGAGTAACCTCAAATTTTTGGATGGCTCAGTCAGTCAGACTTCGTGCTTGTTTTGCTTTCTATTTGCAGGGGCAAGAGTGCCATAGTCGTTAACAGATGTTACATGATTGATCTTTACAGTAGTTATATGCTTGCTTGTCTCAAAATTAAGTCACGCTGTTCTCGTTGTAAAGGTGTAAGGTTCGAACCCTGCTAAAGCAATATGAAGACTTTTTATCTTTTTTGAGCAAATGATTATTGTTTTCGTTTTGAAAAAAATAAAAAACAAAAAGTAAATCGAGACAAGTATTTGCAATTTAATTGAGCCAATGACCCGAGTAACCTAGAGAAAGACTAGATTCTTTACTGCGTAAATATGATATGCACTTGATTAATAAAAAGTACCTTTATTTTTATATTTTTAATTTAATTTTTTACTAAATTTATTTTATGAAATCATCTGAACGTTTATGTTGATCTAGAGAAAAGGTTTTTTAACCTAACAAATTTAAGATATGATTTGAGGAGAGGGTAGACTAATGTGGAGCAAAACGACTTCTAGGAGAATTTCAATCTTAGGATCAAGTAGCCTCTTAAAAGATCTCATGTCGCTTGAGTTATAGTAATTAAACAATCTAGTTTCACATTAATAATTAAAAACATCCTTTAGAAAGTAACTATATTTGAGCTAAAATATAAATATTTACGACTTATAAACACCAATTGACACCCCTGAAGATGTCTAATCACGAGGGATGCAGACAAAGTTTGATCAATTTCCTTCTCACTCTATTAAAGCTAGTAAGCTACGGTTCACCGGCGTTGGCAATTACCATATATAGGCATAAATTTTGAAGGTAGTTTATTGACCTCCATATTAGCATATTAACTAACAACTGCACAAAGCTAGTTATAATAATACAAGAACGATCGGGCCTTTACACTAATTCTCCCAATTTCAACATTTTATTTTAGGGATTTATGTTTATCATTTAACATAATATAACTTCACTTTCCTACGCACACATTAAAGAGGTGGGTCCACGTGTTTTTCTTTCTCTTTCATCATTCCACTTTCTCTCTCCCTTTTGATGTGAGAGTTGAAAACAACACTTACATTATGTTACATAACACTAATAAAACCCTTTATTTTATCCGATAATGTATTCAAGTTTAAATGTTAATCCAGTCCATAACGGCCCCATGCTAACATGTATCGAACCAGACCTGTTCCAACACAGCTAAAAAAGTTGCCACCTTCGGTCAAGGGTCTCCCACATCATTTCTACCCGTCCTCAACTTCCAAATGCCTGAACTAACATCAAAATATAATTGGGGCGTCCAAATCCAGTAACAAGGAAAAAATAATGTTTCTGTATGATAATTGTGTACATAATAATAATCAGGTTTTGTCTTAAACGACCACATTTATGGAAATTGAAATAGCATTGAACCTAAAGTATAATTCAATATCACCCCATCCCAAAAATAAATTACAAGAAGCGTATAAGTTCCAGTGAAGAAAAAGATCTCAACTTTCTTCTGCGTTCTCTCCGCCTGTGTTTCAAAGGACAAATAAACTAACATATATCAACACATTTTTCACCCCTCTCAGAGTTCAATAGCTGCTGAGTTCTTCTTAAGTGTGTAATCAAGAACGATGCATCCATGAAAGGAGAATACTTGCGAGGGTAGAAATACATAGATAGAGACACAGGTTCCCACAAAATATTATCTCCGACCGGTGGCAGTCTTGCCTTTGCTTAAATCAGCAAGTTCCTCAATAAGCTTTCTCTCATCACTGCTCAGTCTTTTAGGGATTTCAACCTGCACACGAACCAATTGATCACCTCTCATATTGTTTTTATTCAGCAGGGGAACACCTTTCTTAGCCATAACAAGTGTTGTGTTCGGTTGGGTCCCAGCTGGAATTTTCAAATCTACCATTCCGTCTACAGTAGGAACCTTAATTGTAGTCCCTAAGATTGCATCAATGTAAGAAACCTTGCATGTGTATAAAATGTTGGTGTCATCTCGTTTGAGGACAGGATCTGGGATAACCTCAATAACAACAAAGAGGTCGCCAGGAGGACCCCCTCGCCTTCCAGCATTTCCTTCATTTTTTACCCTTAAACGACTACCAGAGTCCACTCCAGCTGGGACCTTCAGACTTATCCGCTTCGTCTTCCTCACTCGACCATCCCCAGAACATGTATTACAAGGTGTTGAAATTTCCCCAGTCCCATTGCATGAAGAGCACGTCATTGACTGCTGGAAGATGCCTAACGGAGTTCTTGTTGATGTGACAACCCGACCTTGACCTCCACAAGTGCTACATCTGGATGGTGTAGTCCCTGGTTTAGCACCTGAACCATTGCAAGTTCCACAGCTCTCTAATCGCCTTATTTCTATCTCTTTTTCTACACCAAAAACTGCTTCTTTAAAGTTCAAAACAAGACTGTAATACTCATCTTCACCCTCAACTGCTCCATTCCAAGAACCTCTTGAACTTGCACCACGATTCATCCCCTCAAACAGTGACTCAAATAGATCAAAAGGATTGCTGAAATCCTGACATAACAGAGATAATCCATCTTTAAGAAACAAGAATGTGTGATTACAAAATAAAACTATGCATCATTATCAGAGCTAACTTACTCCCATGCCCATTCCAGAACCTTTAAGTCCAGCCTCTCCAAATCTGTCATATATGGATCGTTTCTCATCATCTGATAAGACCTGCAAAATAAATTTAATTACACAAGACAGGTATTATATGCATTGCTGAGGTCAAACGTCTCTAGTTTTACCTCATATGCATTGCTGATTTCCTTAAATTTCTTTTCTGCATCAGGTTCTCTGCAGTGCAAGTGAATACACACAATAGTTGAAGTGTTCAACAATAAGCAACATTTTTCAAACAATTAAGATGACACCAAAAAATTATGCTACTAGCAAAATTATGAAGCTAAATTCAATTGGCATTTTTGGTTAACTAAAATCAGGTCCCCTTCCGCTAGGCACTTTGATCAAACCCCACCGTTTTCTTTGCTAGTAAACCTCTATATATGCAAATTACAATAACTGAACAACCTTTATATTTTGGAATAAAATGTATTATTCAGAAACAATGACGAGCAGAGAAAGCAGTTCATAGAGAATGCATTATCAAATAATGCTCAAAATGTGACAAGAACAAAATTCACAAGACAGGGATTATTGCTTATACAAAATTAACAGTTTTTTAAAAGAGACAAGCTACAAACATTACAACTGGATATAGCCGAACCACATTGGCCACAGCAATAGTGACAAGAAAAAAGAAAAGGAAAGAAAAGAAATAGAGGGAGGGAACAAGGGAAAGGAATGAATTAGGAAGAAGACAATACAATATATCAAATTGAAAAATAACTCACTTGTTCACATCCGGATGATAATTCCGGGCAAGCTTCCGATAAGCTGAAATGTCAAAGATAGAGAGATTTAAGATTGCAATGAGATATGATATCAGGCCACTAAGCAGCAAACAATATGCACAACCGAGAAAATAGTATGCAGATTCTGATTAATAACAATATCCCAATCACAATTGCTGAGATTTCGGTATTCAATGGAAAGGAGAAAAGAGAGATATATTTCACTAATAGGAATGTGATTTTGTGTTGATAAACACTTGCCTAACATTTCTATTTATTATAATATTCTAGGACATGTAAAATAATTAGTGCAAGCCTAGCCCAGAAACACTCTCAACACAATAAAAATCGAAATTTTATAACATTATCCCTCAAGCTCATTACTCTAGTTCCCTTTTTAGGTTATGGCAGACTTCTTTCACAGTTTTATGCTTTGGATTTCCTTTATGGACCTTCTCTCGTATGCTTATGATGAAACCCAGATTGACAACACTGAATTTATTGAACCAATGGAGGCATACCCTCTTTTACAAACACCAACTGCAGAACAAGACACTAAAAGACCCTCCCTAGGTCACCCTTAGAACCAATAGACCTAGGCTTCAAGAGATCCGCAATTCCCCACTCACCAAAATGCTTAATTCATGCTTTCCTCACTCCACAAATTCCCTCTCCTTTTATCCCCTCCTGTAAGAATATTCTGGAAGAATCACCTAACAAACTAACTAACTCCCTCTCTTTCAGGCCCATCAGATTCACATATATTTTAGGTGTACCTTTTTGATTAAAAGTATTTTATGTTCTCAAGGTCAAAGGAAGCAGAAAGAGTTATAAAATGGTGGGCAATCAATAAATAGTTAAGGAACTGAAGCCTACTGCGATAATTGATTTTGCTTTACATAGAGATGGCATTTGAACAACACACTGCATTTGAACATATCAATTTATAATAACGGAGATATGATCATGTAGTCAGATAAGGATGGGAACAAATAGAAATACCACTCTTAATTTCAGATTTACTAGAATTTCTTGAAACCCCAAGGACAGAATAATAATCCTGCACATTGACAAATAAAGGATGTTCAGCATAATATATTGAATAGTTCATGACGATTATACAATTTAACTAAGACTAATGCTTTCATAGAGTACAATCATATAAAAAGCCCAATAGGATCTCATTGTTGCTGAGAAGTGCATTTCAAACTTACTGTATCTGCTCTAACAATCAACCTTGATCCCTTGCGACGGTGCAAAGTTTGAGACGAACCCACATTTAATAGTGTATGGAAGGAATCCCCAGACAAAAAGCTTGAACTTGGGGCAACCATAAAGCTTACCCTGCTTGTAACACTGCAACAGAGGCAACTTTAAGAAATTACACTCTCCAGCACAATGATCTAAGCTGAAAATTTTGAGTTTATATACTGAATGGAATGTTGAAGTAGATTAATTTTTTATGACATTCAGGATAGGAAACATTCACTAGTTTATGCGAAGTATATACCATATCCACGCAGTAAAACTACTATCAATGACAATCAAAGTAATAAAATTACAAATTACACCCAATTTTTATGATTATATATTTATATCCCTTTTCTTCCCCATGATGATAGAGAAAACAACATTTAAAGTAATTTATCTCTTTCTCATGGTGTGATACAAGTACTCCCCTTCACGAAGAATCATGAATAGGATTATAGGAGCTTCAAACCTCGAATTTATTGTTAAATAAATTTGTGCCTTAGAAACTGATATTAACAGTACTCCCCTTCACGACTTCCATTCTACAAAACAAATATTTAGTCATAGAACTTACTTGTGGCTAGATGATGCAACCTTGCCTGTCATGCTGGATCTTAGTAATAGCTGAGGACGAATTCCCCATTGTGCAGCAGATGTACTACCAAAAGGTGTTATGGCCATCTAATATACGATAATTGATATGACCTTTGTTGATGAACTTCTGCTAGCTGCAAAAATTATATACTGAAATATAACATGGTAAAAGACAATCTAAACAGAAGCAAACAACTAAAGGAAGAAAATAGATATAGTATGCAACTTGAGGAGGAGAAAGATAGTTCAAGCTGCCACATGATACAATGAGCTGGAAGTAAGACTTGTGAAAAAGAAAAATCCTAGAAACAATGAAAAACCTTTTGGAGCATGAGATTTCACAAATTGTGGACATAAGTTTGAAATATATAATTAAACTTTTTGATACCATTAAGAGGTAGTGTACCTACAGAATTTGAATCAGTCCTTCTAGATTTATTATCTCCAGCTATTCACTGTTATTGATCAATATCAGGTCCATTCCAAAAGATAATCTTTTCTTGCATTCATAGCACAAGATGTAGACAATCTCAATGGACAAGAAATACTATGGACCAATAACCCTAAAACTAAATTTACCATAAAACCCTCAAGTTGAAAGGGGGAGGAGTCCAATAGGAAGGAATATACACTAATGAAGAATATCTATTCTCAAGCCATTACCAGATACTAGGTTTATCAACGGGTGTCACCCTGCCAGTCCTCTAAACTTTCGAGTATTGTGTGTCGAGTATATGCCAGGAAAGGTTGAACATAAAATTTAAAACGTTTGCAGTACTGGTGTCTGATATGAACCGAAATCGGATACTCTTCGAAGTTCGAACACCATCAGATACTACTTGCCTACAACCTATAATTTTTGGTTTGTTATTTTGTGTCAATACATGGGAATGTCATAAGATTTCGAAAATGCTAGTCTTATATAGGGTCCACAATTACTGATGCTAGAAAAAAAATTCCCCCTTAATTATGGAATGACCCATCTTCTATTTTTTGTTCATGATAATAAGGATGGTTTTATATATTTTTCAATATTTATTAAGATGATGTGTAATTTTGAATAGTATTTGATATATATGTTATGTTCTATCTTGCCGTGCCGTACCGTACCTGTAGGCTGTATCCTAATTTTTTAAGAAATGATGTATCCCTGTGCCATACCAGTGTCATATCCATGTAGATGCCAACTTTAACTACATACTAGGTTAAATCACAGCACAACCCCCAACCCTTGTACAAAGTGATCAAAATAAGGAGCACCATAACAAAAAGGAATTGAAAGTTCATCATATTACAGCTCAAGAAGCTGCTACCACGTGAAAGATACAATAAAAATTGGAAAGAGAAAATCATTTAAACACGATACAAGCTTGCTTGACTGAACAACAAGAGCAATGAACACGAGAGTATACTGGAAAGTTATAAAATAGGAATCAACTTAATTTTGAAATTGTTTTGATTTTAATCGTGTACACGTAGAATTCCAATCAAATCGATTTAATTTAATCTTAATTTTAATTGTTTGAATTGACAACTTTACCTTATTAGTTTACTATTTTACATATCATAAGAAGGGTAATACAGTATAATTATTAAATAAAAGAAACATAGAAATCGATTTGCAAAAAAATTCAAATCCTATATTTTATAATAATTTCTAAATCAAAACAAGCTTATTTCTTAATGGTTACAAACACAAAAAAGATGTATCGAGAATAAACCACAAACAAATCCATACTGATTCCCAGATACATATTATACAAAGTTAAACAATGAGTATAACCTCTGAAATATACAAAAAGAAGAGTTTGGCAGTTCAAAGTAGAAACAACAAAAAAAATTGGCAGAGCAGCAAAGGAAAACACAATGGAATTACCAAGTGCAGCTACGAATGAATTACAAGCTATTTAAATTTCATATACCAGAAACCAAAGAAACGAGGAAAAACTCATACTATAAGCAAAAGCATTATAATTTCAAACACAGTAATAATAATAATAATAATAATAATAAGCAGAAACGATAATGTTCGAGTCTTATCTAAGCAGCCAGGTGATTAAAAGAACAAGCGAGACAATTAGCAGATTCGAAAAGATTGGAATAGAAAGCAAAACCTGTAGACGGTAGAGATTGAGGTTCCCTTTTTAACCTTAGCCGCTTCGCTTAACTCTCTCTGAGTCTGTTAGCACTTAGCAGAGAAAGGGGGAAGGGCAAGGAGACACAAAACACTGAGTAGAGCGTGGTTTCGAGTTGGAAGATGAGGCTACTGTATTGTGTTGTGTTCTCTCTCTTCGCCAATTGGTGGTTCAGTTCAGACCCTAATACTTTCTGCCTTCGGATGCTTCTCGCCGTCCGATTTATTGTGGTTTAAAATCGTAACAGTAAAATGTATCTGTCTAAGTCTAACTGTCCATCCCCAAAGTTTAAAAATGCTGCTGATTCAAACATTTTTTTTAAGACTAAATATTATTTTTAGTCTTCAAGCAAATTTTATGATGCCCGCTTTAGTCCCTAACAAATGAAAAGGTCCATCGTGATCCCTAAAAAATTCAAAATGGACCCATTTTAGTCCTTTTAAGGACTAATATGGATCTTTTTTGAATTTGTGAGGGACCACAATTTCAACTAAATGGGTCCATTTTGAATTTCTTAGGGACTACGATAGACTTTTTTATTTGCTAGGGACTAAAACGGGCCTCGTGTAATTTGTTGAGGACTAAACATGGTATTTACTCTTTTTTTAATGTGTTGATTAATATGATCATTGTAAGAATTCTTACTATACAAAAGAGAATCAACGGTTATGATTATCTATCTATCTTCAGTTTTTTCTCACTCTTCCTTTATTACCATTGATCTACCTTTATATAGTTACGATTTCTCAACATGATATGGTCATTTTAATTAACACATGAGAGGATTCACTCTCTTTCTTTTTTAAGACGAAGGATATTATTATTACAAAAAAAAAATTACTATCAATCCAGTACCTATCTAATTATCGTTAGATCAGCATTCTTTCTATTTTCATAAATTTTTCAATATTCTTTTCCTTTGATCCAATGGTAATTAGATAAGTAATATATTTGTAGTAAATTTTTTTGTAGTAAGAATATCTCCCTCTTTTTTTAATAAATTCTCCTTAAAAAAAATTTATATACATTTGTTTTGGGGGAAGGTTCGGAAGGATATTGTAACAATCAATTTGTGTTACTATCAATGTTATTACCAATCAATTTCACCGTTAGATCGATTATGTTTATCCAACGGTTATATTTATTTCCATCTTTATATGGTTACGATTCTGCATATTTAATACTTTATATTTATTTTCACTTTTTTATGGTTATGATTTCGCATATTTAATATTTTCACATTAAATATGGAAAAATATAATCATACAAAAATGAAAATAAATATAATCGTTGGATCCACATAATCGATATAACTGTAAAATTGATTGGTAGTAACACTAATTAGTTATTACAATATCCTACCTCTTTGTTTTAAATCCTTAATAAAAGAGATTAATTTTTTTTTTCTGTTTTGTAATAAGGAGGGACCGGGCCCAAAAGACAAAATTTTAATTGAATAAAATATCTTTTGAATCCTCAACAAAAATTACAGAAATCATTTTAATCCCTTAAAAAAAATCAACTTGTAGTCCTTCTGAAATTCAAAATAGACATAATTAGTTGAACTTATAGTCTATCTGAAATTCAAAGAAGACTTACGTTAGTCTCTCAAAACTTAAAAGACTAACACGAGTCTATTTTGAATTTCAAAAAGATCACAAATTTAACTCTTTTTTTAAATAATTAAATTGATTTCGTGATTTTTGTTGGGGACACAAAAAATACTTTACTCAATCTAATTTTACGGTGGAGATCATCATCATCGACAACAACACCTTTATCTTGAACATTTAATTACGCGGAGATAATAGGTAAAAATAATTCATTTTAATTATTTCTTTTCAGTTGTAAACTATTTAATTTCAAATTTGATTGTCATTAATTAATTATTGTTTTATTTTTTAATTAAGGTTATTAATTTAGGGAGCAGTGTGAATAAAAATAAAACAAAAACTCTAATGACATTTCTAATTTGATCCCTTAATTGAAAATTATTTATCCTTTATTAGAGTAAACAATTTACGTATTTTAAATAAAAAATGCAAATTATTTACGTGTGGTAATTATAATTTTTTATATAAATTAATTACAGAAATTTTGAATCTTTTTAAATACGGTCTATCAAAAATAATTGGTAACAATAGTCAACAAGCCGACCTTAGCTCAGTTGGTAGAGCGGAGGACTGTAGTTGGGTTCCCCTTGCTGATATCCTTAGGTCGCTGGTTCGAATCCGGCAGGTCGGAAACTTATATTTTTACTTGAAAAAAATAAAGAAATTTTATTCGACTTCTGTCTTCTTGGTCAATCAAGGAAATAACTAATCTTGGTCAATGAACGAACGCATTTTCATTGCCATCCGTACGCGCCTCCCATTCAAAAAATGACACTTGCATTAAAATTTTATTTTCAATGATTAAAACCTGAATTTCAAATAACATATATTAAAAGAATTATTCTATTACAGAGGAATATTATCTAATACGAAAAACAACTTACGAATCAAAATGAGTTTCATCTTTTTTTTTATAAACAGCATTACTCGATTATTTTTTGTAACGTTAATAATAATATTTTCATATTATAGAAATTTAGGTAAAAAAAAATAAGTAAATAAAGAAAAATGATATTGATTTGATGTGATTCAAATTAAAAAATAAACATCAATACCTTTTTATATTAAAACTATACTTTTGTTTACCAACAAAAAAAAGCTATACTTTAAATTATTTTACGTTATATTCCATAAGACTTAACATATTATACTGTTTTCCCCTAAACAAGAAAATATAATAGGGTGCTTAAAAAAAGAAAATGGTTTTCAACAATTATTTACCCTCAACACATACACGCGTGAAGCTCCCAAAGGCATATATTCTTTCCACCCACAAACCATAGTCCTCAAAGAGAAATAGAGAGAGATCAAAATCAAACCAGGGAAGCCAATGGCACCACCTCCTCTTCCTTCTCTTGTCCTCCTCAACCTTGTCCTCATTCTCATATTGACATATCCACAAACATCATCAACATCATGCAGCCACACATGTGGCTCATTACAGGTCAAGTACCCCTTCGGAACAGGCCCTGGGTGTGGGTCCCCACTCTTCAACCCTTACATAACATGCAAATCAAACGGCACAGGTGACCAACTCTTCCTCAAAACTCACACAGGTTCATACCCTATAACCTCCATATCCTACACAACTTCAACACTCACACTCACACCACACTCCATGTCCACATGCACCATCATGCAAACCTCACCCAACTTGGGCCTTGACTGGACCACCCCTTTCCAAATCAGTTCCTCAACCTTCATCCTTCTCTCTTGTAAACCCCCAACCTCATCCCTCTCCATCAGAGGCTCACCCATCTGTGACCTTTCCTTGGATTATCTATGTGCTTCCATTTACACGTGTCCTGCTGTGGAGGCACTTGGCTTGTCTCTGTTCCCTCCTACCAACACGTGTTGTGTTTACTCGCCGGCGAACCTCGACGGCAAGGGGGAGTTGGACCTGAGTGAAATGAAGTGTGGTGCTTATGCTTCAGTGATGTCGCTTGGGGATAACCCCATTGACCCTACACGCTGGGTCTATGGAGTGGCGTTGAAGTACTCTTATGGTGCTTTCGATACCAACTATGCGACCACCAAATGTAATAGTTGTGAGTATAGCGGTGGGTTGTGCGGTTATGCTCCTCCGGGAAATGGATTTGTATGTGTTTGTAAAGGAGGGTATAACACTAGCCTAGATTGCTCGGGGAATTACAACCAGAACCAGGACTTCCTTTGGACCTCTATCTCTTCTCACATGTCCACGGGTAAGTTTTTCCTTTTCTTTTTCGCCTTTTTTTTTTTTTGTAAAACAATGTCAAAATGTCCATTTTGTTTGTGTATTTTTTAGTTTTCGTTATTCTTCATATATTTCCGCATATAACTAAGGAAAAAAAACACATGTTGCCTATATAAATAGGGTTTATCTAGTCTTATCTTACATAAGAGAAAAGAATGTTATGTCATATACATATAGTGTGGGGCCCATCACCTAAAAAATAAAAATAAAAAGAAATGTTGCTATGTTATTGAAGAATGTAGAAGAAGAAAAATTTACTTCATATAACATGAAAATAGTTTTTTTTCATATAAATAAATGAAAAATGTTATATTTATAATCTTTTACAATTAAATCTTAATCGTTAATTTTTATCAATTTAATTAATATAATTTGTTGGAAATTAATAATTAATTAATAAATATGATCCAATAAAATATAATAGTTAGAATGACAGAAATCAACGATTAAGATTTGATTATAGGAGGTTATAAACGAAAAGAGATCGTAAATATAACCTCCTCCTAAATATATATGCATATATACATAAACAAAATTTTGACTTTGCGTAAAAGATCTCATTTTTTATCTGATTTCATCCATTTAACGACGATAATTTATTGAGTTATATCAATTAATTAATTATTAAAATCACATAAATTACAATTCTTACATGGAAGGAAATCAATAGGTAAGATGAAAAAGTAAAATTTCTCAATCTTACACTATAATAAAAAATCCTTCCCCCTTTTTCTCTCTCTCTCTATATATATATATATATATATATATATATATATTATATATATTGAAAACAGAGACAAAAATTATACTAACAAAATGTTTTTTATTTTATTATACTTAAACAAAAGTGGTGAAAACACAATATAGCTAAAGTAAGAGTAAATATTATTCTTGTATACTTAAAGGGAATCTGATGCGAAAGTGTGATGCTTTGTAAGAATCTTCTTTCTCTCTAGAAAAAAAAAATGTTGCAGTTATGTTTATGCCCGTGTCATTAATCATCTTTTCTGTGAACGATTAGCAGCTGTGTATGTTTGGAGTTCCATTTTGGCTGGTATCATTTCGAGCTTAGTGTGATCAGGGGCTGATGTTGCTGTGTTGATTATTAGCTCCTGTTAAGACATTCAGTGGAGGGCATTGTCAGCCCTTTTTAAATGCGCATAAGTTGCTTTAGAAAAGTGATTTAAACGAAAGGAATAAAGGTATTGAGCATCCATTCCTATATTTGTTGTTGTATTTGTGGATATTTTTAGTAATTGGAATTCAAGTAATTGGAGTAAAATATATTTTTAGGTAAAACATAGTTGGTATGTTTAAGATTTATTCCTTTTTTTATTTTTGTGAATTTATTGATTTTATATTATTATTATTATTATTATATGTGAACATTTTTTGTTACTTATTTCTATTAGAGGTTTGTAAATATAGTTAGTATAACTAATGTAATACAAAACAACTTCTAATAAAAATAATTTTTGGAAGAATAAGTTTTTTTTTTATCTGTTCAAAAGAATATGTTTTATTCAGATTAAAAACAAAAATGGATAGGTTTTATATTTTAGAATATTTAACCAAAAAAAAGAGGTTGTTGAGTAGTATTAAATAAAGAGATTTATTATTCTTATGTTACATAAGAAAAAATTTATCTCCTACACACACAAATTCAATATGGATCCCACTTTACTTTTTTTTTCTCTTCACTTGAAAGTAGACCCCACTTATACAAATAAATCAGTAGGAGATAATTATTATCTATACTACATGAAAAAACTATTACCCTTAAATAAATTTGAGAATGTCACAGTTTGCTTTGGGTGAGCGAGAATGTGCATAAAGGAGGCCAAAGGCCCAAAAGGGTTCTTTATTAACCTTTCACTTTATTCCTTGTTTCTTCTTGAATCTTCTCCCTTCTATTCGGTTTCCTTTCTTTTTCTCTCCCTTTTAACTGCCAAATAGGACAGTGACTAATTGACTATTGACAATTAGCACTATAATACGATTTTATGCTATTTTTTTCCAAATGAATATCCAAATAAAATGGTATGTTTAAGCATGGAGACAAACAAACAACATTTGAAATGCATACACACTGTAATTGTCCAATTTCAAATACATACTCCAGCTCATATATTACTTACACATGTAATCCCTGTTTCGTTAGCTATAATAGTATTTTCTGATGCTCATCTACATCCTTTCAATTGGCAGATGATGCACTCTTTCTTTTTCCCTGCAGAGAACCGGTTTTGCAAACTACACCTTCTCCATCCTATCCCAGAAAAAAATACCACATGGCTGATAACTGTGATAAATTGATACACAAACATATCCATAATGCTGAAAATCTCTTCCATTTCTCTAGCTTGACACTGCTAGTCCACCTTGCGACCATTACCATTACTATGGTTTTCTTGCAAAGATGGAGTAATGGGATCAATGAGGAAGGATTTAAAATTCTTGTAAAGCTCCTTGGGCTTCTCTACATTGAGTGCATGCCCTGCATTCTTAATAACAACTAGCTGTGCCTTCTCTCCCAGAAGCCTACACAGCAGAAAAAAAATGAAATTTAAAGTTGAAACATAATCAAGTGCGTGCAAAACAAAATAAAAATATCATTTTTGTTTTTTTGTTATACTGATTTGATATCTAGATGAAGACTACTTCACTTGGTGTCTTTTCCAAAACCTCAAGATATAAGTCAACAAAGCTGGATAAGGGACTGCTGTAGTTTCGTCTCAAAGTTATAACCCCAACGTATTTACGGACCTAAATGTTTGGAAAATAAAATCAATAGAGTATTAAAATTACTTAAAATCACCTTTTCAGTCTGTGAGCTAATTCCAGTGGAAATACCTGGTCCTGTTCTCCCCAAATTACTAGTGTATGCTGCACCATTGAAAAGTTATGCCTTGTAAAAAGTTACAAAATGCAAGATTGCGAAATATGGTGAAATTAACTCATAATGTAAAGTCCGCATTAAGAAAAACCTGGGTTATCTTAGGAAGATCAGACAGTTTTCTATCCTTATGTAATGCTTCAATTAGTTCTTTCTTCTCCTGGAAGTTTTCCGTACACATCACCTGCCAGTAAAACCAGTTTCAGCAACAAATTTCGGGTTAAGTTGGCAAACCCACGTCAATGACACAATATACAAACTGCCCCAGCTTATTTTCAGTCAAAAGGACAACGGAAAAAGAGATAAACCTTTCTCCGATCCAAGTGTTACAGATCAAATGGGATAATACAACTAACCAACCATCTAGTGCACAAAGAATAGCCCAAATAACTAGTTGATTGAACTTTTAATTATTAATGTGAAATTGATGACAAGATTTAGTCTGAAAATAACTATATGGCCCTAAAGCCTTTAGATCCATATAGTCCTATTATTGTTCTTCCTCTGTTAAGTAATAGTTTTACTCTCTTCAGCACCGTGGTGGTGAAATCTAAGATGAAACATTGACACCTAAGACATTTAGATATCAAGCATCATATAATCAGGAAGAAATACAATCCACGCGAATTATGTGAAGCCAGGAAAGGAACATACTTTTATCTTTTCTAGGCATATTTTGCGGATCGAGAAATGAGAAATAATATAAAATTGAAAAACCAAACCAGTCGGAATCAGATTCAGACCAATTGACACAATAAGACAAAGTTCAAACTATTTACTATTCAGTAATCTTAAACATAATATAAAAGAAAGGTAAAAAATTATACCGATCCCCCTATTAACACTCTATTATCCTAAAACAGAACCAATTTCAGAGGCAGTTAAAAAAAATAACAAAATAAAAAACTAGCAATTTTCACAGACATAAGAAAATCAAGTTTTAACAAGAGAAACCACTTACATCAATATAATCATTGATGAAACAAGATGGCATGACTTTGATAGGCTTAACAAACGTGAGCTGCAGAAGCTGCCTCATCTTTTCTGGCGTTTGCGGAAGCAAAATACTCACAGCTTCATCAACACTCTTCACCTTAAACATCCCTTCATCCATGTCCTTCTCTTCAAAGCACACCCCAGCACAACACAGCACAACCTTCTCCACACTCTCCGGGAACTGCGCCGCCATGCTGTACGCCACGAACCCGCCGTAGCTTATGCCGACAACGCTCATTCTCCGGACCCCGTGAGCCTCAAGGAGACCCATGACGCAGTGGGCCTGGAATGATTCGGATCTTTCGGGTCGGGTCGTGTAGGATTCCCCGAAGAAAACGAGGTCTGGAACGTAGACGTTGAAGCGGTGTGTGAGTGGGGAAATAAACTCGCTCCACTGCCACATTGAGTTGGCTCCGAAACCGTGGATGAGAAGGAGGGAAGACTTGGAATCGTTGTGGGTCTTGGGGACCCAGCAATGCATAATGGTGCCATCGCCGAGATCTGTGGTGGTGGATTTGAGACCCGCGTTCGAGAAGGAGTAGCGGAAGCACCTGTCACGCGAAGCAGTGAAGCTGAAACATCTAGCCATCTTGTGTGCTTTTTTTTTTTTTTTTTGGATAAAAAATTATGTTGTTTCGAGAAAGTTAAGGAGAATCAGTGTTGAGTTTGATCGATTATGCAGGGAAAATGAAATGATTGGTCGATGATGGATGAAGTAGTGTTAGTGTTGCTGTCAATTGTTGCAGAGCGACAGATTAGAGAACAGAGAGAGTCATTGACCAGAAGAAGGAGCAATTGGCTAAACAAAACTTGAAGAAAGGGTGCTTTTTATATAAATTTCCAATTAAAATATTTTCGGAAAAAGTTAAAAATAACAATAAAAATATAAAATGCTCTAGTGTTTTTTCCGTCAAATCTAATTTTAATGTTATTAAATATTAGATTAATGTGTCAATATTATCTCTGTCAAGAGTAAAAATAAATAAAATGTGTGCATGACAACTATTCTGTTCCATGGTACTATTTCTGAAAATAAATAATTTTTTTCTATTTATGTGCCTTGGAACAGTTTCTGGGAAAAAAAATATGTTTGAAAATATGTTCTATTTTTATTCCGAGAATCAGAATTGTGTTTGATAACACAACAAATAATATAATAAAAAATAATTTTTATTAAGCATAAAAAATTTTTGGATCATCATTTTCCTTTCCATATGGTGTGGTAGAGGTGGCGGCGGCAGCGACGGTGGCGTGGTGGTGGTGGCGGTGGTGTGGTGATGGTAGTGGTGGTGGAGGTGGTAGTGACGGCAGTGACTGCGATAATGGTGGCGGTGGTGGTAGTGGCAACAATGGTGGTGGCATGGTAGTGGGAGTGATGGTGGTAGTGGTAATGACAGTGGCTAAGATGTTCGTGGTGGTGGTTGGTGACGGTGGTTGTAGTGGTGGCTTGCTTGCTATGGCGATGGTAGTGGTGGTGTTGGTGGGGATGGTACGGTGGTGGTGGCAGTGACGATAATGGTGGTGGTGGCGGTGACGGTGGTTGTGATGGTGGCATGTGGTAGTGATGGTGGCGGTGGCATCGTAGTAGTGGTGGTGACAACAGTAGAGGCGATGGTGGCGGTGATCGTGTCAGAATGATGGTAGTGGTGGTGGAGTGTGATTCAGAGATAAGTGTTTTCTCATTTAGTTCCCAGAAACAAAAGTAGAAATTTTTTGAATTTATTTTTGTTCCCCAACACAAAAAATTAACCGGTTCATCCAAAAACAAAAAAATAAACCGATTTTACCAAACAAATTTTCTATCCTTTTTGTTCCCGGGATCAAAAATAAAAAAATAAACTCATTCCGAAAAAGTCATCATGGACACCCAAAGAAAACAAGTGATTTAGAAGAAAAATAATACAGAGAATAAGGTTTAAAATATTAAACTACAAGGGTTTTAAAAAACTTTTTTTACTACAAAGTAAATCTTAACAAGTTAGTAAGGTGATATTCTATTTAACATCTTATATGTTTTTTTTTTATATTTATCGGTGTTATATTAAAGAGGTATGTTTTTTTTTATGTTACATGAAATAACATATCTCTCCTACTTATACATAAAAAATTAGGGAAAGGATATTGTGACAACCAAGTTGTGTTACTACCAAGTGACTACCAATCAATCTTACCGTTAGATCGATTATATTAATCAACGGTTATATTTATTTTCATCTTTGTATGGTCATGATTCTCCAAATTTAATACTTTATATTTATTTTCACCTTTGTATGGTTATGATTTTCCATATTTAATGCTTTCACTTTAAATATGGAGAATCATGACCATACAAAGATGTAAATAAATATAACCGTTGGATCAACATAATCGATCTAACGGTGAGATTGATTGGTAGTCACTTGATAGTAACACAACTTGGCTGTCACAATATCCTTTCCCAAAAAATTATGCTAACATTTATTTATGGATTTAAAGTTTAAAGTTATTTTAGATAACTTTATCTAATGTTCACCAAAATACAAAAAAAATAATATACAGAAAAATATTTCTGCAGTTAATCCAGATAATTTATCTGCATTTACTCCTAAAACGACGTTATTTTAGGATTGAAATGTTAAAAAATTATAACTATAAAGACTATAATAACACTGAAATAAATTAAAATTACAAAAACACCATGATTTCTGTCCCAAAATGATATCCTATTGGGCTTACTATAGATAATTTATCTGCAGTAACTCCAGAAAAAGCGAACCCAATAATATATGGGGTCCATGTAGACTCATACGAAGAGACAAAAAAAAACATGGGTCTCACACACTTTTATATGTGTATTTTGATAAACATTAAATAAAGTTATCTTTAATAACTTTAAAATCTTTATTTATATATTTTAAAGAGTGAGCCACATATACTTTATCTCTATAGCATGAGATAATGAGCTTCCTATAACATCAGACTATCCCCTTTTATTTTATTTTTTGGAGAAAAAAAATTTAGTGGATGCTGAACATAACACTCATTGTTTGCCTTACTCATGAATCTCATTAGCTTATTTAGTTTCATATCATATACTATATTAAGTTTCAAAAAAATTGTTGTAAGGGAAAAATCTATAAACATCATGCTTTAATATTTTATCGTTTGTCCTCTTGTATTTTTCTTTGTTATTTAATCATGTGTGTGTTTTTTCTTGTTTTCATTAGAGTAAAATGGATCAATTAACCAAATATTTAATAGCATTAAAGATGAAATTGAATAAAAGAGAAGTCACAACTAATGTAGAAGAGATGTTCAACCGGTTGTGCTAACCCTCAATTTATAATTAATATAATCTTAGTAAAAGTAATTTATTTCCCATGCCTGATAATCCTAGTATAACTTCTTGATTTTATACTACTAATAAACAAATATGAGGATTATAAGTTTTAAGCACATTTTGAAAACGTGATCTTAGATAAACATGATTTATAATCTAAATTTTATTAGAAATAATCTTAACACAATAAATCTAGCGTAGATATAATATTGGGCTATTTGATCATTTTATCCCTCATTAATTAATTAATAACCATTTTGCCCCTGATTCGAAACTATCTACCAATCTGTCCCTCTTTAATCGACTGCTTTGCATTTTTAATCGACTAAATGGTTGTTGGGAGATTTAATCGACTAAATCTCCCTACTTAATCGATTAAAATCATACTGACTTATTTTTCTTTGTTGTCAAATATGGAGATTTAGTCAACTAAATAAGGAGATTTAGTCGACTAAATAAGGAGATTTAGTCGACTAAATAAGGAGATTTAGTCGACTAAATCTCCCAGCAGCTATTTTTGTCTGTTTTGGTCATTTAGTCGATTAAAAATGCAAGGTAGTCGATTAAAGAGGGGCAGATTGATAGATAGTTTCGAATCAGGGACAAAATAGTTATTAATTAATTAATAAGGAAAAAAAGGTGAAAAAGCCTATAATACTAATTAAAATTATTTTTAAACATGTAATTCACTCTTATGTAATAAAATTGAGTATTCATATTTTAGAGTCAAGTAATCACCTATTATATTATTTTAATTTCACAATTGTTTAGTATTTTATAAAATGAAAAAACGTGTACCATTTTTTTGTGTGAAAATATTTCAATCGGTTCATTGCTTCACAACTAATCTGATTCGGGACGGGTCTAGGATTAAGATTTTAAACCCCTCTTAAATGTAGTACTGAGAAAAATGTGTATCACTTAAAATAATACAAGTTGTGTCATTTCATAAAAATAAAAAGGTGAGACCCACATATTTTTTTGAGAAAAACGTTTGTCCTTTTAAGGATATAACTTTGTTTCATTTTAGAATCTAACCGTTGATTTTCGTCAATTAACGGTTAGAATTTAATGAGTCAAACTTATTAATTAATTAGTAATTCATAATAAAATTCAATAAATTCTAATCGTTGATTGACGAAAATCAATGGTTAACATCTAAAATGATACAAAGTTATATCCTTTAAAAGGACAAATATTTTTTTCTATTTTTTTCCTTATTTTTTTTTGTGGGACTAACACCTCTTTGTGTATATAATATGAGATAACAGACACTTTTTTATATACAAACATTAAAATTGAAAATTATTTTTACACTACACCATGTGTCCATGTCATCATTGCTTATTTTTTATGAAAATTATCATCTTCTTTGTAAAAAGATGAGGAAGGTTATACTTACAATATTTTTTTTACAACCTCTTACAACTATATCTTAACACCGTTAATTTTCGCCAATCAACGGTTATTATTTTCACAAACTAAACTCATTAATTAATTATTAATTCACAATAAATGATAATCGTTCATTAACAGAAATCAACAGTGTTAAGATATGGTTGTAAGAGATTATAAAAAAAAAAGAATTATAAGTAAAACCTTCCTTTAAAAAGATATGAATTTCTTCTACTATTCTCCGTATTATTTTTCTATAGCCTTTTTTTAATATATTATTAAGCTAAAGAGATAAATCATACAATATTGTTTAGAACAGACAACAAAGAGAAAATGATATACACGCAGAGATTACTCAAATACTTAATTTAGGAGTGGTGTCACTTCTTATAAGTCTCTTACTTGTATTGATTTGAGAGGAGTTTGAAGTTTGAACTAAATGGAAATATAACAATCAGCTTGTAGGAATCATATTGTTCATTCCTGTAACAAGGATCTGATAATGTATTTTGAGAATATGATGTCGTATCTTGATTTTGGTTTGACTTTTTTTTTAAATGTGAGACTCACACTTGATTTATGTGTGCAAAAAAATAATCTTATCATGTGACATGACAAAAAGCGAACTCTATACAAAATGCCCACAAGACATTTTTAATAAGCCTTGACTACGGGAATTTATCCTCTTTTAAGTAAAAGTTATTTTTCGTTATTATAGGATGAGTCTAGAAACTCATATAAGTCAACAAATTTCCAGGTGTCTCACGCGGGTCCAAAACAACGGTCACTAATCAATATGTTTCTCCTGATTGAACCCAGGCCATGTTCGTAATATCCAAAAAGGGAAAGGATCATTAAATTTTTTGAACAAATTTTTACAAATTACACTATTTTCTTTCGGGAGAAGATAGTATAATTAATGTTCTTTCAGAAGAAAATAATGTAATTTGTAAGAGTTTGTAAATAAAAAAGTTTGTAAATATAACATGTCCCATAAAAAAAATAATGTTTAAAATTATATTTTTAAATATAACATGTATATAAAATCATCATTCTAAAGTTGTAAAAGACACCATTACTCAGTTTAGATATCTTCAGTTTATATTATTGTTTTCTCTTTTTTCTTATTTAATTATTTCATCATTTTTTCCTGTGAAGTACCATCTGTATTAATTAAGCCAACTAATTAAGAATTTATTATAGTATAATATAAATCATTAAAAAAATATCATATAATAATGAGTAAAGTATTTCTCTAGTCAATATGGAGATAAGTTATCTCCAGTAAGCCTAAAACAACATTGTTTTGAGAAAAAATTGAGATATTTTTGTAATTTAATATATTGTAGGGTTATATTAGTCTTATCGTTATAATTTTTTAATCTTATAACCCAAAACGACGATAATTTTTTAATCTTATAATCCAAAACGACGTCGTTTTGAGCTCACTAGAAATAACTTTATCTCCGGTGACTGAAGAAATATTTTTCCCTATAATAAGTTTTTGGATTGAATTAATTTTTTATATAACATAGCTTAAGTGACCTATGAGGTTATAAGTTCAATCCTCGTCACCCCATTTTCTAGTGGAATTAAAAAAAAGTACAAGACAAATCAAAAATTAAGTTCATGCAATATGAACGTTTCAAGCTCAAATAGCTCTTGCGTGAAAGAATGTGTTATAGAATAATATAAATCATTAAAAAAAAATTATTGTTGAGATATATAAAATCATTAATGTAGCCTCACCCAAAAACTTAAACTTTTGGGTTGAATTGATTATTTACAATTATCATTTAATAACTTAAACTTTTGAATTAAATTAATTTTTTACTGAATTGTTTATAACATGTCCAACGTATTTGGGGCAATATGATGAGCTTCCTTCTTCATTACTAGCCTCCCTCGGAAAGATGCGATTGAGCATGGCCGTGTCTCATCCTTAGTATTTGTTCGGACATTGAGGAATTTTTTTTAAAATATATATTAATTTTTTGGAGTTATTATATTTATTTTTTCAATTTCATCTTTATTTTAAATTTGTATTTACTAATTTTACTTTTATCCGAATAATTTATTCAAATACCAAATCATTTGATCTCTTACTTTTAAAATCACTAAAACAATTTTATATAATTATCATATTATTTTTAAATTGTTTTTTTAATAAAAAAACACTTTAACCAATGTTCTTTGCTTGGGGGTTTTGATCCGTTGAATATAAAATAAAATAAAATATTATTGGATTTATATTTTCATGTTATAGTAGATAATATTATCTCATATATACATATATTGGATCATTCGTAATCTTGTGACAGAGGTTGATCATGTTTTTCAGTCGTCTAAGAGCCATCAGTTAGGTAAGAGGACTGTTGTTATGAAAATTTCGTGGCAATTTCCAATAGAGGGGTATGTAAAGCTTAATACTGATGGGACGGCTAGAGGGAATCCAGGTCCTGCTGCTTGTGGGGGTGTCATTCGTGACTCATCTGGACGGTGGTTACATGGTTTTGCTTGTAAACTTGGTGTCTGTTCAGCTTTCAAGGCTGAATTGAGGGGAATCCTTCGAGGTTTAAAGATTGCGTGGGGTGAAGGATTTCATAATATTGAAGTTGAGAGTGATTCAAAGAGTGTTATCTCTGTGCTCACCAAAGATGGTGCAGCAGTCCGTGAGAGTCATTTAATTTCTCGAATACGGACATGGTTACTTAAAGATTAGAGTATAAAGTTGAACCATATTTTTAGAGAGGCCAATTCTTGTGCAGATTGGATGGCTAACTATATTCTGGATGCTGAAGAGGGTGTTTCTTTCGTGTCTTGTGAGGCTCCTCCTTCTGGTGTTTCTAGGTTGTATTTAACAGATCTCTCTTCTGTGGGTAGAGATCGTGCTGTAGTTGTTGCTTAGTTTTTTTGTTTGTTTGGGGCTTTTGCCCTTTTATTTACCGAAAAAAAAAGAGAGTATGTGATTTATGTTTTTTTTTTTTAACTTCTCCTCACATAACCCCACATGAATCCACATATTTTTATGTATATGTAAAAATTATTTTCTATAATATGAAAAATATTAATCTAAATATCATTGAATAGATGATATTGCTTTCAAAAGAGATAACGAGAATAATTCTCCCTCATCATAAAAAAACCAGAGTTTCAGAAGAGATGACTCCAAATTCCAATGTCAAAATAAGACTAGCCAAGGCTTGGACTGATATCTTCCAAAAGATACAAAACTCGATACTAGCTAGCCCACAATAACGTCGCAAAATGCTAGTAACCAGTCTTAGCCCATTAATCATTGTGATTCATTATAACTTGCTTTCAAATGGTGCTAACCTGTCTCCAAAAAAAAAAATGGTGCTAACCGCTCAAAGCCCACAATAACATCGCAAAATGGTGGTAAGTGGTACCAGTAACTAGGGGTGAAACTAGGTCAGGCTGACCTACAGAGGCCTACGGCTCGGTCTACATCAAATTAGATCTGACCTAGTATATTTTGTATAATAGACCGGGTTCGGGCCTTAAAAAAACCTATTTAATAAAAAGAAGGTCGTAGGCCCACTTTCAAAAGACCGAGCCTATAAGCCTACAGGCCGGCCTATATTGTACTATTTATTTTAAATAAAATAAAATAGAGTAAGTATGCCTTGAAGAAAAAAAATGATATAAATTTAATCAATTACAATTATTTATAACTTAATCATATTCGATTATATTTTAATAGAAATCTTACTTTATTTCTTATAAAGGAGGAACCAACATCTTAACATGTTAGATTGTGTATATGAATATATTAAAAAAAAATTGGCAGAGGTTATACTTACTACAAGCATCAAGATATGTTTGTTGGATTGATGTAGTTATTTTAATTTACATAGAATGAATTTGTTTGTTGGATCTGATGAAATATATGTTATTTAATTTGAGCATTTTGCTTTTGAAAATGACTTAAATGCATATTGTATTAGTTTTGTTATGATTCATGATTTTGTTTGGACGTTGAAATTATGATTTTTGGTGTAGCAACAGAATTTGAGTACTTTGTAAAGTTGATTCATGGTTCTGTTTGGAAGTTAAAAATTAACAGGCTAACGGGCCAAGCCAGGCCATTTGTTTTTTTTCATAAACGGGCCAAACCAGACTAACAGTTAGAATCATACTAGGCTTGGACCGGGCCAAATTGAAATTTTTTGACGTAAGTTTGGGCTTTTTGGGGCAAAACTCGGCCCAGCCCAGCCCACTTTCACCCCTACTGGTAACCACTCTTGGCCTACATATTTCTAATAAAAAAATTGTTTTCTACTATTATAAGATGAAATAATATTTTTACTATATTATGATTCGAGATAGAATCAAATCAAATTCCAAATGATACATTTCACAACCACTTAATTTTTATATTATTATATTTTTACATTCTATATTAAACCCATATTTTAAAAAAGCGTAACACACCGATTTTTATCCCAAAACAACCGGACCAGTTGTTGGGTTATATTCATTCATAACGTTTTATTCGTAAAAATTGATTATATTGTAGAATTTAAGAGGTTCACTGATTGGTTCGTCTGTTCATCTCACCAAAATGCTGTTGGCCATGCATCTACGATATACTCGAGGTTTTCACTTATATATAAGAAAAATATTTATTATTTTAAAGTACAGTTAATTTAATTAAAGATAATAGTTTTTATTTAATATTTAAATTAGAAAAAATTCTCACTTTCTCCCAACATAATTTTTGTTTCTTTCATCATAAAACACAATACTTTTGACTAAAAAAACACAATTATATATTCTTTAAAATGATAAACATTAATCCATATATATATATATATATATTATAATTGTCATTAAGTATTAACTCAATAGTGTTAATAATTCAAATTATAAGCACTATTTATAGTTAAATATTGTCAATGATTTTGTAGTCCAATCATGACATTCATGATTCAACATTTTAAGAAGCATTTAACGTGAGTTTAATTTAATTAATTGAGTTCCGACTTTTTAATTACACTTAGCTCAAACTAATTGCTTCATTCCCCTATTTAAGTTTTCACACTTCGTTTATATATAAGAAAAATGAAATAGAGAAAGTATATATATACATACATATATATATATATATATATATATATATATATATATATAGGATATTATTATACCGGTGCAAGAATTATAAGTCTTACACTCAATCTTGACCATTGATTCACTTGTATCCAATGGCTCATATTACTAAAAAATTAGAGTCTTTAGATATAAGTGGAATCAACTCACAAGATGGAGAGTGTAACTTACACTGACCCATATATATATATATATATATATATATATATATATATTGGGCAAGATCTTTTTACACATGTAAGACTAATAAGTCTTACACTACATCTCAACTGTTGATGGATGAAAATCATCGGTTGATATTTATAGTGTAATTAATGATTAATTAATTCGTATGACTTCCTAAATTATAACCATTAGATACACGGAAATCAACGGTTGAGATGTGATGTAAGACATATTAGTCTTACATATATGGGTAATGTATTTCTCCAGTCAATGGAGATAAGTTATCTCCGGTGAGCAAAAAATTACGTTGTTTTGTGACAGAAATCAAGGTGTTTTTATAATTCTAATCTATTGTAGCCCAAAACAACATCATTATGGGCTCACTGGAGAAATACTTATATATATATAGGGGAATGTTCCGTTTACAAACTTTTTTTACAAATTTTTGCAAATTACAATATGTACTCCTGGAAGAACATAGTGTAACCTAGTGTTCTCCCGGGAGTACATGGTGTAGTTTGTACACAAAAAAATTGTAAATATAACATTTCCATATATATATATATATATATATGGAAATGTTATATTTACAAACTTTTTGTTTACAAACTACACAGTCATACTTCAATCAAGAGTGTATACACTAGTCATACTTCAATCAAAAGTGTATGACCGGTCATACTTAGTCTAATTTAATAAAAAAAGTTTATAAATGGATCCTTCCCCATAAACGGATCCTTCCCTATTCAAAGGTGAATAAATTAATATTAGAAAATAAATAAATAAAATGACGAAGATAAATATATCTCAAGCTGCATAAGAAATATTTTTCTCATATATATATATATATATATATATATATATATATATATATATATATATATAGGAAGTATTACTCTCCTTTCACATAAGATAGTTTCTCTCATGTTCTCTCACTTCGATTTTCGCACCTCCCCTCTTTCTTTTTTCCTGTAATGGTGAGACTTACCCATTTTCTTTCTACAACATAAGATAACTATCTTATGTGAAAGGAGAATAAGAAAGCTATATATATATATATATATATATATAGAAAAAAGTATTTCTACAGTCACTTTAAATAAGGTTATCTACATTTATCAAAAAAAAAATAAGGTTATCTACAACCACCACTTTTAACTATGTTCTCTCGGGAGAATATAATTATTACACTAAAGTTGATTTTTTTTTTATCTCCACGTCAGCAGACAAGTTCTGAAAAGTAAATGAGGAGAGAGAGAAAAGAAGGCAACTTTAATATTATAACTATGTTCTCCCGTGAGAACATAGTTAAAAATGGTGGCTTTAGATAAGCTTATCTAAAGTGACTGTAGAAATGTTTACCATATATATATATATATGAGGTAGGATCCTTTGACACCGGTGTCAAATTTAAAATTTGACACCTCATCTTAGAGTCGTTAGAAAAAAAAATACCAACGACTCTGATTTGTAAGCATGTAACACCATTGATCTTTTTTGATCTAACGGCTCTAAGATGAGGTGTCAAATTTTAAATTTGACACCGGTGTCAAAGGATCCTACCTATATATATATATATGAGTTTATCGTTTCTCAAGCTGTTTGAGATAATTTTATCTCCGGCTACTAAATCATAATCGTACAAAAATGAATCAATGGTGATAAAGGAAGAGAGAGAAAAAGGAAATCATAACCATTCAAAGGTGAATCAATTAATATAAGGAAATAAATAAATGAATTGACGTAATTTTGGGGTGGCTGGAGATAAATTTATCTCAAGCTGCTTGAGAAATGTTTTTCCCATATATAGCTTATCGTTTCTCAAGCTGCTTGAGATACCTTTATCTCCGGCTAGTAAATCATAATCGGACAAAGATGGATCAATGGTGATAAAGGAAGAGAGAGAGAAAGAAAATCACAACCATTCAAAGGTGAATCAATGAACATAAGAAAATAAATAAACAAAATGACGTAATTTTGGGCTAGTCGGAGATAAATATATCTCAAATAACTTAAGAAATATTTTTTTCATATATATATATATATGGAAAAAGTAAATCTCATGTTGTAGGAGAATTCTAATATCATGTCATAGATACATTAAGTGTAGGACCCACCTATTTAAAAAAAAATGAGTGGCACACCTTTTTATGGTGTGTGTAGAAAGAGTTTATTTTCTCATGCAACATGAGAAAAACACACACACACATATATATATATATATATGGGGTAAACATTTCTGCAGCCACTTTATATAAGCTTATCTACAGTTACGCTTTAGAACTATGTTCTCCGAGGAGAACATACATTAAAAGTTTTTTTTTTTTTTTTCTATCTCCTCGTTTATTTTTCAGAATCTATCTGCTGACGTGGAGAGAGAGAAAAAAGTAACTTTAATGTTATAACTATGTTCTCCCGGGAGAACATAGTTATAAATGGGTAGTTGTAGATAAGTTTATCTAAAGTGGCTGCAGAAATATTTTTTCCTATATATATAAAGGTAGGATCTTTTGACATCTCATCTGAGAGCCGTTAGATCAAAAAAAATCAAAGGTGTCACATGCTTGCAAATCAGAGTCGTTGATATTTTTTGATCTAATGGCTCTCAGATGAGGTGTCAAAATTGAAATTTGACGCCGGTGTCAAATGATCCTCCTCTCTCATATATATATATATATATATATATATATATATATATATATATATATAAGGCAGGATCATTTGACACCAAATCTTAACCGTTGATTTCCGCCAATTAACGGTTATCATTTATTGGGAATCAAACTTATTAATTACTATTAATTTCCAATAAATGATAACCGTTGATTGACGAAAATCAACGGTTAGGATTTGGTGTCAAAGGATCTCATCCTTATATATATATATATATATATATATATATATATTTATTTATTTAAAGAAAACCAGGGGAACAAAACCAGACACGTGACAAGGTGTAACACTGGTACACATTAAAGCATAACATGATAAATGTACTTAATTCTATAAGTGCGTACAAAATTACCTAGAGACAATATGGCTTATCCCATACGTAAGCCTTTTCTCGAATTATGTAGATCCCATTCATGGGTACAATATTATCGTGAGGTGGTAATCTGGAGAAAAAAAGCACATCAAGAATTCCAAATTGAATGTTTTTAACCGTGTTTGGTATAAGAGAAATTTTTGTGTGTTCAGGAATTATGATTTTTAGGAATATGATCAGAAATTGAGTTTACCGATAATTGTATAAAAAAGTTATTTGATCGACGTAAATATTGAATAATTTTATTGAGTATATATTTGATTGATAGTAAAATATTACTAATTATATATGATGATTTTACGAAAATAACCTCAATAGAAATGACAAGAATCTACATCTTTTGTCAACAGAGATCGACATTGGTGCATTGGTTTCTACACCAAGTCAAATCCAAAGCTTATATCATTGGTTACTAAGTTTGGGAATGGCGAGAGGCAATATATCAGTGACGGGGAACAAATGAAGGTACTACAACCCCTCTTCTTAAAGAGAAAAAAAATGAACAAAAAGGAAAAAATAACTTGATGACATTTTTTTCATTACAAGACTCACTGAAATGCTAAAACCAATGACCTAACCCCTCACAACCTCAACCCTCACAAGAGCAACAAAATCAACAAACAAGAAAACACTCACGGTGGACCAGCAACTCGATTAGATAAGCCTCTCCTCTATTGTTCTTTGTGAACACAAGGAGAACACAAATAGCGATTCAATCTGGAAAAAGAAAAACTGGTGATACTTCAGAATGCAGATCTGGAACTAAAACATGCTTGAAAACGGAGAGGAAGATCGATGAAGAAAAAAAAATAAAATGGACATAGAAAAATAAAGGAGAAAGAGTAGCTCTGATGATAAAAATAAAATTCCCAGATAGGGATCAGATCCAGAAGAAAGAAAACAAAGAGAAAAAAATAGTAATTGCAGCGGAATCTCCATTCATGGAGGATAAAAATGCTCTGATACCATATTAGAAGGTAAAAGAGAGTAAAGAGAAAATATTGATTTCATTGATTGTGGTAATTGATTTGTACAACGAGTGAGCTCTTATATAGAAGAGCATAACAGAAAAGAGAGATCTAGAATATCATTAAAATACCAAACTACCCTTATACCTAATATCTAATACTCCCCCTCAAGATGGAGAGTGAACAAAGAGAACTTCCATCTTGAACAAGAAAAATCAAGAAAACATAGTAACCAAATAACATGAGCATCAGCCAGTAAAGAAACAGTGCTGGAATGGACATCAGCTAAAATGTGCTGGGATGGACATCAGCAAAGGAAGGAAGGGCTGGGATGGACATCAGCAACCTTGATATGAACTGCCAGGATGGACATCGGCAAAATCAACTGTTCTGAAATGAACTGCAGCAACATGATCAATGCTCCCCCTGAATAGGAAGCCAAAATAAAGCCAAAACAATGGCAGAAATAAACCAAATACAAGCCAAATCAGACTTGAATAACACCACAAATATATGTGGGAATAAAATCTAAGTGGCCAAATACAAGCCAGAAATATAAAAGTAAAACCAAATAAACCAAGTAAAACCAAATAAAAAACAAACAAACCATAATCGAGAAACAGTAGTTGAATGACCAAAATAAAAAAATAAAATAAAATGACGAAGGTATGCCCAAACAGTCGTTGAATGACGAGAAGCCCAAGACACACCAGACATGAACTCTTAAAAAAAATGGAGAGGAAGGAGAGCGTAGATCGGGTTGAGATTGATAACACTCAGATCTGGAAGAAAAACATGTCCAAATCAAAAAAGACACAGATCTGGATGAAAACTCGACATACCTGAAAAATACTATGACAGATCTGAAAAGGTCACCGGAGAAGATGATCGAAACAGTGACATAAAGAAACTTAGTTAAGAAAAACAGTGAAAGAAAAACGAAAAACACACAATGACAGCAGCGGAACAGAAAATCTGATGATAGACATAAACTCCTAAAAAAAAAGTCAAGGAGTCAAGGAGAGGAAGGAGAACACAAATAGCGATTCAATCTGGAAAAAGAAAAACTGGTGATACTTCAGAATGCAGATCTGGAACTAAAACATGCTTGAAAACGGAGAGGAAGATCGATGAAGAAAAAAAAATAAAATGGACATAGAAAAATAAAGGAGAAAGAGTAGCTCTGATGATAAAAATAAAATTCCCAGATAGGGATCAGATCCAGAAGAAAGAAAACAAAGAGAAAAAAATAGTAATTGCAGCGGAATCTCCATTCATGGAGGATAAAAATGCTCTGATACCATATTAGAAGGTAAAAGAGAGTAAAGAGAAAATATTGATTTCATTGATTGTGGTAATTGATTTGTACAACGAGTGAGCTCTTATATAGAAGAGCATAACAGAAAAGAGAGATCTAGAATATCATTAAAATACCAAACTACCCTTATACCTAATATCTAATAAACACTGCGTCAACTTCGGAGTTCCTTTCACAAGCAAATGGATTTTCTGTGAATGGATGAAAGGTAAGGCACGGAGGATAGAGGGTTATTTTTGTCCAATAATCCAGTCAATATTTTCCCATTTAGCAGGAATCATGAAATAACACATATTCAAGGGGAATCTGACTTGGGAACATCATGTGTTAAAATAATGGGAAATACAAGTCTCATGTTGCATGAGACTTACTATCTTATGCCATAGACTCAAAATATGTGGACCTACTCTTTAAAAAAAAAGTAAAAAAATAAATAAAAGCTAGCACGACTTTTGATGTATGAGTAGGAGGAGTATGTTATCTCATGTAACATGAGAAAAACATACCCCTAAAATAATTTCTGGGAACCCACATTTTTCAGGACCAATTTAAGACACCCTTCTACCAAACATGGGATTTTCGGGTTCCCATGGTCACTTTCTAGGAAAAAAAATTTATTCTCTCGTACCAAACACCCCCTTAAAAACATTCAATTTGGAATTCTTGATGTGTTTTTTTCTCCAGGATTACCACCTCACGATAATATTGTACCCATGAATGACGAGTATAAAATGCCTTTTTACTATATATAAAAGTCAGTCTTCTATTAATCTTAATTTCAACGTAATAAAAGAAAAAAAAAATTCTGAGTTCCGTTAGATATGTTTCGAACAACAGCCTATATGGAACAGGGACTTAGATGGAAGACTGAAAGACAGAAATTCCAGCCATGCCAAATTTTTCTTTGCCTGTCTGCCATTGACCACGCCATGCACTTTATTCATTGGGCGAATAATGAGCATGGATTATTTGCAATTGCAATGCAGCTTGCACAATGATTTGAGTTGAGGGCCATTGCTACTCTGAAGTTAATGCATTCACTCTTCCATCTTAATCATACATTGTCAATCTTTTTCTGGTCAAAACAAATTGGACCACGTATTGAATGCCTCGGTCATACTACCAGCTATATGGATAAACAGTCATCAAATTAAATGCCAAATACATGAAAATCCCGCGCTATACAGATTAGTTGGCAAAATGAGAAGACAGAGTTGTCAATTATCATGTGGTTTGGTGAGGGTAATCGACTAGCGGACACAATGGCCTACTTGAGTGGAATGATTCTCCTTTGAATGTTCAGCACCTTCTCTTAACTTTTGTTAGGTAAGTATCTTTTTCTTGCTTTCTTTTACAGTTACGATATTATTTAAAAAAAAAAATTCTTCCCAAATTTTATATAGTTTTATCATAATTGTTTTTTCCCCCTTCACATACCTTTTTCGTTACCCCCAACGATTAAAATACTTCATAAGTAGTTCCTGTCCTGCACTTTTTGTATTGTGAAAGCATCATTTATCCTTCTCTTGCCTTTCCGCATCAAATGTTCTCGCATTAAATTTTGTACATCGTTTATACAAGCATTGTAATTTATCATGTATTAAAACAGTCAAATGCGATAAGTCTTTCTATTTTTCTTTTGACGTTATGAAATATATTTGATTTGAACTCACTATATGCAAGAGAGGAACTCAATTATTTAAAAGCCCAAAAGACCCTACGATGTAGTTTAAAAGGCAGACCATCTCGCTTTGGGGCATGAATCTGGTTAAGGTATTTGACTGCTAAACCAACATAACTTAACTTGAAAGGAACATCATTGTCGAAATCAGCAACTCAAGCTAGTTGGCCACCATCAATAATCAGTGAAAATGATGACAGTTCTTGCTTGCCACCACATTTATAGAATTTACTCCGAACATAGATTTGCTCACTAAAAAATAGCCTGAGAGAGGTCACCTGTCTCCACCAATCAACATGAATATCACCTCATAAAAGATGACGCTAAAACTCTATAAATACATATGCCATTGACCCATGTATGTTATTTAAAAACAAATATACATCCATTTTAGTAAAAATGAACTTTAAATATTTTGATACAAGTTATTTTAAGTCTTTAATATAATTTAATCAAATGAATTACTTGAATTTAAATTTTTTATTCTCTGATAATAAGGATAATAAAGTATTGGTCAGTTCAAAGAAGCCTATCCCTGCATAAAGTTGATCTAAATTAACATTTTACTGGCCTAAATTAAATGTAGCTTAATCTGGTCTGACCGAATTTAATTCGAGTTAATAAATTATTAGCTCAACTTAGTTGAGTGGTAAGTTATTAGACTTGACTTGCTGACCTGCATTTATCACATTTTAGTAACTTTAAAGAAAAGAAAATTTTAATGAATCTAGTAAACTAGTTGATTTTAGAATAAACATCCATTTTTTGTCTACGAAAGATAATTAAACATCACTTTTTTTTTGGGTAAAAGTTAAACATCACTTTAGTTTTTGAAAAGTATGCAACATCAGTTTAATTCCTCAACCATAGAAAATGTCATCAAAATTATCATTTTGTGCACAAATTGTAAGATTTGAAATTAGGAGGCCAATTTGATGTCACTATCAATCTTTTAAAGAATAAATTGATTTAACTTATATTTTAGGGACTGAAATAATATTAATACAATCTTTTAACAGCTAAAATAATAATTTACTTTTAATTTAATCATTTTGTAGACTTGTAAGAGAGAACAAAATAAAATTCAAGCATACCTTTTAGATTTACGCTGGTGCTCTCTTGAACTAAAAATTAAAAATTAAATTAAATGAAGAAATTTCATATACTTGTAATAATTTTTTAATAAAAATATATAAAGGTAAGAAAATTTTACTACTAAATATTTTTAGTATCAACTTACTATCAATCTAATATAATTATATATTATAGAAGTACATCAAAAGCTTCTTTTTTTCTCTTAGAATCTTTTCAAAAATTGTCTGTTGAAAAGTGAAATGCAACGATTGAAAAATGATAGTAAATTGATAATAAAAATATGTAGTAATAAAAATAGGAGCAGGTTATATTTACAAATTTTTACAAATTACACTAAGTACGATCGGTCATACTTTAATTATGTAGTGTACGATCGGTTGTAATTTACAAAAAAAAGTTTGTAAACGAATCTTATCCTGTAAAAATATCCTACCTTAAATATATATTATAATACTTTTAAAGGTTTAATAAATAATAAAAAATGATACAGCAGCACCGGAAAACATCCCCATATTAAATGGATGACATTTTCAAAGCAACAGTCCAATCCAAACCGGCCATTGACGCAAGTGCGACTCAATTGGAGAGAGAGAGAGAGAGAGAGAGAGGGGAGGGGACCAATTATTGCAACTTGCTTCTCACAATTCTCACTCAACAATAGATTAGAAACTTTCTAGACTTTCTATCTAATCCAGTTAAGTCCAGTAAAGTAAGTAGTAAAATGCAAAAACAATTTTTGTTAGAAACTAACTAAAAAGAAAGAAAGAAAGAAAGGAATAGAAAGTTCTGTTACGCATTTGCTGTCAAACAATCATATACCATTACCACCAGGTTAGGCCATAATGCCAGCTATGTGACTCTCATCGCCATATCTCTCTGTTGCTTCGCTTTCTGCTTTCTGCTTTCTGCTCTCTACTCTCTACACTACACTCACTGATTCTCTTTCAACCCTTCGCTCGTCGTATCCATCTATTCTTTTATTTCCTTCTTCTATTGTTATTATTATTATTATTTTTTATTTCAAAGATAATCTTGTCTTTGTTGCAACTTTATTGATGAGCTACCTAATTCCGATTTTGAGTTTTGTATTATTATTATTATTTTGTTTGTTATTTAAATCGTGTTTGTTAGTGTTTTGTGTTCTGCTTTTGCCCAAGCTTTTTGTTTTCGACTCCTGTTTCGGCATATACGCATCATTTTTTGTCGTTTTGTGTGCGTGATTCCGTGCCTAGTTGATTTGATTCACCCCCTCACGTTCCATGATTTTGCTGGCACCTAATTGAAGTTTCTGAAATTCTTCTTCTTCTCCTTTTTTGTTTTTTTTTGTTTTGTCGATTAGTGTTGTTTCATCTGTTCCCGATTGCGACCGTGTTTTCTATAAAGAAGCTTATTTATGAATGTTTAATTTCCGTGAAATTCTCTTGCACGCCTTCAACTCTAAGTGTAGTGTTTTATTGTTTACGAATAAATAGTGCACGCACGGTTCTTTACATTGGACTTAGTATTGATCTATGCTTTTCGGTAATTAATCGAAGTTGGTAAGAAGAGAGAAAGCATCCTTTGGTGATTTACAATGATTTCTCTACTTTTTTTGTTTGTTTTGTGGATAAAATAGCAAGTTCAGTGAAATGGTTATGCCTTGAGACTGCTTTCATTACCTTACTGCTCCCTTTTTTCGTTTCAGAATCAGATGAAGTGCCAGTAGTTGGTAATTGAACGGTTTTAGCATTTTCATCCCTGACCGTGTACTTGTGAGTTGTGATTAACCTTTCCCCTTTTTCTAGATAGTGAGAATTGAAGTATCAATTAGCAACTAGGTTGGTTGTAAAATTTAGAATGGTTGAATTTTTCTAGCCCCCATTTTTCCTTTCCAGGAGGCGAGTGGAGTGAGCTGAGGGAAACAAAAAGTTTAGTAGTGGCTTTCGCCAAATAGTTTTTGATCAATAGCTATGTGGTCCTCTCAGTGATGCAATGAGATTCCTTAGACAAGCTCAACAGCATTGTTGATCATTAAATACCTCGTATCACAATATAAGGTATTTTCATCACTCCAGTAGTTTGCATCATACTGTTTCTCTTTATATGGCGTTTACTGCTGTTATTTAATCCTCATAGCTTAATGGTTTTGATGATTTTGCACTGCAGAGATGGAAATTGCTCATATACAAATTGAATATCATGGACATTGTGTCAGTGGTTGATGCCTGTAGAAATGGACTTCATATTTGTGCTATTGTTATTGGGTTGCTTATGTTCTTTTGTGTTGCCTGATTCGCAAGGTACAGTCTTGTGTTTGTATGGCACTCAAGTAGGCTATGTAAAATTTAACTGCTGTACGTACATGCATTCATATTTTTATTCTGGGGATAAAACTCAGCTTCTCAAACTTCAATTTCGAATTCATTTCTGAGGAATACATAGATACATACAACTGTTATCAGCAGAGTCTAATGAATATCTCATTTTTTCCCCCATGATTGCTGTTGAAATATTATGGAAACATCTTCGCCTCTGGTTTTGTGAAGATCACAGTGTTTTTGGGCTCTTAGTCCTAGCTCTGGTAGGTGTGTAATGTTCCTGTTCATTTCAGGAGATGCACTATTTGCATTGAAGCTATCATTGAATGCTTCAGCTCAGCAGCTTACTGACTGGAACCAAAATCAAGTGAATCCTTGTACTTGGTCACGTGTTAGCTGTGACCTGAACTCCTCCTATGTTATTCAAGTGTAAGATATTCTCTATTAATTTTTTTATTTTAAATATTCGATCAGGAAGGAGAGCCTTGGCACAACAATTAGTGTTGTCGCCATGTGACCCGGAGGTCACAGGTTCGATTCATATAATCAGCCTCTTGCAAATACAAGGTAAGATTGCCTGCTACAGAGCCTTTCCTGGAGCCTGTGCAGAGCGGGAGTGGACCCTGCATAGAGAATGTTCATTTGATTTGCTGAAGATGTTGACATTCATTACCTTCATTGTTCGTAGGAAATTATCTATTCATATTATATATTTCGCACTAGTATATCTTGAGTTTGTGCATGCTGCGTAACTGTATAAATTATTTCATTCCAGTTCACTAGCATTTATGGGATTCGCGGGATTCTTGACTCCAAGAATTGGAGTTCTAAAATATCTTCAAACTCTGTAAGTATTTATATTACGAAATATCCACACAATCTGAGTCTAATCCATAGTATTAATAATATTTTTAGTATTCCACTCCCTCAATTTTATGATATAACTTCAGCTTGTTTGCTATTGAAAACCACTTGCTTACATTGTTCTTGCAACCCCCTTTTCGTCTTTCCTTTTTTTCTGTTTTATTGGAGAATATCGTCATTCTTGGATTGTTGCATTATAGTGTTATGATGTGAAATAATATATCTCTGTTATTTTGTATCACTTATTGTACGATTTAAGATTTTTGCAATTGAATATGCTATTTATTTTGCATCTTATGAGCTGTAGTTATTAAAGTTCATTTAGTCTATAGTGAATTTTGTGTGATTTCGACTCATTCTCATTGTTCATGAGTTCATTCTTGTTATATTGCAAATGTTCAATTTTTTATGGAGGAGGGGTTTGGTGTTACAGTAGTTCATGCTTTGGTTTCATTGCACATTTTTTCAGGAATTTTTTTTCTTTTAAATATTTACTATTAACAAAAAAGCAAGCAAGGTTTTAAGTATAACCATTAATGTATATGATGCTTTTATCATGCAGTTCTTTGCAAGGGAATGGCATCACTGGTGACATACCAAAAGAATTCGGAAACCTGACAAGCTTGGTCAGGTTGGATTTGGAAAACAACAGATTAACTGGTGAAATACCATCGTCCCTTGGTAATCTTACAAAGCTTCAATTCTTGTAAGTATGACGTTCTGTTTGCTATGTTTTACAGATATAAATGGCTCTTAGTATATATATATATATATATATATATTTTTTCTGCAATGTTTAAAAGTATCTGTTTTATTTTTTCCTGCAACCAGGACACTGAGTCAAAACAATCTCAGTGGGACTATTCCTGAATCACTTTCCAGTCTCCCTAGCTTGATCAATGTGTACGTGAAATAATGGTTTCTGGAAGTTTGCTGGTTACTTCTACGTATGTTTCATTAATTTAATATCTGATTAATTGTTCAAACTTCTCTTTTGCAGTTTGCTAGATTCAAATAATCTTAGTGGTCAAATTCCGGAACGGTTATTTGAAGTTCCTAAATACAAGTATGATGGTAACTTAGTATTTGATTGAACATTTAAAGCACCATTTAAACATGTCTTCATATCCCTGGACCCCAAGGACCATGTGGACCCGTGAAGTTGTCACATACATCCAAAGAGCCCAGATGTAGATTTCATTTGACAATTATTGTTACAGTTAAATGTAAAAGAATACGTTGTGTATTGATCTGTGTCAAGGAGTTACAATATATAGAGACCCTAATGGGCTTAAGTGTAAGGCCCAAACCTAATCCAAACCTAATCCTAATACAGTCAGAATACAGTCAGACTATTTACGGATAAGACAGAATCCAATCATATCTAATCAAATCTAATCATATCATATCTAATATTCTAACACTCCCCCTCAAGCTGGTGCGTATATATTATGAGCACCAAGCTTGTTACAAATGTATTCAACCCGAGGACCTCTAAGAGCTTTAGTGAAAACATCTGCTAGTTGATTAGACGAGTTGACAAAAGCTGTCTTGATTTCTCCTGACTGAATCTTTTCCCGAAAGAAGTGACAATCAATCTCTATATGTTTGGTCCTCTCATGAAAAACAGGATTAGAGGATATATGTAGCGCAGCTTGATTATCACAGATGAGTGTCATGGGTTGTTTCTGTTCACAAAGATGAAGCTCCTGAATCAACTGCTTTAACCAGATCAACTCACAGGTAGTATTTGCCATTGCACGATACTCAGCTTCTGCACTAGATCGGGAAACAACAGGTTGTTTCTTGCTTTTCCATGAGATTAAGTTTCCTCCGAAGAAGACACAATAACCAGAAGTAGAGCGTCTGTCCGAGGGTGATCCTGCCCAATCGGCATCTGAGTAACCACAAATTTCTGTATTTCCCTGATCCGAATACAACAAACCTTTTCCTGGTGCTCCTTTGATGTATCGGAGGATCCTCACAGCAGCATTCCAATGTGAATCACAAGGGGAATCAAGGAACTGACTGGCCGTACTGACAGCGAAAGAAATATCTGGCCTAGTCACAGTAAGATAATTGAGCTTCCCAATTAGCCTCCGATAACGTCCAGGATCAGATAACGGCTCCCCCTGTCCGGGTAATAACTTGACATTAGGATCCATAGGTGTATCAACTGGTTTACTCCCCAACATACCAGTTTCTTCTAGGATATCCAAGGCATATTTCCTTTGACAGATAGAAATGCCCTGTCTTGATTGCGCCACCTCAATTCCCAAGAAGTAACGCAGCTTCCCAAGGTCCTTTGTTTGAAATGTACTAAACAAATGCTGTTTTAACTGACGAATTCCGTCTTGATCACTTCCGGTGAGAATGATGTCGTCAACATAGACTAACAAATAGATACACTTCAGGAGATGTAATCCTATAAAACACAGAATGGTCAACTTTACTGCGGATTAAGCCAAACGCCTGAACAACAGAACTGAAACGACTGAACCATGCTCGAGGAGACTGCTTGAGACCATATAAGGATTTCCGAAGACGACACACCTTTCCAGACTCCCCCTGAGCAACAAAACCAGGTGGTTGCTCCATGTAAACTTCTTCTTGTAAATCACCATGAAGAAAGGCATTTTTGATGTCAAGTTGAAGGAGTGGCCAGTGACGAACAGCAGCAAGGGCAAGAAAGAGGCGGACTGACGCCATCTTAGCGACCGGAGAAAATGTATCGCTATAATCAAGGCCAAAGATTTGAGTAAAACCCTTGGCAACTAAACGTGCCTTGAGACGATCAATATGGCCATCAGGTCCAACTTTCACAGTAAAAACCCAGCGACAACCAACTATAGACTTCTCTGGAGGAGCAGAAACAAGGTCCCAAGTGCCATTGGAATGAAGTGCAGTCATCTCATCAAGCATTGCTTGGCGCCACCCTGGATGGGAAAGTGCTTCACCTGTGGTCTTAGGAATAGAAATAGAAGAAAGACTAGAAACAAAGGTGAAATGAGGTGAAGAAAGACGGTCATAACTCAAAAAGGTATAAAGAGGATAAGGGTTACGAGTAGTACGTGTACCTTTTCTTTGAGCAATGGGAAGAGTCTCTGATGAAGGATCCGGAGGGGAAGAAGCAACAGCAGTGGGCGATGAGTCAGCAAGAGTCGAGTCGACAGGAGGCACAGTTTTGCGACGCTGATAGGTGAGAAGTGGACGGTCCTCAGGTATAGAAGCAATAGGTTGCTCATCTGGAATAGAAGCACCTGCAGCTGGCAAAGACAAGTCAAGAAAAGGGACAGGAAGTACATGATCAACCTGTGACATCTGAGATGGGATAGAATTAAAGGGTTGTTGATCAAGAAAAGTGACATCAGCGGAAACTAAGTAACGCTTAAGGTCGGGAGAATAACAACGATAACCCTTTTGAAGACGAGAATAACCAAGAAAGATACACTGAAAGGCTTTGGATGTTAACTTATCCTTACCAGGAGTGAGATCATGAACAAAACAAGTACAACCAAAGACATGTGGAGTTAGAGGATAAAGAGGAACATCTGGAAGCAATAGATTATGAGGAATGTCATTGTGGAGCACAGATGAAGGCATGCGATTGATGAGAAAACAAGAGATGAGTACAGCATCTGCCCAGAAGTGAAGAGGAACCTGCATATGAATAAGAAGGGTACGGGCAGTTTCAATGAGATGTCTGTTTTTACGTTCAGCCACCCCATTTTGTTGTGGAGTGTGAGGACAAGTAGTTTGATGTAAAGTACCTTGTGTGGCCAAGAAATTAGAAAAATCAATAGAAACATATTCCTTAGCATTATCACTACGTAGAATACGAATAGAAACACCAAATTGAGTATGGATCTCAGTAGAAAACTTTTTATAAATGGAAAATAACTCAGAACGATTTTTCATTAAATAGGTCCAAGTGCAACGGGAAAAATCATCAATAAAGGTAACGAAATACCGAAAACCTAAGACAGACAAGGTACGACTTGGACCCCAGATATCTGAATGAACAAGAGAGAAAGGGGCATCAGCTCGTTTATTGACTCGACTGGCAAAAGAGGAGCGTGTATGCTTCCCTTGTTGACATGACACACAATCTAAAGACTGAAGACCGGACAAAAGAGGAACCATTTTCTGCAACTTTGAAAGACTTGGATGACCAAGGCGACTGTGGATAAGTTGTGGAGATTCTGTGAGAGAGCATGCTACTGAAGGACGAGGCACATCCAGATAATAAAGCCCCCGTGACTCACGACCCACTCCAATCATTTTCCCCGTACCCGGATCCTGCACAGAAACAGAATGGTTAGAGAAAGTAATGGTGCAAGTGAGGGAGTGGATCAACTTACTAATAGAAATTAAGTTATAAGGGATGCCAGGAATGTAATAGACAGATGTCAGGGCCAAGGTAGAGGTCGGGCGAGCTTGTCCAATCCCACAAACTGGGGCTTTGGTTCCATCCGCAAGGGTAAAAGACGGTAAATGATCAGAATAAGTAAGAGATGTAAAGAGTTCCTTATTACCACAGAGATGATCGGTAGCACCGGAGTCAAATATCCAAGTGCCAAGTGATGTAGAATGAGAAACACAAGCAACGGGATTACCAGTATAAGGCTGAGACTGAGGAGAAGCCTTCCTGAGAGGGGTTTGGAGTGCAGCACAGTCCGAACCTGAACCAAATGATGCTTTGTATGACTGAGCTATATTTGCAACAATAGAAGGAGAGTTAACCTCCGAGAGATCAGGAGATGCTGCTGCCATTTAAAGATAAAATATAAAAGCCGTAAACGAAGGCAAACGATATCCAATCAAGAAGAACCACGCGTCTAAGGTCAGACCCACAGAGAAACAATCACAGATCCAGGAAGGGGAGGAGAAGGCGAGCTTCTCTGTCCAAGACCGTCCGGAAAAAGCCGCCGGAATAGTGCTCACGCGCCAGCAGAAGGTGGCGCGTGAAGCCCACGCGCAGTGAAGACAGGTGGCGCGTGACGGCGCGTGGGAGATGCGTTGCTGACCGGACCACCACAAACCTGGTCGCCGGGAAGAAAGGGTCCTGATCGCGTGAAGCTTGGTCGGAAAAGTCGCCGGAAAAAGTCTCCGGTTGCCTGAACAGTGATGCTGACGGCGGGCGGTGGTTCCGGTGGCCGTCGGAGGTGCTGACGCGTTTGGAAAAATCACTCAGAGGCTGTTTACAGCCCTAGAAGGCTTGCCGGAAGGACGCACGGCAAGAAAGAGGACTCCTAAGCAGTGGGCTTAGGTTTTTAAAGCAAAAAAAACAAGGTTTCTGAGCGGAAGCGAGGGTTCCTAGAACGAAAGAGCTCTGATACCAAGTTAAATGTAAAAGAATACGTTGTGTATTGATCTGTGTCAAGGAGTTACAATATATAGAGACCCTAATGGGCTTAAGTGTAAGGCCCAAACCTAATCCAAACCTAATCCTAATACAGTCAGAATACAGTCAGACTATTTACGGATAAGACAGAATCCAATCATATCTAATCAAATCTGATCATATCATATCTAATATTCTAACAGTTACTAACGTATTCCAATCGAGCAGTAGTAGACAATTTTATTGGTCATCTCTGTTTCCACTTTTTTATTTCCATTTGAAAGACTGGCAATCATCATTCATCACATATATTGTTTCAACAAAAAAGTTTTAATTCTCGTAGCTTGACTACTTTCCATATAATTGTTACTTAAATATCGAATGGTAAGAGGCTAGAGAAGTGGCAGTTTTTCCCATGTCGTGGAAATAGGATTTGTTGGGTACAAACTCCTTTGTCTGATTAGTGCTGTCGAATCATGGTTGTTGAGGTGGATTTGTAGTCTCTATTAAGAAAGTGTAAAAGGAAATGGGGAAGTAATAAGGAACTGGTCATCCTAAAAGGCTTAGGCTTTTAGTTACTAGCCCAGAACTGGTATCTCTAACATGCTTTATCATGTGTAAGCTGTTTGAGCCTGAAGCATGGTTAAAGCATTTGCCCACCAAAACTTTCTGCCAAAAATTGATTTAAAATGAGAATGGAGGGGCACTGATGATTACACTCTCAACCACTTGGTCAAAGTGGATCCAATACCATATTAGGGAACTTAACGTTATGAAGGGGCGCAAGATACTAGTTGCTAGCTCAAAAATGGTTGTCTTCACTTCTCTAACATGAAGGTTGTCCTCAATGACTAGGTTTATCTGGTGAAGAACTTCGGGCCACGAATAGGAGCAATAACGATGAACGAAATGCTTCATTATATTGTTTGGTGATAGGTAAAAAAACAGAGGTTAAAGAAATATTCCAATCTGAAACAGCTTTTTTCCTCCTTTGATCAGGTGGGTCCCATTATAAAGAGAAGAGAGAAAAGAAATTTAATGGATCCACTCACTTTTATGCGAGTGTGGCAGGAAAAAAATTTCTGCAGCAAAAGCAGAAACATCTCTCTCTCTCTCTATATATATATATATGGGTTTTATTAATCTCATGTTAAAGGAGATAAGTTATCTCATGTCATAGAGATAAACGTGTGGCTCCACTACCTGAAAAAGGAAAAAAAAGAAAAAGAAAAAAGTGACACAGTTATCGAAAGGCGTGTAGGAGAGAAACTTGTCTCATATAACATGAGACTAGTTTTTCTATATATATATATAGATATGATAAGAACTTTCAATCCAACAGTAGATCTTGTGATATAATTATTCAATGATGTAAGAGTGATTTTGACTTATGCTCATGAAAAGTGATCCCTTCCCTGTATTATATATCATTACATTCCACTTTTTTAACTGTGCTCGTTATTGCAGTTTCACTGGAAATAAGTTGAATTGTGGTGTGAATTATCATCACCCTTGCGCAACTGATAATGCAGATCAAGGTTACTTGATTGGAATATTTTCTCGGTTCTGTTTTGTAATGTGTTGTTATCTATACCTCATTTCATTCCCTTCTCTTGGCTACAAGCGGAATACTAATTTTCCTACACTTCGCAGGTTCATCACATAAACCAAAAATTGGCCTCGTAGTTGGAATTATTATAGGGTTAGTCATTATCCTTTTCCTTGGTGGTCTGCTATTCTTTTGGTGCAAGGGTAGACACAAAGGCTACAAGCGTGAAGTTTTTGTAGATGTTGCAGGTTTGAGTTTCTTGTTTAGTCTGAATGTTCTTGTACGAGACTTCTCTCAAGTGAAATGTGGACACAAATGTTAATATGTTTGTGCTATAGCATTTTAAAATATTGATCTGGAAATTCTACATATGCATTCAGTTTCAAAATGATACAATAGTGTAAACTCACAAGTTAATATGATATTACACAAAGGCTTTATTATCCAAATTTTGGATCAATTTATATGTATGGTATATTGCTCAGCTCTTATGCATAATCAATGCATTGGAATTAATTCTACCCATGCATTCATTTTCAAAATGATCTAATACTGTGAACTCATGAATGAATATGGTATTACATATAAAGAATTATTATCCAAATTGTAAATGGGTTCATATGTATGGTATCTTGCTCAGGTCATTATGCATAATCAATGCATTGAAATTGCACTGTTTCTTGCTAACCAAAACCTCATATCCTCTATGATGGTCAACAGCATCTGACTGCTGTACTGTTTTTCCCATTCAGGGCATCTGATTAATTACTGCCATGTTGATTTTATTTAGTAGTTCTGGATCTTCTATTATCTCCTTTTTATTGCCATTGTGTTTTGCTCATGCTTTTCCCTCTTTTTGATGTCCTCATCTGGTGTGGCACTGTGGCCCACTGGATCTAATAGCTAGATGTTAGGTATTTAAAACGAATCTTAACCCTCACCTAATAACTTAAACTTTTGGGATAATTGGTTCTTTGAAGTTAAAACAACATATTGGAATATTCCCGTTTCCATTCCTTTAAACCTTTCATGTCCAATGAATGTGGGATATGATCAAATTTTGGAGTGATCTAACCTATTCTGTAATCTTCTAATTATGAAGCTTGTTGAAATATCGTGATAAAGGGGGCCGAACTGGAGCAGTGGTAAAGCTGTTCCTTCATGACTGAAAGATCATGGGTTCAAATTTAGGAAACAATCTCTTTGCAATTATGCAAGGATAAGGCTGCGTACAAGGATTGCTTCCACCCCACACTCGCTAGTCGGGTTTAATGAGGAGTGGTTTTTTTGTTGTTGTTGTTGAAATATCATGATAACTACACTGAATTGTGATTCATGTAAACTTTTTCCTTTTCAAAATTTGCTTGTGATAATATCTATTTTATCATTATTATTTTTTCTTGTTTCATCAGGTGAAGTTGACCGCCGAATTGCATTTGGTCAACTAAAAAGATTTGCATGGAGAGAACTACAGATAGCTACAGACAGCTTCAGTGAGAAAAATGTTCTAGGACAGGGAGGCTTTGGAAAGGTTTATAAAGGTGTTCTTACTGATAACACAAAAGTTGCTGTCAAAAGGTTAACTGATTATGAAAGTCCTGGGGGAGATGCAGCTTTCCAGCGTGAAGTTGAGATGATAAGTGTAGCTGTCCATAGGAACCTGTTACGGCTGATTGGTTTTTGTACTACTCCAACCGAGCGTCTCTTAGTTTATCCCTTCATGCAGAACTTAAGCGTTGCCTATCGTCTACGAGGTATTTAGTTACAATTCATATTGGCATTACAAGGTATTTAGTTACAATTCATATTGGCATCACTGGTAGGCTAAGTATTCAACTTGATTTGCTATTGTTGAGTATCACCACCGTGAAATTTCAGTCATATTATCATTTTAAACATTTCCAGAAGTTAATTGGATGAAAAAAGTATTCAAAGATTTAATCTAACATTTTAGGATATATACTAACAAATTTAAGATTTATCGAACACCTTAGAGCATTGTTCAGTTTGACCGGAGAACTAGTGAAGAGGTTGAATCAGATAATGTCTTAAATACATTTTTAATTTTATTGGATAAAATTTCTGTATTAATCTATACAAATTTAAATTTTATGTGATTATATATATAAATATAGGAAGAGAAACCTTGGCGCAACAATTGGTGTTTTCCCATGGACCCGAAAGTCACAGATTTGATTCATGTAATCAGCCTCTTATAAATGCGAGATAAGGCTGCTTATTATATACTTTCCCTAGACCATCCGCAAAGGGGGAACTTAATAGCACTGCCCTTTTTAATATATACAAATGTACATATATGCATGTATGTAAATTATTAGGAATGAAGAGTTCACGAGACACAGGAGAGAATAGCATCAAAGATTTAGAGAATCTTATTTTATTTTCCTTCAATTTAGTTATTTGTATAGTTTTAAACAATTGTAGTTCATGTAAACTGAAATCCACGAGCCATTGAGAAAGTTGACAACTCAACCCATATCTTTAGTTGACTGTTGACCCAATCAAGTCCTAATTTTGGTTTTGCAGAATCGGTTTTCAAAACCAGTCCAGTTCTCCTGTTTTTGCTGGTTTTTACTGATTTTGAGCAGTTGAAATGCTGGATTGTTTTACGGTTCAACTGGGTCTGGTTGGCCTTTTTAAAACACTTCAAAATTCTTTTGGTAGAAATTGTTATTTTGTCAGGCTGGGGAGTAAAACAAGATGGGAAAGTTGAATCAGATAATGTGTTTTCATCACTGGCACTGTCATCATGCAGGCTGTTACAATTTTAAATATTCAGCTTTATGCTACCTTTACATCCTAAAATCATAAAGTAACATTGATATTAAATGATTATAAAAATGTGTTACTATTACGGTATCTTTGTTTGATAGGTTTTGAGTTGTATTGTGGGAAGTAGATTGGATCTCTTGTCTGCTTGTAAAATTTAGCATTTTTCCTGTGAGATTTACAACGAGAATACTGATGCAGAACTCAAACCTGGGGAATCTGTTTTGGATTGGCCTACAAGAAAACGAGTGGCTCTGGGAACAGCCCGTGGCTTAGAATATCTTCACGAGCATTGCAATCCTAAAATTATTCATCGGGATGTGAAGGCAGCTAATGTATTACTAGATGAAGATTTTGAGGCAGTTGTTGGCGACTTTGGTTTGGCAAAGTTAGTTGATGTTCGAAAGACTAATGTGACAACTCAAGTTCGTGGGACAATGGGCCACATAGCTCCTGAATATTTGTCCACTGGAAAGTCTTCAGAAAGGACTGATGTTTTTGGTTACGGGATTATGCTTTTGGAGCTTGTTACAGGTCAACGGGCAATTGACTTTTCACGTTTGGAAGAGGAAGATGATGTGCTATTGCTTGACCATGTAAGACCTCTTTTTAATATCACGGCCTCCTTGTTTTCTACTGTGTCTTGGTGTTTGTTTCTTGTTTGTGTAGCATGCTTGGAACTTCTGAATGCTTCCTGGGTGTTTTGGTGATGTCAAACTTTGGCATTTAATCACATGGATAAAGATTGGATATTATGGGCGCTCCATCTAAAATGGGTATCCTAACCCACTTAGGCCAAACACATACAGTCAGGGAGTAGTGATTGTGATGAGCCAAGAGAAGTTCATATAGTTATAACTGTATCTCTGCTTTTATATCAAGCTGGAAATAAGTTGAAGTGTGTTGTTTATATTATGCTTTTTAGATTTTAGAGAACACATGCTTGTTTATGATGACCCTCTCCCTTTGTGTTCAGCTGTTCGTGTTTGTCATCTTCAAAAATCAAAATCTGTATCATCAGTTTATACTTATGTGTTACTGTTTTTGTTATATTTTTGTGTTTTATAGGTTAAGAAACTAGAACGGGAGAAAAAACTGGATGCTATTGTTGACCGCAACCTAAATAAGAATTACAACATACAAGAGGTAGAAATGATGATACAAGTTGCATTGCTCTGCACGCAAGCAACGCCAGAGGACCGTCCACTGATGTCCGAGGTTGTAAGAATGCTGGAAGGAGAAGGGTTGGCTGAACGGTGGGAGGAATGGCAGCATGTGGAGGTCAATCGGAGGCAAGAATACGAGAGATTACAAAGAAGATTTGACTGGGGAGAAGATTCGGTTTATAATCAAGATGCCATTGAATTGTCTGGTGGGAGATGATATCTATAAATTTGAACCATTTATGCTTCATGTTGTACCTCAATATCCTCTTCTTTTGATAGGTTAGCTTGAATAGAGATGTAAGTTTTATTGTATTCCAACCGTATAAAAGAAAAAGGGTTATTATTTTGATGAGAAGGTCCTGTGTACCTCAGCTACAGCACAAAAGTAGGCAACATTATTGTTCCAAATTCAATGTTTTTAGTGATTTTATTATCTTTTTTGTGAGTGGTTCCTTTTTTTTTTTTTTTTTTTTTTGCAAATCCATCATGAAAATTCATTAAACTTCTGTAGTCAATTTGGTATCCCCTTTGAATTGAGGAAGAAATTGAGGTGAGTTTTCATTTAATTTTTCTTATAATTTTCATTCATGAATTTCTTACACATTTTTAATAGGAGACCAAATTGGCCTATAATTTGCAGACTTCATAATCTAATCCTAATTGTAAAGTGTCTTAAAGGAAATCAACTAGTCTGATATTTGGATTCTTTTTGTTTTTGTTTTCTTTACATTCAGTGATTTACAGGAGAAATTGTTTTTCTTTCTTTTTCTCTTTCCTGATGGGTCTCACTCTTGGTTGGAGATTTCTTTCCGTTCAAGACCACTTGGTACTTGTGTTATATAGGGGGGGGGGGTGTTAAAATGAGTATTTTGATAAAAAAAACTGTTGAGATATTAGTCCCACATTGGTTGTATGAGCAACTAATGTAGAGTTTATAAGGTCTTAGGCACTCTCACTCTTTGAGCTAGTTTTTGGGGTGGTGTATTCCAAGATTCTGATACTAACTTGAAAAAGAGTATTCTGATATATTATAGAATTGTAAATAATCTGTACAAAAGATTCTGTATTTATAGAGAATAAAAGACCTAATACTTGACCTAATGGACTTGGTCCAATACAACAAATAAATTAATAAATAAGAAAATAACTATTATTTACAACAAAAACAGTAGGGATAAAATGGTTATTTAATGTGAGAGGGATCATGATTTGCTTAAATGGTCCTAGACCATTTAAAAATTTCGTTTTAGGTTGGGTGTGCAGAAGAAATTTTTTTTCTCCTTTTTGCTGGAGAGTAATATTGCCTATAATTTATACATATATACAAGAAGCATTACGTTAGAAAAATATATAAACTATTAATGGACATTCACTTAACAGTTTAAGTTTTTAGATTGAATTGGTTCTTTATATGGTATCAAAGCCTTGGTGTCACGTGTTCGATCCTCACCTTTTTCTCTTTCACTTGTAGAATTTCTTAGCACAGGTAGGCTGAGCTTGATGCATCATCCACTCTTCAAATTCAATGAGCTCTCGTATGAGAGAGCGTGTTAGAGAAGTATATAAATCATTGATGGGTCTTCACTTAATAGCTTAAGCTTATGGATTGATTTGGTTCTTTAAACATTATTTGCTTGGACGCTCCAAATTGAACAAATTCTTGGTTTCGTGGTTATTACCACGTGGGTTAAAACGCTTCTTTACCTTTTTAGGAAGAAAATAAACAATCAAATGATGGTAGCTTAGTTAGTTGGCGTCAGGAAACTGAGCAAGTGAAGATGAGAGCATATGTTCGATCCTCACCAATACCGTTTTATTTTTGGAAGGAGTTTAAAGTCTTAATTGCGAGACTCGCCCCAAATCGGACTAGTGTGTTGTGCGAATAGAGTTCCCAAATAGGGAGGAACCCGAGGCCAGTTTGTTTGTTGCTGATATCAGTTGCAGGATTTTTACCAGGTTAGTGCAAATATGTTGTAAAATTTATAAGATAGCTGCAGTGATACTTGCAATGAGATGATGACATACATAAAAAGTCGCAGCATTTACGGAAACGGAGTCATGGAAGCAAAACTAGCCAAAGATTAGAGTATCTGACCGAGACTAATGGTACTCATTCCTCCCAACTCCCTAGAGTAATAGATACAACGAGAAGAGAGAGATCTCCACCAGATTGGCGAAGTTCCCCGTTAAAAGTTATAATTATAGCATAGTAATGCATGCATAAATGTTAGGAAATCGACATGTTACTGTAAAAGATTTGGGTCCTCTTATTTTCTTTTGGAAAAAAGATATTTTCATAGACTATGTGACTGAGGTATGTGTACAATTTGTCTATGCGTTTCATTTCTCATCTGTGACATGAAATAGTGTCTTGTCTATTGTACATCCAAATCACATTTTTTCTCGACTTTAATTTAATGCCTACATTGAGCTCAACTTGAAGGTTCGAAGGAGACTTTAATTTTCTCGACTTTCATTTGTCTCCATTTCTAAAGAAGGATAGCTAGCTATCTACCTACCTAGTACCAGTACGCAGATTCTTTAGCTCTTTATTTAACAGAGAATTGTGGGTCGCAGATGATGATATGCATTATGCAGCACAATTGAGGGCCATCCTTGTTCATAATAAAACATGGCCCCTCTTGTGAATCTTCTCACTCCATATTTTTATTTCCTTAACAAGTACATAAGAATACTCTGTTAACAAATCTCTTTAAGTTTAATGAAAAAAGCAGAATTCTGAATGAGATTATTGTTAAATTATAAATGGGGCAAATCCTTATCCCAGTTGTTGTGAATGGAGCCAAACCCAAAATCATCCAAATCATCGAAGAACCCTTCAGGTAACCCATCGAAACAATCACTTTCATTCATCAACACTTCATGATCCACCGCCACTTGCTTCCCTTTCTCTTCAAGCGCAGGCAAATGCCCCTCGAACAGTGCCACGTGTCCAAACAACTTATCCTTCCTCGAAAACGTGGTTCCGCACGTGCACTTCCACGTGGACTCTCCCCGGCACTGCTTCGCGTGGCTCTTCAAGTCCGAAAGCATCGCAAAACTCTTCTTCCGACACCGATCACACGTGTGCGTTTTCGGGCAATGGCTTCTCTTGAAATGGTTCCTCAAACAAAACATCGACTTCAGAGGCCTGAACTTCTTGTGCACCTTGTTCCTGTTGCAACCTTCAAAGGGACAAGAAAACCACGTCCCTCTTAAGCGCGTTTCCCCGAAACGCTTCTTCTTCGACAACGCTTCGTGGGTCTTAATCTTAAACTCATCCCCGTGCGCCCGCATGTGCATTCGCAGGTTCATGTCGCGCTTAAACCCTTTCCCGCAAACCTCGCAGAAATGAAAGTCGTTCTCCAACAGCTCCACCGCGTCGAACTCCACAATTTCACAATGTTCCCTGTCGTCGTCGACAAGCTCGGCTTCTTTCGAATCCAACGTTGGCTTCTTTGAAGGAACGGTTTCCGAAAAAGGGTAGGGTGTTGTCGTGCAGGAGACAAGAGCGGCGCTGTTGATGATGAGGTGGCGAACGGCCGAGACAATCTCGTCGGAGACTATGGCCATGTGGTGGTTGGTGAGGAGAGTGTTGGTGTTGATGGATTGGGATATGAAGCGTTGCAGAGAATCCATTCGTGTGCTGAGTTGGGAGAGGTTTTGAAGGGGGACACGAAGATCCTCTGTGTCAAGTGTTGATTGCATAGTGTGTGTGTGTTTTGATTTTGAAGGGTAAGCTATAGATAGTTAGATACTGATTGATTCGAATTTTATGAGTAAAAATGATCCAAGAAACACCCCTTAAATATGGTAGTGAAAGTGTTGTCCAAATTTGACAATGTGAGGGTACGTTGTTTTTTTTTTTTTTTTTGGGGTAAATGATGCACGTGTTGTTCAGGCAAAGGTCATTTAACACAAACCCTGACCCTGAACCTGACCCTTCGCTTCTCCTGGAGTTGTAATTGTTAACATTGTCCCAATGTTCAGAGTAATCCCTCGCACATGGTTTGACTCTTCTGTCAATATCTATCATTGATCTTACTTTGATAGTTAAATTAAGACCACTAAATTAATCAGCTAAAAGTTACATATAACTTTGGTAAAAAAAAATAAAAAATAAAATAGTAATAGCAAGTTAACAACTTAATAAAGAGAGCGAATTTGAATCATGGTTCTATTTATTAAATTATAATATTCATTTAAAATATGATTCAATATTTTAATATATATTATTTATTCTTATATTTTTATATTTTTTTTTATAATTCTGTATATTAAAATTTAATTCCGTGTGCTTGTAAAACTTCATATTTGAATTGTTATTTCTTCTCTTTTTATTTCAATCATTCTACAGTGAAATTTTAAGTTTATAGCTTCAAATTTCATCAATAGATAATTTTGCTGGTATTTTTAATATGATATAAAGAAATAATGTTTTTCTTGTAATTTTTAGGTCCTCAAATTAGAATTTCCCTATTATTGTTTAATAATACAATGATGACAGTTTTCTGAAAATAAAAATACTTAAAAAATCTACTAATTAAATTGTACGAAAAAATAACGATTGAATTCACGACTAAACTTCTTCCACTCGACCAATACACATTGGAGAGTATCTCACCATTTATCAGGTTTTATCACTTACACATATTATTAACACATTAGGTGTGTTATATATTTGACATAAAAATTACAATGTTTCCCCTAGTAATATTGTTTATTAAAACTCTAACCTTTGTGCATATATTCAAATATAATTTAATCCTTTATAAATAAGATAATCGTTATAACTTCATACAATAAAAGGGCCAGAAGACATACATATAATAAGACAACGAAATTTATACAAATTTATGCTAACACAATGAATTTGTAGGTCAAGAGTTATAAATATCTTTTAGTGATTAATACTTTAAATTATAAATTTATTAAAATAATGAATAAGTATATAGTAAACTATTAAAATATATAATTAATGAATATTATATTTCATTATAGTGGAGTCAAGATTTAAAAGATTTCTCTTCATTATTTGAATTCCACTATTCCTTTCTCTCTCTTTTTTTACATGAATTTCAGTGTTCTTCCTCCTTATCAAAGTTATATTCATTTATTTAATTTCAGTGATCTTCCTCCTTATCAAAGTAATCTTATACTATTAGATTAAAGTGAAATCAATGATGAAAGATTGGTGCAAGAGTTTTTTACTCTTACGCTAGCGTTTATACATAGAATAATCGAAACCTTCCATAATATTCTGGCGGCTAGCAGTCATATCTGAATTTTAAACACGTTTTCTTCTTCTTTTTATTTATATTTTTCTTTTGCTTTCTGATTACTTTTGTTTTGAATTTGTGTTCAATTATCTCCAAAAATTGCCTAGTTAACCTAATATTCTTCCTTAACCAAAACGCCGCAAGAATTATAGCTGTTGGAATTGAATTTAACATTGTCGTAGCGTATTCATCAACAAATTCTTTGTATCTCAATTCTGAAACACCATAGATCAATCCATAGCTATCAGATACATGATACCATTCGTATGATACAATATAATTCATAAGCACAACGGTACATATCGTAGGGTGTATCAAAAAATGATTTGTATCGAATGATACGATACAATACATATTGTATATCATACAATACGAAAATTAAAATAAAATTTGTAATTTTTAATATAAAAAAAATAAAGATTTGATTAATAATTTAAATTAAAAAATCTAAAATATTATTATTAATAAGGAAAAGAAAATAAAAATTTAATTTGTGATTTAAACCCAAAAATCTATATTAATAAAAGAAATAATTAAATAAATATTTTAATATATTTTTTAAAATATTTTTTATTATGATTTCATCATGATACAAAAATTACATTAAACGATACACAATACATATTGCAATTCAATAACCTTGAATCAGTAAACTTGTCTGTCTAGCTGGAAAGACACCATCCATGCTTCATGCTTGCCGTATTTTGTCGTCATAAATAATCATCTAGCTGGAAACAAGCGATTTTTTTTTCTTTTTGTGGAAATTGAATATATAACATAATACAAAGTACAAACTACCCAAACCCTTAACCAATAGACTAATCCTAATAACTTAAAAAACGCTGTCTTTTATGGTATATTTAGTATGAGAGTTACTAATCTCAAGTTGTTTGAGATAGTTCTCTCATGTGTGTGAGATAATTATGTAGGATCCACACTTTAAAATAAAAGGAAAAAGAAATGAAAAAAACTAACACAAAATTCGATGAGTGTGAGATAGCTCTTTCCAACGAAATAAGAAAAATATTTCCCATTTAGTATACCAAATCATGATTTCTTAGAAACAGAAATAAATGACTATTTTCAATTCATAATTATCAAAATAAAAAATAAAAGTATTCAAGTGCTTTTAATTAACAGTTTAAGATTATTGAGAAATGTTATTAAAGCCTCATCTCCTACTCTTCCTAATATAAAAAAAATTGACATATAATTTATCTGCGTATTAAACTTAAGAACTTTAAGGAACCAAAATTCAGAAAAAACATTTACTAAGAGAATTCTTTTACTTTTTCTTTTTTAGATAATAGAATCTCTTAGTTGAAGCTCAAAAGGATTAACCTCATATTAATAATGGGAACACCTTACATTCTTTCACTCTCACACAGAGGTGGGATCCACATTTTTAAAACTTTTTCCCTCGACTCTCTCCTCCACGATTTATCTATTTCTCTCACTTAAAATGACATAACTTTATATCCTTTAAAATGATACATATTTTTTCCATTAATAATTGTAACTTATCTTAATCTAATGTTATTAAATCCGAGCTGATTATTGATTTGGCGGAAATAATGGGTCACAAATCAGGAACAGTGACCAATGTACCACACGTTGGCCACTTTTTTACCAATATGCCATGCGAACAGTAATATTTGCCAAATGCTACGCGTCCAAGTTCGCAAGTTCGCAAGAGCAGGCAAAGAACTTGGTTTGCTAATGTGGTTTATTTCTGATGGCCACCTAGTTCGCTACTGGGTGTGGCGAACTAGGTGGCAATTAATGATGCATTACAGACGCATTTGAGCCATCTTTCCCAGTTATAACTATATATATATAAGTAAAAGAATAGAGATCATGATTACAATTAAAGACAAGACTTGTTTGAACTTGAAGGGGGAAGGCCGATCACTATCTTTATCTCACAACTAAAGGTTTACATTAACTTAAAAGGGGGAAAGAGAAACAAAAATGAACAAATATAACAGAGTATGATATTTTCAACAATTCACTGTTCTGACAATGATTAATTCCTCTAAGCTTTCTATCTGTTAACTTGAATGCATAAAAAAAAAAGCATCCTATGGTTGTCTAATCTCATTTAACAACTACAATGGAACTCTACCGAGCACTGTCATGCCTAAAACAACATAATACATTCGCACACAATATGGCAATGCAGAACTAGAATAACCATATTACTTCAGCAGCATATAGGCTCCCTAGATGATTTGAAGGTTAAAAGTAAAGCCAAGGCAGCATGACAAGTGGAATCGACAATAGATGGTGATTTTGCAGGAGATCATAAAACATATTTGAACTTAAGCAAAACAACCTGATATCTATCATTTTTCAGATTGAGGACAAACTTAAAAATAAGTAAATTTAAAGCACCACACATACTAGAACTTCACACAAAAAAAGAGCACTTCGAGTAGGCCTGAGTTTTATCATACAGTTTCTTAATTTCTAGCTCAAGATAACAGAAGTAGCATGTTAAAAGGAAAAGGAGACAAACGAATGTAAAAACGCAGCAAAAAACGAAGAAAAGACATTCCCTAAAAGGATTTGACCTTTTAGATGCTGTGGTTGGGGCAGGGAAGGAATTTGAAACACAAACAAATAATTAATAACCACTGATTCATGAACGAGGATAAATGCAGGCTAATAAAAAGCTTGTGCTTGCTCACTTTCATTGTAAAAACAAACAACAATCAAAAGAAGCATATCCAAAACCATTTCTGTTGTCAAAACCACACTAAACCTCAACATCAAATTCCGACAAAAAAAGAACATACCTAGGCTTGAAGAATCAAAATGTGAGAACACTTGGTGGCGTTGGCGCGCTACAACTCAAATCAAATTTCCTCTATCCCATTTTTCAAGTTGGATATATCAACAATCCCAATCCTCTCATTCTCCGGCAAAATTGACCAATTCGGTGACTGCACCGCACGCAGCCACAGGAAATCATCGACATTGGCCCAATTTCCGGTCTCCGCATCAAGACCGGCACCGCGAAGATCTTCTTCAATCCCTTGATAACTCAAACAATACGGCGCGAACCTCACGCCGTTACTGTCCTCGATTATGGGCCTGCTTCTAACCCTAAGGTAAAAATCACTTGTTCTGGCACCGTGAATCCGAATCTGATGCGACGCCATCACGAACACGCAACCCTCAACTTCCTCAATATGAATCGATCCCGTCACTGGCCCAACGTAAACCTTACAACCTTTCAATCTATGAACGAAAAGCGCCCTCACGCAACCAATTATCCTCACCTCGCAAGAATCGAGATCCGAAACATTGAATTCCCCAACCTCCTCCGAACCCCTAAACTCCCCAACCAAAACCTCACCCGCTTTGTTTCTGAAGCCAGGGGAGTCACGCGCCGCGAAGATCGTTTTATCCGAGTCGCGATTCGGAACAGGAGATTGTTTGGTTTCAGGAATAACGGAATCCTTATTGTCTTTCTTGGTAGCCTTGCTCTTGAACGCGAATTTCTTTTTCGGGATAAGCTCGGAGCTGAGATTGTCGAGGCTCTGTTTCAGATCGGAGATGGTTTTGAGGGAGGAACGGACGTCGTAAGAGGGTAAGAAATAAGAGTTTTCGGCGACGAGCTTTTCCAAATCGGAGATTGATTCGGAGATTTTCTGGAAGTGAGGTTTAAGCTGAGGTGGATCGGAAGAAATGGATCGGGATTGGGCGAGCTGAGACTCGATGGAGGTTTTTAAATTGGAGAAGCGTGAGAGGAAAGAGGAAGTGGATTCCAATGAAGAAGATTCGGAGTTAGAGTTATCTGAACGGGTTTGTTGGCGTTTGGAGAGACGCTCGAGCATTGATAAGTGCTTCTTCTGTAACGCTACTTCTCTATCGTCTGACACGTTTGGTTTCTCCATCTCATCATCCATTGATTTTGCTGCGAATTTCCAGAGAGGTGGAGAAATGAAAGTGAGAGAGTGGCACTGAGATTCTACAATTGTGCCCTGAGAATTCCTAATTGGTGAATTTTAAATTGAGATGAAGCTCCTTGTGTAATCAGAATTTTTACGGGAAGAGTGTTTGTCATTTTAAATGATAGAAAGTTATGTTATTTTAAGAAGATACAGACACAAAAAATTTGAATTTTAAATTAAAAAACCACTTACTTTCTCTGTCTATCTCTCTCCTAAATGACATAACTTATCATTTAAAATGACAAACACCAAACTCAATTTTTATTTATTTATTTTGGAACAATCAAATTTTTATTTAGCTAAAAATAACTTGTGTTGAGTTTTTTTTTTTAGAGTTAATTTAAATTTTAAAAATTAAATAAATGATAGTAGTTCATACGACGTATTAAAAGAAAATTTATAATTAGTTTGACATCCCGAGTAAAAAAAAAATGTTTTGCCGAATTTGAACGATACAAATCATAATTTTGATAACCATGTCTCTTTTCTTACAAAATACAAGGCACAGAACCTTACGGCAAAATGAAACATAGATTACTGCCAACGAAATATTATACACGAGATAACAACATCCACCAAAACAAGAAAATTATGCTTGAACAATAATTTAAACCACGAAACTCCGTAAGTTCAAATTTTATGTGTTAGCTTTTTCAGCTTTTGCAGCTTCAGCGGCTTCTGCAGCTGCTTCTTCCTCCCGAAGCTTCTTTAGAGACGGAGGTGGTCTTACAACAATGCTTCTCTTCCATTTTTTATCAAGCTTTCTGGACATTCTCTTACCGATACCCTCCTCAATCTCTCTTTCCCGCTTCACAGTAAGCATGCGAGCAATCTGCATTTATATTAATATTCACATCAACATTCGTCCAAATATAACAGAGACAGGAAACGCGTAGCATTCATGCAGACCCCAAAGAAGGATGTTACCTGTTAGTAAAGCCATGCAGGATAATTTGAAGTTATACGTATTAAGGGTAATACACTAATAAACTATAAATATATGAAACTGGACCAGCTTGGCCAGATTGCAATTCTCTCCTCTTTTTCTATTGCGCATGTCTTGTTTTCACCATGGTATCGAAGTATTCTAAATCCTAATGCGCTACTTCTTCACTAACTGTATCCTAGTGCCCCCTCCCCCTCTCACTTAATGGTAGATGGACTCTGATAGAATGACCATTTCAGTTCTCATAGAATAATATATACCATAAATTGGCTGCAGGTCTTGTTCTGATTAGGTTAGCTGTTAGCAACAATTTGTTTCTGAGTGAGCTCTCCCTTCAGAGACCAATTGAGTAAAGGCAGCATGCAATAAGAGATTTAATCCGTGTGCATCTGGAAACAAGAGTTCTCAAATCCTAACCTTTTTAAGGATGTAAGTTGTATACTACCAAACAACTAAAACAAACAAAGAGTTATCAAGCTGTCATATACAATGCTTGATATGGGAGATCATAAACCATAAGAAGGAGGAAAACAGTTTAAATGAATGAACATATATTAAAGCATGAAAAAGGTAATGGAATATATATATATATATATATATATATATATATATATATATATATTTGCATAATTTGCTGTAAAGAGAGCATAACAAGCGCACCCTTGATACTTCATGAACTAGAATATATGAGTACCAGAGTGCTTAATAAATTCTCTGTCAAACCATGGCCTCGCTGCAATGAAAGAGGCATCACATAGCATTTTTGTGAATCGGTGATGGCAGCCTGAATCGCAGCCAGATAGTGTACAAATCATGGCCTTTTGTGGCTGCTATGGTTAACAAACCACTAAATCCCCCTGAATCGCAGCCAGATAGTGTACAAATCATGGCCTTTGTGGCTGCTATGGTTAACAAACCATTAAATCCCGATCCCCCCCTTTTGTACGACTACCCCTCAGTATGCCCCATCAAAGTGAAAATAGGGTTAAAAATCCTTCATGCTTTGAAAAATGATGCACTAAGTTGCTGCCCTCCTTTGCACCACCCATCTTCCGCAAGCAATACATTCTCCAGCAAAGCACTTGCTTTTCCTGCAGCCCAACATGTTTTCTGGCTTCCCCTTAACCTCTGTTGAGTCTGCACCATCTTCCAAACTTTGTTCACAGTTCATACTAACGGGTCTTTATATTTGGCAGCAACTTCTTCCATGATTCCATTCTCTGTTTCTTTTTGCTGAGAGACACATCCTCTGTTCATCGTCTGTTATGTCTCTTTTTGTTGTTGATTATTAATTCCAGCCTCTCTTTGGTGCAGATGTGCCATCTTCTTGGTCACATCCAGCTCAACAGAGCACCTCAGCTTCAGTCTCTTCTTGCTGTTGACTTGTTAATCATGTCTTAAATTGATGGCGATCACCATAACTTTTGATTATTAATGACGACGTGTACTTAATTTTGGGTAAATTTTTTACATATTTTTTCCATTATCTTTGGTATAGCGACCATCTCGCTGTCCACTTCCCCCTATAACATTTTTGGGGTTGACCACTCCATACTGCCATCCGAATTGACAATTATGATGAGTACATGTGCTATATTGCTTAAATTACTACTGGGTTGGAGCCCTTGACCATTCCTTTCAATGTTCATTTCATTGTTGAGCCTGATAAAATTCCCTTTTGTTTTCAAATTTGACCCTAAGTTTAGTAGAATAGACACGGAGAGAAAAGGATTTAGGCTTCTTTTCCTTTCTTTTCTCTCCGGTTCCATTCTACCAAAGTAAGTCGGGGAGCTAACACTCAAGCTAATCATAGTAGCTAATTTCATCAATAAAGCAGAAAATCAATCTAAGCTCTCTCACAAAGCATAGTAACATTGTTAACCATGAACCTTTGGTAAAATTAAAGTTGCCTGAAAACAGAAAGAAGTTTAATAAAAAAACAGAACAAACAGCCACCATATCATAAGGCAATTTCCCAATATATATATGACAAGCTTACCCAGGCCAGAAGTAGCTAGTTGTTTTATTATGACAGCCATAGTTCAGTGGCAATTCTAAACATATCGGTAAGAGTCAAATAAAGGAAAAGCGATGAATTTTCAAGAGATATCGTTTACTATCACTACATTCCTTCCTAATTTCACAAACCCCCATTTCCCTAGCTTATTATTCAAAAACAAAAAAACTACTAATGTATTTGAATTAGCTTATTTTGTGTTCAAAAGAGCTTATAATCAAAATATACTGAGAGAACATTTTAACAAATTAACGAAAAAAAGAACGACTTCCCCCCAAAAATTAAGCAAATATCCTACAAAAATAAAGCAATAATTTAAGCAGAAAATATCAGTGAAGCAAAAATAAAAATAAAAAAGCGATACCATCTTGCGCATGCGACGGAATTCGCTGGGCTTGAACTCGTTACGAGCCGATTGCTGAAGGCGAAGCATTAAAAGCTCGCCCTTAAGGTCGATAACCTCGTCGTTGATTTGTTCAGTGGTTTTTTCTCTAATTTCTTTCATTTCCTGTTCTCTCTTAGCCATCATCACCACTGACACTGAAGCGGTGCGTTTCGTGGGTGGAATGGAGCATATTGATGGGTGACGGAGCTGAATGCCATTGAAGGAAGATTTAAATGGTAATGGTTTTGGAAGAAATGAAATGGTTGACGAAGAAGGCGAAGCAACAGAAAGGCCTAGCATTTTCCACGCACTCTCTTCTTTTCACTTATTAACAGCTAAGGGGACACACAGTGTTGCAGATAAGATCCTCGCACCCTTCGTCTTCTTTTATGGGTTACACTGTACCAGCCCATTTTTTTTATTTTTTATTTAAAAAAGGTCGCTTATCATTTATTTATATAAGTTTTATTTCTTTTAATTTTTATACAGTTCTTATAATTTTTATATAAATCTTTATAATTGTTTATTGTTAAAGCTTTTTTTATCTGAAAATAATATAGTTTAATAAATTATAATATAAAATCCTATCATTCATGAAAAATAAGATTCGTTTATTTTTAATAAATGTAAATTATAAGGATTAAAATCAAATAAATAAAAAACTATAATGACTAATATTTTACGATAGAAACTAAATATCAAATAAATAAAAATAATAGTACAAAAATCCGAAAGAAATGTTACATGGGCCAAAAACTAAATAAGTTCAAATGATAACTAAAGTTTGTTTTGTATTTTTTTCTAACAAGGGAAATTCTTAAAGAATTGAAAAATGTTAATATGTTTGATTCGTTAATTAGGGGAGCACAATAAATGAATTAAACTGAATTTTTTTAATTAATTTTAAAAACAGAACTAGTTTTATAAATTGGTTTCAAAATTAAAACGAATCAAAAGATTCGATTCAAAAAAAAAAAAAAATGGTTTTAAAAAGAAAGAACCGAGCTGGTTTATTTTAAATATTTTCCCCTCTCACCCACAATTGAAACACGTAATGAAATCCTCAATTCGCAAACCTTACTTCTGTGACCACAATTGTTTATTACTATTGTTTGGTTAAGGAGAAATTTTGTAATACTAGAAAAATGTAAATACTAGGAATATGTAAGAAAATTGAGTTAGATAGGAAAATTTTAAAATAAAGTTGTTTGGTTGGGCAAAATTTTACCAGAAAAATTGAGTGAAATTCCTGAATGTGTGTTTGGTTGAAAATAAAAATTTGATGAGGAAATAGATAGAATTTACGAAAGCAACCTTTTTTATAAAATTTTGTACCATTGCAACATATAAGAAGAGGGGTATTAATGTCATTGTATTCACCCACTTTTTCATTTCTCCGATTTTTGACAAGAATATCATGTCTCAAACAGCATTCATCAACAGTGTTTTTTACCTTCTTAACACACATTTCTACTTAGATAGACAAATGTGTTTGATGGATAAAAGTTATAAAATCTTTCAACCAAACAAGGAGAACAAAAATTGCCACATGCACTTAGACGGGAAAATTTTGAAAATCCCTCAACCAAACACTACTTAGGGTCTGGGTTTGATTAGTTTCGTGTTCAATTGTATTTTTTTCACTTTTCATTGGGTAAAGCTTTTTTTCTGCATTATTGCCACATCCAGTGTCAATTGTATTTTTAACATTTTAATCTAAACCTAGTTAGAATGCCTAATCGAAAAATAGTATTGTGAACCTATGTCTAATGCAAAGTTGTGTGAGCACTTCTCCTTTTAAATCTTTCTATTTCTTTTGGGAGTGTATCTTTTCTTGTATTATTTAACATGAAATGATAATGTAGGAAAATTATTATCATACAAAAATGAATTAATGGTGATAAAAAAAGAAAGAAAAATATTGAAATAAGTAATTATAAATGAGATTAGTATTTATCATTTTAAAGGATATATAATTATATCATTTTAGTCAAGACTATTATGCTTTATGATAAAAGAAACATAAATTATAATGTAAGAAAGTGAGAGATTTTTTTAACTAAAATTACTGTCTTTAAAAACAAATATTTTTCTTATTATAAAATTGTCACGGTTGATAGCACTATTCTACAATTATAATGGGTTTTCGTTTTATCCTTTAACATAACACAACAAACTTTCCTACACTCACAACATTTTGTGGGGCCCACACTTTTTAAAACAAAAAAAATAAATAAAAAATTAAGGCACGCAAAACGAATCTCTATAACATTACACAATCATTTTTCCTACAACATAACTCTTGTAAAACCCAATTATAATTAGGGAAATGTAAAAGTAATGTCGTAGGAAAAGTGGAAAACTACTGTAGCTACCTGCAGATACAATAAAATCATGGGGTCCACAGTTTTTTTTTTACTTTTTTTATCTCACTTTCTCTCTCCTTTGCTTAGTTTGTAGGAAAATTATTGTTGTTTCCATCGACATCATACAAACATAACCCTTATAATTATCTCATATATGAAACATGAAACTTGAAAGGATAAGTATTAAATTAGTCAAATCAAAGGATAGTCACAGAAAGCAACTAATATTTTGATGATAATTTTTTTTTTACTTATTATTCAAATTCAATTATGACTTAATTAGTGATTTGGTTGGAACAAAGAACAAATAAGTTAATATTAATATCAACAACATCTTTATTTTTTTCTAATCTTTATTTTGGGTTTTGCCCCATTGTTGTACTAAAAAAAACATCTTTATCTCAAAATAATTGTGGTAGATGTACAAAATCAAATTAGTATTTAAATAAATATATAAATTTAAATATTATGCATAAGTTATAAAAATAAGTGAGGAAGGTTATACTTACAACTTTTTTTTTACAACCTCTTACAACTATATCTTAACACCGTTGATTTCCGCCAATCAACGGTTATCATTTATTGTAAATTAATAATTAATTAATGAGTTTAATTTGTGAAAATTATAACCGTTGATTGACAAAAATCAACGGTATTAAAATATGATTGTAAGAAGTTGTAAATTAACAAGATTGTAAGTATAACCTTTCTCAAAATAATTAAAACAACAAATTATGTTAATGGGAAATATTATTATGTCTTGTAAAATAAATAAGCCGTATATAGCCTTTTGTTTTTTATGATGAAGAGACGTATATCCTTGAGCCTTAATACCAAATTTCTGACAAACTTTTTGAGAAGCCATGGGAATGTGAGAGCCCTTTGCTGCAAGTATTAATGCTTCCAAGGTAAAGCACGTCAACAATGTGTTGGGAAAATCAGTTCTCTCAAGCCCGGTTAAGCAGTCTTTGTACAGAAGTCAATCAACAAGATCCTGATCTCGGATCTCGGCAATACCTCGGCCTGAACTTCACCAGGTCAGGCAGCGCAGCGGAAAAACAAAACGAAAAATCACAAAACAGAAGAGAGAAGAAGAACACAACCAGATTTAACGTGGGAAAACCTTCTTCAATGAAGAAGTAAAAACCCACAGGACCTAGTCCAGATCAAAAATCCACTATGAAAATAATGGTTACAAAGAATCAAATACACCAATGTGGTGGTTAACTCAACCTCTCCAACAATGGTGATAATCAAACTATCGTAGAGATGTTTCACTCAAACTCTCTCTAGAGATCTCACAAATGCAAAGCATAAAGCTTTGCTCAAACAATCAAATAATTTTTCTCTCAAATTTGTTCTCTTAATCTGACCTAGCCTCCACCCACAACTAAGGAGTATATATATAGGAGGTTGAAATTAGGGTTAGAGTTTTTAGGAAACCCCTCAAATGGGCTTGGGCTTAGCATTGAAGGAGGAAGCCCAACAAATCTCCCCCTCTGACTTCAATGCGTCAGCTTCAGCATCAACCCGGTTCCTTCACAGTAGTCTTCAAATTTTCTTACTGGAACCGGCTTCGTCATCATACAAAGGTGGATCAATGGTAAGAGATGTGAGTGGTTATGTAATAGATTGTGTGTTTAATTCATCAATATATATATATATATATGTATATAATACAAATGGTTGAATTATAACAAGTTTTTTTATTTGTTAAATGATCAATAATTATGGTTGAATTATAACAAATGGTTGAATTCCAATCAGGTATGGATCCTTTTATATGAAAAAGAACATGATATGGTCATACGGAGAATTATAACAATACAAAGATGGATTAATGATAATATAAAAAGAGAAAAAAATATTGAAATAGTTAATTAACAAATCATAACTGTTGATTTATCTTTGTATGGTTATGATTTTTTCACATAATCATATCATGTTTTTTTTCACATGAGATGATCCATTTCCAAATCGATGTGGATCCTCTTACGTGAAAAAGAATATGATATGATCATATGTAAATTGTGGATCAATGGAAAATCACAATTTTGGTCAGTGTGCACCTTGACGAGTTCGAGCTCTCCACCTTCCACCACATCCCGGATCCAGTGATACCTCACATCAATATTCTTAGTGCGGGAGTGATAGGTCGAATTCTTCGCAAGATGGATTGCGCTTTGATTGTCACAACCCAGCTCGTACTTGTCTTGATCATGGCCGAGTTCAATGAGGAACTTCTTCATCCACAGCATCCATTTGCTTGCCTCAGTAGCGGCAATGTGCTCAGCCTCAGTTGTCAATAGTGCAACACACTTCTGAAGTCTTGATTGCTAAGAAACAGCTCCTCCGGCAAATCTCATCAAATATCCTGTAGTCGACTTCCTCGAGCCGGCGTCTCCCCCTAAATCAGAATCCGAGTAGCCTTGCAACTCGGCTTTGCCTTCTCCAAATCGGAGACATAAGTCGGTCGTACCTCGGAGGTACTTGAAGATCCACTTCACTGCTTCCCAGTGCTCTTTGCCGGGGTTTGACAAATACCGGCTTACCATTCCAACAGCATACGCCAAGTCAGGTCTAGTGCAAACCATTGCATACATCAAGCTTCTGACGGCGGATTGGTACGGGACCTTCATTATCTCATCTTTGTCTTCGTCAGATCTCGGACATTACTTCTGGTTCAGCTTTATGTGTCCGGCAAGGGGGGTGCTCACTGTTTTGGCTTTGTCCATGCTGAATCTCTTCAGAATCTTCTCAATGTATTTCTCTTGACTCAGCCACAGTAGCTTCTTATGTCTATCTCGGATAATCTTGATTCCGAGAATTTGCTTTGCAGGACCGAGGTCCTTCATTGCGAAGGACAAGCTCAACGCCTTTTTCAGGGCGGCTATCATCGATTTACCTTTCCCTACAATAAGCATGTCGTCAACATATAACAACAAAATCAGAAAATCTCCGGCCTCATACCTCTTCACAAATACGCAGTGGTCGGCTTCTGTCTTCTCAAACTTATGATCAGTCATGAATGATTCAAACTTCTTGTACCACTGCCGAGGTGCTTGCTTCAAGCCATAGAGACTCTTCTTCAATCGACATACCAATTCTTCTTGGTCTAGAGCTTGGAATCCTTCAGGTTGCTCCATATATATTTCTTCTTCTAAATCACCGTGAAGAAATGCCATCTTCACGTCCATTTGTTCTACCTCGAGGTCCATCGAAGCCGCCATGGCTAACACGGTTTGGACCGAGGTCATTTTTACCACAGGAGACAAAATCTCCTCAAAGTCTACTCCTTTCTTCTGATTGCAGCATTTCACTACAATCCGGACTTTGTATCTCGGCTTTTGCCCGTTCTCTTCATTCTTGATCTTGTAGGCCCATTTATTTTTCAAAGCTCGTCTTCCTTCTGGCAACTCGGTCAGCTCATAAGTCTGATTCTCGTGCAGAGACTTCATCTCATCTTGCATTGCCTTTTCCCATTCTTCTTTCTCTGATCTCGTCACAACCTCATCATAACTCTGAGGCTCACCGTCTTCAGCAACAACGGTGTATTAATCAGATGAGTATCTCGTAGAGGGTCTTCTTTCTCGAGTTGGATATCTCGGCTGTTCTTCAGCTTAAGAACCCAGTTCATCATTCTCATCCCGGATCTCATCATCAACTCGGATCTCAGTGTCTTGGTCATCTTCAGCTTGTTGCTGATCATCATTTTCTTCATTCTCTTGATTTTCTCCCCCTGCTTCAGCTCGGACAGGAGGGATGGGTTCTTATCGTCTGACAGTAACTCGGACTTTGGGCTTCGAGATGTCATGAATGTTCTCATGCTTATGAAAGATCACATCTCGGCTTCTCACGATCTTCTTATTGATTGGATCCCAAAGTCGGAACCCGAATTCGGATTTCGGTGAACCGAGATAGATGCATTCTTTTGTCTTCGCATCAAGTTTTGCCCTTTCATCTTTAGGGATATGCACGAAAGCTCGGCATCCAAACACCTTCAATTGATTATAGGCCGCTTTCCGACCTGTCCAGACTTCTTCTGGAACTTCTCCTTCAAGTGGCCGTGCTGGTGAGAGGTTGATCAAGTTAACAGCTGTTTTGACGGCTTCTCCCCATAATGATTTCGGCAATCCGGCATTGGATAACATGCTTCAGACCTTCTCTTCAATAGTTCTGTTCATCCGCTCAGCCAGTCCATTCAGCTGAGGTGTCTTGAGGGGCGTCTTCTCAAGTCGGATCCCGGTCGCTCTGCAATATGCATCAAATGGGCCGCAATACTCACCACCATTATCAGATCGGACCACCTTCAATTTCTTGCCAGTCTCCCTTTCAACCATTGCATGAAATTCTTTAAAAGATTTGAGTACCTGGTCTTTAGACTTCAACAAATATACCCACACTTTGCGGGAATGGTCATCAATAAATGAAACAGAGTATTGAGCTCCTCCAAGGGATCTTTCCGACATGGAGCAGACATCAGTATGGACGAGGTCAAGAATATACCTGCGTCGTCTTGGCTGATCCGGTCTCACAAAAGAAACCCGGTGCTGCTTTCCAGCTAGGCAATGCGTGCAACTCTCCAACGCTTGGCCTTTCAACCCGGTCAGTAATCCTTTCTTGTTCAGGATCTGTAGCCCTTTCTCACTCATGTGGCCAAGGCGCTTGTGCCATAGCTCCAAGCTAGGTTCATCTCGGACAGAGTTGGCTTCTCCGCCATTGATCTTTCCTTGCATCACGAACAAGGAGCCTTCCTTCTTACCTCGGGTCACGACCAAGTTTCCCTTGGCCAGCTTCCATCCAACACTACCGAAGTAGTTCACTAACCCGGCATCATCAAGTTTTCCTAGCGAGATTAGGTTTAATCGCATGTCAGGTACATGCCTCACATCTTTCAATACAAGTCGGCATCCGACATCTCTGGTCAGAGTTACATCACTGACACCAACAATCTTGCTGGTCACTTGATTTTCCATCTTCACGACTCCAAAATCACCACCTCGGTAAGAGGAGAAAAAACTTTTGTGTGGAGTAACGTGAAAGGAGGCACTAGAGTCAACAATCCAGGTTCAGTCATCATATGCAACATTCAAATAATTATACTCACCAAGGAGGAATATCTCGGCATCCGGGTTGGCAGCCACCGCAGTGGTGCTCTTGTCTTCCCTCTTCTTGGGAATAATCTGATTCGGCTTCGCAGAGCCGTTCTTCTCATCATTCTGTAGGGTCCAGCAGTCTGGCTTCTTATGGCCTGTCTTTCCACAGTAAAAGCATTTCAACTCATATTTCGGCTTTGACCGACCTCTGGACTTGTCTCGTCTGTCACGACCTCTACCCCGGCTTTTGCTTCTACCCCGGGAGTCGGTTTTTCCTTTGTTCTCAGCAACGTTGGCCTCAGACGTGCTTGAAACACCTCGTTCTCTTCTCCTGACTTCTTCGCTCAGGAGGCTGTCTGTCACGACATCCATATTCAACTTTCCTTCTGGAGCTGAACTACTCAAAGTCACCACCAGAGTATCCCAGCTTTCCGGTAGCGAGCTCAACAACAGCAAAGCCTGCATCTCATCATCGATTTTCATCTCAGCTTTTGACAGCTGATTCACAATTTATAGGTGTTGAGGTGTTCAATCATGCTCATGTCGTCCTTGTATTCAAGCTTCACAAGTCGGCGAACCAGGTATGCTTTATTCCTGGGAGTCTTCTTCTGAATCATGGACTCCAACTTCGTCCACAACTCATACGCGTTCGTGAACTCGAACACGTGCTTAAAGAGGCTTTTATCAATATATTTCCTGATCGTGGCTACCGCCTTCCGACTCAGGATCTCCCACTCCTTATCAGTTTTGCCTGCCGGTTTCTCATCAAGGATAATAGGCTCATGTAAATCTTTGCAGTAGAGATGATCTTCCATCATCGGTCTCCAATAAGTGAAGTTGTCTGCGGTCAACTTGAACATGTCTCCATCATTGGTTATGCCACTGGTCTCCATCTCGTCTCCCTCAGAACCCGTCGAACTCGGGCTCTGATACCACTGTTGGGAAAAATCGGTTCCCTCAAGCTCGGCTAAGCAGCCTTTGTGCGAAAGTCAATCAACAAGATCCTAATCTCGGATCTCGGCAATACCTCGGCCTGAACTTCACCAGGTCAGGCAGCACAGCGAAAAAACAAAACGAAAAATCACAAAACAAGAGAGAGAAGAAGAACACAACTAGATTTAACGTGGGAAAACCTTCTTCAATGAAGAAGTAAAAATCCACAGGACCTAATCCAGATCAAAAATCCACTATGAAAATAATGGTTACAAAGAATCAAATACACCAATGTGGTGGTTAACTCAACATCTTTAACAATGGTGATAATCAAACTACCCTAGAGATGTTTAACTCAAACTCTCTATAGAGATCTCTCAAATGCAAAGCATAAAGTTTTGCTCAAACAATCAAATAATTTTTCTCTCAAATTTGTTCTCTCAATCTGACATAGCCTCCACCCACAACTAATTAGTATATATAGAGGAAGTGGAAATTAGGGTTAGGATTTTTTTTTTTTTTTGATAACATAGGGTTAGGATTTTTAGGAAACCCCTCAAATAAGTTTGGACTTAACATTGAAGGAGGAAGCCTAACACAATGGACACGGAGAAGCAATGGAAATTTGGTGAGCTGGTTGCCATTTTCCAGAGAAAAAGAATCGTCGCTGGGGTTGTTAGAGAAGAAGGAATCTCTAGAATTTTAATTCCTCCTTTTGAGGGTAAAAAGTGGTCGATCCAGATGCTTGGGAAGATTATTTAAAAATCCCTTCATCAATTATCCAAACGGATTATTTCATCAAATAGTATATTAAATGGAAAAAATGTGTGTCATTTTAAAGGAGGTAAAGTTATGTCATTATAAGAAAGAGAAAGAAATAGATAAGAGAGGAGAGAGTTGAAAAAAAAAATAAAGGTGTGGGTCCTACCTCTTTGTGAGAGTAAAAAAATATAAGTTGTGTCATTTAAAAGGATAAATACTTTTCCCATATTAAATAGCCTGAAAAATTAAATTCTCCTTTAAAATGTCTTATCGAAACACAACGGTCATGCGACTCTACATTTTCCAATATATATATCTATAAATGCTTGAAAAGGATGTAGCATATGCCATTATTGTAATATTGCACTTTTCGAAAACGGAATTTTTTTTAATTTTTAATTTTCGGATATTATCGTTAACTAAATGTTTTTATCATATTTATGAAAATCAAGATTTTTGAATAAATTTTTTTTTCCTCTACCAAACGCCTCATAACTCTTTTCAAATCTTATCCCACTTAATGGATCCTGTAATTTAAATCATAACATAAACCAAAACTTTTTGTTTCTATATCTTTTTTGAGATTTGCATTTGTCTTTAATATGACACAACAAATTTTTCTACACACACAACATTTTGTGGGGCCCACACTTTTTGAAGAAAAATAATAATTACGGTACGCAAACGAATCTCTATAACATTACACAATCACTTTTCCTACAACATAACTCTTATAAAACTCATCTTTTTTATAGATTAATGTTATTTTTTATATTATATTTTAAATAAAAAATAAACAAACAAAATATTATCCGACCACCAAATTTTTAAAAACTTTTAAATTCTATCAACTTTTTATTTATTTTAGGGAAAAATGTTTGTCTTTTCAAATGACACAACTTATGTCATTTCACTCTCACAAAGAGGTGAGACCTACACCTTTATATTTTTTTGTCCACGCTCTCTCCTCCTTTATCTATCTCTTTCTCTCACTTAAAATAATATAACTTTAACTTCTTTTAAAATGATACATACTTTACCCTTTATTTTATGCTTGAAATGCATTTATTTTGTAAAATTTATAATATATTATTGACGTGTGATTTCGATCTTCTATTTTTTTTTTGTTGAGTACGTATGAATGAAAACAAACTAGTAGCTTCTAACATACACTACACCCGTAGAGTCAGCAAGAAGAAGTAGACTCACCCCTGGTTGTGCACTCTCCCAAATCTAAAGGTTAATTACACAATTTGGATCCTATTAATTTTAAATTTTTCAAGGGTGTAATACAGTATTTATTTAATGAGTAGGGTTATATTTATAAATTTTTTGTTTACAAAATAATATATATTATCTGGAAATGGATCCTCTCGTGTGAAAAAAAATATGACATGATCATGCGAGAAGATCACAATCATACAAAGGTAAATCAACGGTTATGATTTTGTAACTATCTATTTTAATATTTTTTTCTCTCCTTCTTTATTACCATTGATCTACTTTTGTATGGTTATGATTTTCCACATGACATGATCATGTGATTTTTTACATTAGAGGATCCAGATCCATACTATTCATATTACATAAGCTAGTTCATAAACAAAAATTTTATAAATGGGTTCACTCTTTCTGCAGTTACTGCAGATAAGTTATCTGCAGTAAGTCCAATACGATGTCGTTTTGAGGCAGAAATCATGTTATTTTTATAATTTTAATTTATTTCAGGGTTATAATAGTCTTCATATTTATATTTTTTTAAGATTTCAATACCAAAACGACGTCGTTTTGGGAATAAATACAGATAACTTATCTGCATTAACTGCAGAAATATTTTTCCCTTTATAAATATAATCTATTCCTGTTTAATATCGATTTAAAAATGAAAAGTATTCAGGTTTAGGGTTTTTTATTGTTGCAAACACATGGGCGTTTATATAACAAATGGGACTCATCATGTGGCATGTGGGGATATGCCGCATCAAGATTCAAGATGCTTGACTGCTATATTAGCTAATTATGTAACTTTAGCATTTCCAAATTTCCAAATTAAGGTCTAGGTTAATATTATACCACCTTTGAAAAAGATTACATCTAATAAAAAAAAAATCGTGCAAATGAAATGAGGACCTAGATTACACAATTAAAACAATAAGAGAATTATAATTATAATTAGGCCAAAAGTAAATTAATTATTATTATTTTTTCTAAAATTTCATTTCTCACTTTCTTTTAGTCATCTTAACTCTTAAGTTGTAAATTTCAATTAAAGCACAATTTCTTAACAAATTAAGAACGTAAATGGCCCAAACAAGTTAATGAGATAATGTAATAGGAACATCTGATCTTAATTGTACATAATATGTAATTTGTATCTGGTAATTTTATTTTCCATAACTTACATAACTCACGAATAAAAAGGATAAAAATAATGAGAATAAAGTAATTTTATTAATTGATATAATTTTTTCATGACGGATACTTACAATCTTTTTTTCTTATAATCTTTTACAACCATTTTTATGGTTGATTTGATTTTGATCCAACAATTATAAAAATAATTGCAAGAGATTGTAAGAGAAAATAAGTTGTAAATATAACTTTTTCATATAAGAAAAAAGTGTATATTAAAGTAAAACACTGCTAAAACCATAAATGACCATCATTATCATCTTAATCTTCAAAATCAACCTCAAATCTTAATTTTATAAAAATATAAGATTAATTGGACAAGTCAATCATTGCGAAAAATTTACGGTACTCCAGTCGCATCACTGACTCGATGCGACGGACACAGACCAATCAAAGTAGGATATTTTATGTGATGCGTGTACAAAAAGGAAAATTATTTTAATCCAAGTTTTACTTTTTTAACGAAAGTTGTAGGTACATTAGGAATACCGAAAATGCTCTCCAATGATTGCTCGCAAAATAATTTTACTAAGGATTTATTATTTCTTCTGTCACATATTTTATCTCACGTATGTTTAGGATGAGAAATTTTTATTTGAGTAAATATCCTTTATAGTCCCTGACAAAAAATACGGTCCCACTTTAGTCCCTTACAAAAATAAATTAGTCACTTAGTCTCTAACAAATTCAAAGTGGACTAATTTAATTGAAATCGTGGTCCCTCACAAATTCAAAAAAGACCCCCATATTAGTCCCTCAAAAGAACTAAAATGGGTCCACCTTGAATTTGTTAGGACTAACTGACTAATTTATTTTTATAAGAAACTAAAGTGGGAACCGTGTTTTTTCTAGAGATAAAAAAAGATCTTTACTCTTATTTTTTTTATCATAGTAGAAATTTACTTAACGTTGTAATGCACTTTAACTGTATTTTTTTTAAGGATGAATCATTTTTGTAGTTGAGGCAGAATATTTTTTTTGTTGCCTCAGTCACAAAACTCACTCTGTCTCTCTCTTTCTCTTGTTTTCCTCTCTCTTTAAATTTTATGTCTAAGGCTCAGCTGTAAAAATAATTTACCCTTTTTTTAAAATGAAAATGGAAATAAACAACAATCCACATATAGTAAAGTGAAATGACTTTTTATTTTTTATATATATATTTATATTAAATACATGATTACATCCTCTTTTTTTAAAAAAAATCTTAAATAATTTTTAATTATTTGTATTAAGGTTTTTTTCTTCTCAAATATGGGTTTCTTATATTTTCAAAATTATGATTGTTTTAAATTTGATTTTTTACATTAATTTTTTGTTATTTAAAATTAAAAATTAATGTCTTTTTTCAATTTTTTATATTTAATTTTTTTATTATCTAATCTCAGTTGCTCCACTGTTATATATTAAATTAGAGTATATCATTTTAAGGGTATCGAAGTCTTTTAGTCCATTATCTTTTTAGAAAAGATATTTATCTAAAATTCAAATTTTGAATTAATTATGCATATATTTTTTATTTTTTTATTTTTGTTCTAAATTTTGCAGATTATACTTGAAATAATAATACATACGTCTCTTATAATTTAAAATGTTTGTTAAATATTTTCTCTTTTTTAATTTATGGTTTTAATATTTTTACATTAAATATTGATAAATTATCTACATTCTCTTCCAAAATAACGTCGTTTTGAGTTAAAAAATTAAATAAAAAATACCTTGAAATAATTTATAATCCAAATATAAAATAGTCACTTGTAGTGTAACTTGAAAAATTATTAACGACGCTTAAAAGTTGAAAGCATTAGCAGACAATTAAAACAAAAAACTATTAAAGATAAAGTAAGAAATATAAATATTTAAATTTTTTGAAATTATTATTTTTTTACTTTTTAACCAATAGATTTGAATACTAATAATTAGAACCCTTTTAATTTTAATGGTCGACAAAACTTTTGCCTCGCTATAAAAAAGCATATGATAGTTGAATGTTCAACTTTTTTTTTTTTTTTTTTGGGGTAGCCCTACTCAAATTTATTGAAATTCGTTGAATTGACATGCTTCGAATAAATTTGAAATTTATTTTGATGCTGTAATAATTTTTTGTGGGAAAAAAGAGTTACAGACAGATATAAAAACTTTATTTGTTTATTTATTTAATTTTCTGAATTTTCTTCAAAATTTCCGTCTGCATTCTCGTCTTGCTCCGTTCTCTCTCTTGAACGAAACCCTTGTTTCATTTCACTCCCTGCGATTATATCCATATAAAACAGAAACCATAGAAACTTCACTCTGCAACAAACCCTAACGATCCAAACGGTCATTGAGGATTTCATGGTTCGAGTCACTGAGTTGAATCGGATAGGAATCTGAGTTTTTCGGTGTTCGGTTGACGCGCTCATGGGTGCTGCGGGCTCCAAGCTCGAGAAGGCTCTTGGTGACCAATTCCCTGAAGGAGAACGTTACTTTGGCCTTGAGAATTTCGGCAACACTTGTTACTGTAACAGCGTTTTGCAGGTCTTCAATCGATACTCTAATCTTTTTCTTTTTTTATTTTATTTTCCGCATTCAATCCAATTTTTAGTTAAAGGTGTCCTCTATTAAAATTTAAAATTTATATTGCTATTTAATATTATCTTTGTTGCATACGTCAATTTATAACTAGTTATTTATGGCCCCTTGATAAGAAGATATGGTGCCTAAATCGAAAAAGTTCATATTTCAGTAGGATAATGATTGTATTATATAGTACGAACGCTTACCTTGTCCAAAATATAAATAAATGCAGTAGACATCTTTAGTGATGGTATTTGAAGATGGGTGTGTTTCTTATTTTTTGTGAAGTTTTTTAGGGTTCTTTACTAACAAGTTACTCATTTTGCCACCTTCTGCAGGCACTATACTTTTGCGTTCCATTTCGTGAACAATTACTAGAGTATTATGGAAATAACAAAACCATAGGGGACGTGGAAGAAAATCTTTTAACTTGCTTAGCTGACTTATTTTCGCAGGTAATCAGTCTTTAGTTTGGAAATTTCTTGGCATTATATGATTGATTCCAATTATTAAGTCAAGTCAAATGTCTATTGAATGGCGCTTACATGCCTATTTATTTCTTTCTTGGTTGAGAATGTAACATATATTTGTTTCTTTTGGTGTAGATAAGTTCCCAGAAGAAGAAAACTGGTGTGATTGCTCCCAAACGATTTGTACAGAGGTTGAAAAAACAGAATGAACTCTTCCGTAGCTATATGCACCAGGTATGTGCTTAAACTGTCAAGAATAAGCTTCCTGCACAAAAGGTGATTATTCTAGAAATCTGTAAATAGTATACTAATGGTGACTTGGCTTATTAGTTTTCTTTTCTTTTTGTGAGGAAATAATTGTGCAACTGATGTTTGAGTGTTCATCTAACAGAAATGATTCTAACTGAGTTTGTAAATTGACAATTTGTTGCTTTCAGATGAGGCTGTATTTCTCAATTGTTTACTATAAATGTTATAATACCAAATAAGTGTATTCATTGTCTATCATTGTTTGTTAGTTCTGTCCGTGAAACTCAATGTACCATTGGTTGCATAATGTCTCTTGTTTTGTCTAGGTCTTTCATTATAAACAACATTGTTATTGTGGATCTAATCTTTTTTGGTAGGATGCCCACGAATTCTTGAACTTTTTGCTGAATGAACTTGTTGACATTCTGGAGAAAGAGGCTCAGGCTGCAAAAACTGATCAAGAGACATCACCGCCTTTTGAAAAGGCTGCAAATGGGCCCAATAATGGTCTCGCTAATGGTTTTCACAAAGAGCCTTTAGTTACTTGGGTACATAAAAATTTTCAGGTGACCTTGCTTTGCCAATTAAATGTTTTCATTTTTGGATGTTGCTTGCAACAAAATTTGGAGGGACCATAAACTTTGATTTGTGAACTTTGTTTTAGACCCATTCAATTAGTGTTCTCTTTTTAAGTGTGCATGTCTTGCTACTTACCAGTTTAGGTTTCTGTCATTTTATGGATAATCTTAATATTGGCTTTTACCTGAATTATTATGTATTTTACTTATTTTATTCTTATTAATTTATTACAAATGAACTTTATTATCACACTTGATGAAAATAATAGGTTGGGGGGGGGGGGGGGGGGGGCTGTTGTTACTCTTATTCTCTTGTTGTCACAAAAATAAGATTTACTTCTATCTTGAGGAATCTCATTGTTGTAACTTGCTCCGATCAGGGAATACTGACCAATGAGACAAGGTGCTTGCAATGTGAAACAGTGACAGCTAGGGATGAAACATTTTTAGACTTGAGCCTTGATATTGAGCAAAACAGTTCAATTACGAGCTGTTTGAAAAATTTCAGTTCCACCGAGACGTTGAACGCTGAAGACAAATTTTTTTGTGACAAATGCTGCAGGTATATGGCTTTTAGGCACAAATTTATTTTCTGTAATTACCTGAATACAATTGTAGCATCAGCTGTTACTCGGTTTCTCAAGTGCTTTGGAAAAGGTAATTTTGAATCATGTGCTTAGCTGAACAATTCTGCCACATGTTTTTATAAAACAACAATAATGCCTTATCCAGCTAAGTGGAGCCAGCTACATGGATTAATTGATGTCATTAAACTTATAGGAAACCAAATCTTCAGAAAAGCATTTAGAGCAAGGTTATCTTTAAGAGGTAAGTTATACTTACAACTTTTTTTTTATAAACCATTTTTGTTATTATTAGATCAAAATCAAATCAACTGTTCTCAATTTTGTTACCGTTGATTTAATTTTGATCTAACAATAACAAAAATGGTTGTAAGGAAAAAAGAAGGTTCTAAGTATAACCTCCCTCCATTTTTAATAGTTTCTCTTAGTTTGGGTCTTCTTTTTTTTTCCTACTCCTTTAGGTGGAGTGAAATAAATTGTTTGTGATGAAGCACAGATGTCTAATATAGCTTGAATATCATGGATTAGTTTATTGAAATTTTTATATCTTTTTCATGTAAAAGTAGAATGCTATTGATGTTTATTGACTAATACTGCTATGTTACAAGAGGTAAACCATGATAGATTCAATATTTAATTGATGATTGACATCTTTTCCATCTGTTATTTGAATGGGATTTGATGGCCATGTCAGTTAGTGTGTAAAAATATATATGTACTCCCTTCTCTGTTTTTCATGTCCATTTATTAGTCTGAAACCAAGATGTGAACTTTCTTATGATATTAGTTTGCAAGAAGCTCAGAAGAGAATGAAGATAAAGAAACCACCTTACATCTTAGTCATCCATCTCAAGCGGTTTAAGTACATGGAACAGCTGGGCCGCTACAAGAAGCTGTCTTACCGGGTTGTTTTCCCCCTTGAGCTGAAATTGAGTAACACTGTTGAAGATGCAGATATAGAGTATTCTCTATTTGCAGTAGTTGTGCATGTTGGGAGTGGACCCAACCATGGGCATTATGTCAGCCTTGTGAAAAGCCATAACCACTGGTTGTTTTTTGACGACGAAAATGTTGAGATGATTGATGAGTCTGCTGTGCAGACGTTCTTTGGATCAGCACAGGAATATTCCGGTAATACAGACCACGGGTATATTTTGTTCTATGAGAGCCTTGGCCCCAGTAACAGGAACTAGACGGGAGGAGTTCTAGACTTTAGGTACTTAAATCATTTGGACTTCTCTTTTTCATCTGGTTTCTATATTTATTTCCCTTGCTACCGTTTCCCTTTATTCAATCTGTTGGAGTAGCTGTTAACATCCTTCCGAGGATACAGGTTGTGAAAATGTATACTTAGGTGGTTGGCATGTACAGTGGATGGTGGTAGCACTGTCCTTTTTCCTCCTTTCTCACAATAAGAGCAGTATATATATTGGGTGGAAATTTCACCTACAATGTGTATTCATGGTTGCAAATGTTCAACCAACATTAGAAACACAATGAAATGGAAATTGCTCCTAACTCATGGTTGATTATTTTACAGTTTGAAAAGAGCTCTAAAACTAGGTTTGTTATAGGTGGGCATTCTTTGGTGAACTAACAGCCCTGTCTTCGGGAGAGCAATAAACTCAGATCGTGTATACAAAGCAAAACAACTACCGGAGTCATCTATTTCGATTAGGCTGCTAGGGGGATGTACCGTATAGTACTGAAGACAATAGTACTGAAGCTTTAATCTAATTGTGAACCCAACCTTAGTTGCTCGTGACAGTGAAGTATGCATTGAAAAGTTTGCTTCACAATTTTATAGAAGCGTTTTGTATTGACATGAGATAAATCTGCACCGCCCATATCTGCATCTGACAGGGAAATGGGAAGCGTGTTTATTTTGCATTATAAGAATGGTAAATGATCCCTTAATTGTGACATAAGTATATATATCTGCATCTGACGTAAGTATTTTTCTGTAAGATGTTAGCAAATGATCCCTTAATTTCCTGTTAAACAAGAGAATGAGAATTATGATTACTATAACGATCAATATACGATATCTTTCTGTAAAATGTTAAAAAAGGACCCCTTAATATCCTGTTGTACAAGAGAATGAGAATTAGAGACTACAACCATCAATATGCGACAACTCTTCGCCTGACTACACTGTAAAATGCTTAAGCCGTTCGGTTAACGGAACAGATGGAATCTAACTTCTAAGTGGCTGAAGGCATGAAAGTATCTTCGTCCAATAATGCTTCAAGATCAGTGAGGTTATCGAATTCTCTTGTTTCTTCTAGATTGTCAAAACCCGTATCATGCTTTACCTGCAAAAGGCATATGCAGAAGACTAAGCTCTACTGCCCATCGGAAGAACAAAATGTATGATGTCAACTGCTGGCGTTCTGCCCATAGGCTCAGCAACTGATTCAGATGGTAGTAATTGTTTGAACAAGAGACACCTAAACACTTTGCATTCTTGATACCTTTATTTTTGTCCTATTACTGAGCATAGAAAGAGATCGACCCAAGTCTACATAGCAATGGGTGATTCTATATTCAAGAAAAATAAAATAATTTTCTAACAAGCTTAAAGGTAGGTCATCCAATACACACCGCTTCATTCAATAGAAGCAAATTGTTTTTACTAGACTTAAATACGGGGATCAAGCAGTATGTCAAATAGACTTGGTGCTACTTGGGTTAAGGCTCTTAGGATTTACTAGAAGCCAATTTCATTCAATGTAAATTTATAAGGGAAGCACAACTCTATTCAGAATTTCAGATATATATATATATATATATATATATATATAGGAATATGATCATTTTATATCAGTGTAAGTTACACTCTTAATCTTAATCGTTAATTTTATTTATATTTAATGATTTTGATTTATTAGATAGTTAAACTATTAGATATAAGCAAATCAACAATAAAAATTCGGTATAAAATTGTTCTTATATATATATGGGTTTAATATTTTTGCTTTTGCTTCATAATTCTTTTTTTTGTCACACTTACATAAAAGTGAATAGGTCTTCTCTTTATAATGGGACCTATTCACTTTTATGTGAGTGGCAGAATTTTTTTTTTCGCAGCAAAAATAAAAACAATTTTCCCCTTATATAAGAATAGGTTATATTTACAAACTTTTTTTGTTTACAAACTACACTATCTTCTCCTGTGAGAAGATTAATTACACTACCTTCTCCCAGGAGAAGATAGTATAATTTGTAAAAATTTATCAAAAAAGTTTGTGAACAGATCATTCCCCATATATATATAGGAAAAATACTTGTTGCAGAAAATATTTCTCTGCGAGCTGTATATATTTTTATACAACTTTACAGAATGAAAACTATTGCTCTGATATACTGTCCAGACAAAGAAAACACAATTTAAAGTGTAACAGCCCCAAAACTCTGTAGCATGATATTGTCCGCTTTGCCCCGCGCACAAGCACCGTCGAGCTCACGGTTTTGTTTCTTGGGACACCCCATAAAAGGCCTCACACTAGAAGAGGTATCCACACCCTTATAAGGCATGCTTCGTTCCCCTCTCCAACCGATGTGGGACATTACATCCTCCCCCACTGGGAATACAGCGTCCCCGCTGTACACACCGGTCCAGGGCCAGGCTCTGATACCAAATGTAACAGCCCCAAAACCCTGTAGCATGATATTGTCCGCTTTGCCCCGCGCACAAGCACCGTCGAGCTCACGGTTTTGTTTCTTGGGACACCCCATAAAAGGCCTCACACTAGAAGAGGTATCCACACCCTTATAAGGCATGCTTCGTTCCCCTCTCCAACCGATGTGGGACATTACATCAAGGCCTCACACTAGAAGAGGTATCCACACCCTTATAAGGCATGCTTCGTTCCCCTCTCCAACCGATGTGGGACATTACATCCTCCCCCACTGGGAATACAGCGTACCCGCTGTACACACCGGTCCAGGAGGCTCTTCTAGTGTGAGGCCTTTTGTGGGGTGTCCCAAGAAACAAAACCGTGAGCCCGTGGGCAAAGCGGACAATATCATGCTACAGGGTTTGGGGCTGTTACATTTGGTATCAGAGCCTGGCCCTGGACCGGTGTGTACAGCGGGGACGCTGTATTCCCAGTGGGGGAGGATGTAATGTCCCACATCAGTTGGAGAGGGGAACGAAGCATGCCTTATAAGGGTGTGGATACCTCTTCTAGTGTGAGGCCTTTTATGGGGTGTCCTAAGAAACAAAACCGTGAGCTCGACGGTGCTTGTGCGCGGGGCAAATCGGACAATATCATGCTACAGGGTTTTGGGGCTGTTACATTTGGTATCAGAGCCTGGCCCTGGACCGGTGTGTACAGCGGGGACGCTGTATTCCCAGTGGGGGAGGATGTAATGTCCTACATCGGTTGGAGAGGGGAACGAAGCATGCCTTATAAGGGTGTGGATACCTCTTCTAGTGTGAGGCCTTTTGTGGGGTGTCCCAAGAAACAAAACCGTGAGCTCGACAGTGCTTCTGAACGGGGCAAAGCGGACAATATCATGCTACAGGGTTTTGGGGCTGTTACATAAAGCAGAATAATTGTGAAACTAATTTTTTTAAATAAAACAAAAATGGGAAAATACCTGATTTTCTTGGATCTCAGTCACAACATTCAAGAGCCTATGGTATTGGTCTCTTGCCTCTGGATACTGAACCATTGACTTCACCCTAGCAAGGGCTTTTTGCAACCTTTTCTCAGTTTGCTTCCTTCCTTCTTTTAAGAAATCATAGTCATCCTCCTTGGAAGATACATCTTGTACCATAGTTCCCTCTGATATGGCCTCCGATTTAAATCCACGTAAACCACTACCTTTTCGACGCCAACGTAAAATAACCTTCTCCATAATTCCAACAGACCAAATTATCTTCCCATAGTTTTTCCTAACCTGGTGACCTCTAACGTGAGCCTATTACCATAAAAACTCTCAAGTTAGAATTAGATCAATTAAAAGGAGTCAGAAGTAGAATATGAACAAACATCAAACACAAACAATAATAGTAACCTCATTTGTATATTACGAACGTTAGACATAGATGTACCTGAATTTTTACTATTCGTTGTCTAATCATCAAAAACTCTTTTCTGCCCTTCCAACCTCGGAATTTGTTCTGGATTCGTATTGCAGCAGCATGGACAGGCTCGTCGCGTTGTCTAACCTTGTTTAGTTTTGCATTCACTGTTACAAGTGAAAGGGCATGTTCATCGGATATTCCAAATTTGTCATCTCCATATTTTGTCAGTTGTTTTCTCTGGAATGATCGCACTCTGAAAACTTCATGAATACGTGCAGCAGCTTGGGTGGCATTACACACTGCAGCCAGTGAATCTTTCAGTGACAGTTCATATGATAAGCCCTCATCATCATTAACTTGAGCAGTGTTATGTCCTAGTGCTCTTTGTACTACTACTTTTGCTCCAGAATTTTCTCCCACTTCCAAGTTCAAATCAAGAGATGAGAGGTGTGCACTTAGGAAAGATTCCGCAAGATACCCTGCAATTCCTTTGTGTCCATTGGCAGAAGCTAGATCAGCTGGTGTTCTACCTGAAGGATGTTCCGGGCATGGATCAGTCAGCGCTCCGGGTGCTGCACCCAGAGAGATGAGGGAAGCAACTGTGCGCTCCCTGATAAAGCAATATGCAAGAACTTAATGAAAGATGACAAGAATCTGCAAGAAAAATGAAAAGAAACCAGAAGAACTAAACTAACAATATAGATGCTTTCTAGTCAGTTTATCTTTCATAACAAAAAACACAAGTGCTTCCTACCATTGGCTCTCTTATTATATTTCTTTCTTCTAGTTTCTTCAGTAACGACATTTCATCCTTCAACCCTATAAGCATTTTAACTACTTATAGGCCCGTTTCACATATTTTCTCTTCCCACTATTCAATTATTTCTCACATACTTGCAGCACTCTTGCAAAGTTGCAATTAATATCATTGACCCGTCCTATTAAGTTAATGTAGTATCAGGTATATTATGGTAGATTAATATGATAAACTGTAAATTCAATTTTGATGACATGCATTCCATGCGAAAAGGATTGAAGTGCTCACCTGCCACAAAATGCTGCCCAATGAAGAGCAGTCCATCCATTTACATCACGAAAGTTCACATTCACACCTGCAACTATTGTGGGTTGTAGGGCCCAATCATAGCCAAGAGCAGCCGCAAAATGAAGCACACCTTGGCCACCCTCATCTAATACATTAGGGCCTTTCCCATCTTCAGTTATTTTCTGAAGGAGCCACGCCTCTAACTTATCTTTCAGAAGATTTTGAAGCAGCTGCTCCTGTAAATTTTCTGGAGAAAAATCTTTCTCTAGAGTAAGTTTCAGCAGCTTGTCCCAATCATCCTTTTCCTCCCTCAGCAAAGAACTGATTTTACTTCTCAGTTGAGATTTCTCAGTTACACTATTTGAATCTATATTCTGAGGGAAGGGATGCCCCAGAGACAACAGTTCTCCAAATCGAATATTAAAAGTATCAAAAGTGCTGCCTCCGTTCTCACCTGCAGTGTTGACTTCTTGATTATAGTTGACTTGGAAATCAAATTCTCGCACTTCACTACATGCTAACCTATTGGAACAAGTTACATAGAAAGGAACCCTCCCAGCCTTGTGTGGAGGAGTATGGCAACAAAGAACGCCATTCCCAATGATCTCTGCTGGCACTTCTACCCCGCCAAACATGCATGACCATTTACAGCTTTCTGCTTCATGTTGACTCCTTAAGAATCGTCCTGAAATGAGAACCTGCACATTTTTTTTTTTTGATAAATGAAGAAATAAATAATCGTAATAGAACTGACAGATAAGCAAAAAAGAAACAGTTATGACAACAATTCAGTGAACATATGTTCAAAACTGATAGCAAGTGGAAAATATCAAAGAGAATACCTTAACTTCTGAGCCTTCAAATGTCCAGCTTGGAGAATAGTCAATAATGCTAAAAAGCTGATCATGGGAAATAGATGGATCCAATACATAGGAGTCTAGGTGCACTTGGGAAGGAATTGTTGTGCTGCCAACCTCATTTTCGTTTTCAACTGTATCCCAATAAGTATCAGAAGTGGATTGTATATTTGATTCTTCCACATCTCCTAGTTCTTTACTCATCCATTGGTTGAAACTGTCAAGCTTCTTCAGACCCTCTTCTGCTGGAAATCCATCTAACAGAGTCTTCTTCAATGTGAAATAAGTGTCTTCTATTCCATCCAGGTTTTTATTGGCCTCCAGATCTGATTTTATCTTGTCTTTTGCATTTAAAACTTTTTCTTGAGGGTCATTTCGCATAAGAACCTTGTTTTGTTCGTGTGGATGTAGAAGACAAAGTTCCAAGGATTTTTGAAAATCAACTTTATTAACTTCCTGCTCACAGTTGTTAAAACCAACCTCACACGTTGAGCCTGAATACACACTATCTATGGGCCAACTGGATTTGCTTAAATAATTGAAACCAGAAGCCTGTTAACAAGGAAAATTAAGCTTTAAGCAATTAAATGAATTTGAAGGAAAGAATTAAAAATTAAGTAACGTGTGTAAATATTACTCATGCATAAAGCAAAAGTCCATTCCTTGATTATTCTTTTATTTTTAAAGAAACATGACACGTAATTAAGCAATCAGTAATGTTGACAGCATCAACCCAACATCACTTTGTAGTGACAAATTAGTTTTGACTTTTAACGTAGAGATATAATGCTCCTATGGAACAGACTGCGGAGCCTGGATATCTACTTTTAGAACTAAATATTATGACTATATAACATGAAATATTGCAACAAATAAATATCATATGCAGATGCAGTACCAATTTTAATTGTACACATAGTTGCTGTCTAAAGTAATTAAGCACACCAGTATTGGTATGACACAAATTTCTTTACCATATAACTCTCCCAATACCTGCCAATTTCCTTCAGCTTGTATAAAACTTCCATTCTCATGCTGTTTAGCAATGCTGGTGGTAAAAAGTGGCCGCATTATCTCATCTCCTTGAGAGGGATTGCTATTGATTCCCATGTTATCTCGTGTTTCAGGAAATGAAGGCTGAAAAAACACATGTTGACTTCCAACCTTATTTTCTAATATATCTTCCCCCGATGAAAAGCCGAAGAGTTTTTGGGATTCATATGCTAATCCAACATTATCAAAGTCTTTGATTTTATTGGCTTGACCGAGTGAGATATAATTCACCCCAGGAGTGTCAAACAACACCTCTTGATCATCTGTCACAGTTTCAATATTACAATTAGTACATATTAGATTGTAAGGTAAGAACTTGCCTGATCAAAGGCCAGTATTTATGGAAGATATAAACAAGAATTTAATTTTGATTCACTATTGGTATTAAAGTTTTTTACACTCATTCAATCATACATTGCCATATCATTTTAAAAAGTTTGATTTTTACAACAATTACCTCAGAACTCAAACTCTTTTAATGATATGGCAACACATGATTGAGTGATAGTGTAAACTTTTCCCTGACAATGAATCAAAATTAAAGTCACAAAACAATTTATAATTAAGAAACATACTTATGAGTGGCAGAGGACAATAAATATCAGCCAGTTGAGATTTAATCTTCTCAACAACAGGGCGTTGCAGCTCCAGGAAAGAGTAGAACTCAGAACTTGCATGGTTATCGAATGCTGTAAACATTGCATTAAGTTACAAAATTAGAAGAGACCCAAGAAAAAGTGATACTGAAAATAAAGACAGAAAAAAGATCACTCAAAATCTCTAGACATGAAAGTAAAACATTTTAAATCATTAATACAATGATATACACAAAAGAAATACCAGATTCAGCTTCTTCATAATCTGATGCTTGAGCCTCGTTCATGCTTGTTGTATCTATAGTTTGTGAAGAGACCTGGTAACTATGTGGATGAAAACTAGATGCTAAAGAAGTACCCATCTCTGTGTTGGGCATTATTTCGTCAGTTGGTTGAGCATAAGGAAGAGATTCTTCATTTTCTTTAGCACATCTAAAATTTGCCTTGGTTCCCTGATTATTTTGAGCAAGAGGAAAAAGAGATAGAAGATCAAGATTATAAATAATTAAAAAGTCGAAAAAAAAAGAAAAGAAAGAAAAAACACATGAGAGAAAAAGAGAATAGTGCACTGTTGTAATGTGCTACCAATTTATAGCATCTAACATTGTAGAAATACATTTTGTGGGGAAAAAGAGAGAACAAAAGAATAGTGCACTGTCATAATGTGCTACAAATTTATAGCATCTAACATTGGAGAAAAACATTTGGTGTTGAGACTTATCAGACTAATGGAAGCATGGAAAGTCTAGTTAGATAATTTGGGGGATTGTTCCCTAAATTGTACTGGGAATGTAAAAATAAGCAATTCTTCTTGAGCTTTCATCAAATAACACTAAAACAAAAAACAACTCCCCCTTAAACCCAACTAGCGAGTGTGGGGTGGAGGTAATCCTTGTACGCAGCCTTACTCTTGCATAATTGCAAAGAGGTTGTTTCCTGGATTCGAACCTATGACCTTTCAGTCATGAAAGAACAGCTTTACCACTGCTCCGATTCGCCCCCTTTTTCATCAAATAACACTATGATGACAAAATGAAAAATAAAATTATAACATTTTACCTGCACTTCGCGATAATGGACAAGAACAATGTGTGAGAGTTCCCTGCAACAATGTTGAATAAAAAGAGTGAGAAGAGAAACCCTTCCGCAATTAGGAACCATGAAAAACAAATTAGCAAGTTATTGAAGCAAGTATAATTAATTTTAACCACTAGAATGTGATCAACAGTTACCGGATCTATATCATTAGTAATAGCTTAAAGCATATCATCCTTAAGCAATAACAATCACATTGAAAAAATTAAGGTATAGGTTTCCTTCATTCCCACTGTCTGGAGATTCTCGTATGTGCGTGAGTGAGACAGAGAGTGAGGGAAGGCAGAAAGATAGGAGAAGAAGGAGGGAAGAAATCAAAGAGAAGAATCAGGAAAACGAACATAGAACATTAAAAAGGAGAATTTATATAGAGAGATTTGAAAATATTAAACAGAAAAACTTACTCTTCAAGCATCCAGTAAGTGCGTCTTTGAAAATATTCATTTTCTTGTCCATGGGCATAGTAGCAGTGTAACACGTCCACACTTCCAGCCTGAGAGTATCATCATTCGTTCAATGCAATAGTTTATAAAGAAGAAAGACGCTCTCAAGACATTTTACTTCCTAAACCAGAATTAATTTCAATGACAGTAAATAAAGCTGACAGCACCTATATTTTTCATTTTAGTTCCAAGCTAGGTGTGAGTTTCTAGCTAAGATTATGACCTTAGATGCAATATATTTACCTTAAGTCTCTCATGAGCTTCCCTCACCGTTTTTCCATCTTTTTTCTTCCTCCAGTTATGGCCATCCTTTCTGAAGTATCTCAGCACCTTCCGATCAAATAGGAAAAGGGAACCACCTAATGTCAAGCAAAAATATGATAAAACCTGAGGATGACCATCTTGCAATTAGACATTGGGCACAACAGTGTGAAAATTTCATGCAGGTCCCAATCCCCATAAGACTTAGATCTTGCAAATAGATTAAAAATCCCTTGTCTTTCCTTCACCCTCACCCTTTCAAAATAGAAGAAAAACACTAAAAGATAAAAATAATTTTTTCAAAAATTTTCCACAAATGAAGGAAAAGGAAGGTATTAAGAACTCAAGATAACTACCGTTATCTTTAGCAGAAGAGAATCATACTTGGTGGCATACATGCTGGTTCTGAAGCTATTCGGAACTTCTTATAATTACTGAGAATTTCACAAATTTCAGCTGGACGCAGCCATCGATGCTGTGCTTCTGAAATAATTTGATTAATATCTGTGTCCAACAAAGTATAACAATTAGATATTTAAACAGATAGGTTTAAATGATGCATATCAGACACCCACGAAGACAATTTAAGACAAAGTCAACAAAAATCAATAACAACGATATACATTGCTTCCCTAACCTAGGCTAATGAAGGAGGAGAAAAGAAAGGAAAAAGAAAATGAAAAACTTCAGTCTATATATAGCTATATGTTGAAGGAAATGCGAAACATAAATAGATTGCACTTCTCTCAAGCGAAGCATTACAAATATCTGTGGCCAACTTGAAACATAGCAATGTAAGTTTGTTGTCAATTGTCATCACAAACAAGAATGCTTCTCTATTTTGGTTGTTTATAAACTAAGTTACCCAAGCTTTATGAACAACAAAGGAAATTCCATGTGGGAAGAAACGATTGTTGAAGCTAAGCTCAAACATGCAGTGACCAGTAACTTCAGAACTCAACACAAGCCATACGCTATCTGAATTGTGAAATGAAAAATTAAATATGAAATGATGAAAATATATTATTTTTCAAATGAAAAAGCAAATATTTATAAATTTTTTTGGGATTGCAAAAAAAAAAAAAAAAAGATTCAAAGAGTTTGAATATTCTGAATGTCATATGATGTTATAACTATAAACCAATCATATATTTTTTTAAAAATAAAAAAATAAAAAATAAAAAAGAAAGAAAGAAATTAAGGTGAAGGAAAGCTAACCGAATTGATTGGGGAGAAGGAATTGCCTGGTCTCAGCCATGGAAGGGAACGTCAACTAAGAAACAAGTATTGTGTTTTGTGTTTTGTGTTTTGCGTTTTGTGTTTTGAGGGAAACAAGCATTCGGACAATTCTGTGTTTCTAAATCTAAACAAAAAGAAAAGAGAGGATGCAATGTAACGTAAGAAAGTTCAAGTGTTTGTTTAACGCGGAGAGAGAGTGTTGGCGTCCTTTGAAAGAAGTGGGAAGGAAAAGAGAAAGTTTTCAACGCGGGAAGTCGCCATCGAAACCCAAGTATATGTGTGTGTGTGACTGTGTGTGTGTGTGAGAGAGAGAGAGAGAGAGAGAGAGTATTATTCTATTGACAAAAACACAAACTTGGCATTGTGTGATTTCTACTTTGACTGATAGATTTTTGGCTCATGCTTTTTCGCTGCTGCTTCTCAATAGTATTCCAGCTATATCAGATCACGTCGCTCTCTGTTTCCTTTTTATGCCTTTTCCACTTGAAGTTATCATCAGCCGACATGTTCTCACGAGAAAGAACAAAAAAAAACAAAACTTTAATAATATATGAGAAAAACTTGTCTTATGTTATATGTGATAAATTTCTCTTACACATCTTTCGATAATTGTGCCATATTTTTTGTTCTTTTCATTTTTTAGATGATGAAGCCCACAAATTTATTTCTATTACATGAGATAACTTATCTCTTTTAATATAAGATTAATAAAACTCATAATATATATTATATATTTTCAAAATACATACTATATATTTTCATTTTGAAATAAAAACTGCTGAATTTTCTGTGGGACGGGAGCGCTGAAATTTTACTCTTATCATTCCCATCGATACGGATAAATATTTAGATGCATACCAAGTTAAAATTATAATGTATGATATTAATGTTTTTTTTCCCCATAAATTAGACAAGGCTCTCACAGGGATTAGAATTCAAAATTTTACTTAACCGGAATCAAATATGTACTACTTATTTTTAATTCAATTTAAAATATTCTATAGTCTTATTATAGTAAAACTTAAAAAATATACATTTTATCCACCATAATTTTTTTTTTTTTTTTTTCATTATAGTGTTCAATTCTGTTCGACTCTAATCTTTACGTTTCGCCTACCAAAAATAAATAAAAAATCTTTACGTTTCACTATTAAATAAAGGAAGAATATTTTCATGCTGTACATCAACCAAAAGTTTGAAATATGCTGTTTACAAAAAAAAAAAAAGTTTGAAATATGGTAAACAACAATATTGAAGAACTAGTAATACAAAAAAAATGTCATTGAATTCAAACAGATAATATGTTTGATGAAATTATGGTTAAATTATATTTGATCATGATTTAAGGTATCAAACCATACTTTGAGTGAAAGTTATTTTTATTTATTTATTTTTTTCGTTGGGTCAAACTATGAATTGTGAACATGCTATCAGAAGCTACCAGTTGAACAGGAGAGGGAAACATAATTAATTAACCAAACAATCAAAATATTGATCTTGCTTTTTCTTTCTTCATATTATTATTAAGTAAACCGTATAAAATCAGTAAAAGATCCTATTGTTTGTGCGAGACATCCCTGATTCCCTCCCATACATAACATAACAACATTCCAACTCCAAAATAACAGGGTAGACAAAGAGAAAGGATGAAAGGGGAAAATTCTCATCTTCAAAGATCAAACTCTATGTGGCGTTTAAATTGCTGGCATAATCATCTATGTTGATTCTACTTTGAGAACTACCTTCATGAACTCGTAAACAAGATAACTAATGGCGGCTGAAGGTAACACCTGAAAGTCACAAAATTGAAAACACCATATTAAAACATGAATAAAGGAATGCCAGTGCCTAAATGCTTGTCATAAATGGGATAAGATGAAAACTTATTCTCACAACTTGGTGAAACAAAAAAGAATACAAAAATTGTATACAAATCCATCCTATGGACTTTGGAATGTTTTGAAACAACTAATCCAATCCACACAAAAATGGACTTCTTTGGATGCCATGGATAGCTCTGAGAATTTCATAGGTATTGTTATCCTTCTTTTTAAACAATGAGAAAAACAGTTATTTCCTTAAAAATTGTTAGTAACTATTTTACAGTGCTGTTATTTGCACACCTACAGTTGTAAACCAGCTTCTACACATGACAGTATCAGAGTTTAACTAAAACAATCTCTGAAATTTACAGCTTCAACACATGATAGTTGCACACAGCTTCTTAAGAACTCTACGTTCAAGTTAGAAACTTCATTTTTTGAAAACAAACTATGAAGTGCCTGGCCTTTTTGCTTAACGTGTAGATTAAAAAACAAGATCTCATTGACTGGGGCATTGCTCAAATTTTATGAAATAAAAGTTAACTTTATCGCACACTCGTCATACCTGCAATAAGCTGGGAATTAATCCTGAATAGAGAGCAGGAACACCTCCTTGCTCAACAATTTTGACACAAGTTGCAAGTGCATTCAACCTTGTTGCCCGAACTTGCATTTGAAGCTGTCTCCTTACAACTTCAAAGGGATATGTAGCAGCTTCAGAACAACAACCAGCAATAGCACCATATAATAAAGTTCTGATGGGACCCAATTCCAGTTGTTCCAAAACATTCAACCCTTGAGCCTCTTCTTTCATATGTTGGATTCTTTTCATTCCTTCAGGTGAATGCAGATATGCTGACTTTAAAATATCATAAACACCATAGAAGACAGCACCTGAAGGTGCCATGCTAACAACGGAAGGTACTAAACCCTTGTAAAGAGAAAAGAAGCCCTCAGTTTTAATCATGTGACGGAAGGCACCAATTACACCTCCCAAGGCTTCACCACCAGGTGCTACCATTACCGTCCTGATCTGAAAGAAATTACTCTTAGAATGCAACTACAACAAAATTTAATTAAAAACTGTACTATATTGAAATAATTTGTTTGAGTAGGCAACATGAAATTCTTGAGAAGATCTTTTTGTGCTCCAAATCTTGAAAGACAAGATACAAGTGACATAAACCATGACCAGTGCCTTTGGTATTCAAATAAAATCGTAAGCAGGCACGATTCTTTAATATGATTCGAATTTTCACCGTTATTGTTATTTAACAATGACTACACTACAATCAGGGAGCATCATATGTATAGATCAAGCAAATGTTAGTTAGCAGATTAAGAGTGGGACTAAGCATCCAGTGAACTCATAGATACAGTTGTTTAGAGAGGTGGGTAGATAAAAGGAGCAACAAGTCCTCCTCTTTAGTTTTGCCAACAAAGTGAGCATAAAGTACCCTTGTTAAAAGAGATTGGGATAGAAATGTGGCTAGCAACAACATTTTGTAAATTAAAACTCATTGGGTAGGAACTATATGATTGCAGCAAATCCGTCAAAAAACACCACACTAGACAAGCCTGCCTTGATTCATACCCATCATATCATATTTCTCAGAGCATCACAATCCAATGAAAATGTATCTATACTTGAACATTAGCAATAAAGTTATACCCTTCATATCAGATTGCTCCTCAGAGCATCACAATTCAAAGAAAACTTAAACACACAGCAAAAAAGAAAGTTATCAAAGAGAACAGATACAACTAACAGGATCCTGAATTTCCACTCACAGTGTCCATGGGCAAGCAGAGCAAGGTAGCTGTAATCCCTGCAGCAGCACCGGCAACAAATCTCTCAAAATTTGTGGATTCTTCATTCCCCAACATCCTAGCCAGTTTATTTCTATATGTATCATACGCATAAAAATTTATAGCCTTAAAGGGTGCCGTCCGAAGAATATTTACAAAATTTCCTTTCCAAAAACCTTTAACCCCTTGAGAAACTGCAATTGCCTGAATGAGATCGAAAAGGTTCTTCTGCTCACCACGAACTATGTATTCCAGCTTAAGTCTCTCAAGAGGTGCAACAAAAGTTCTGACACAACAAAGAGAATAATACGCCAGATAATAAACTGTGTATGCTGTATTCAATAAAAGCATAGTGCACAAACAAGAAAACAACATGTTGCATTTTTTTTATTTCACTTGGTGAGAGATTAAGGTTTATGAAGACCTTGAAACCATGGCAGCCACAGCTCCAGCCCAGAGATGCTTGGTCATGTTCATAGCACCCGATCCACTCACCCGAACATTTTCCTTCTTCTCTTGACACATACCCTTTTCCTCATTTTGCCCCAGAATTTCCGTTGATTCGCGTGCATAACTATGATCCGCATCGCTACCGTTTATGGACAAGCTCAACGACAAGAACGCACCACCAACTATGCCAGAATCTCTCCCTTCTACGACCCTTCTTCTGGGACCCCAAGAAAAACACGAAACCGTCCTCAAATTAGAAGAAGATGGAATCAAGGAAATGAAGGACTTAGGAACCGTGTCAGCATGGAGGAACAGGCCACCTGGGAGGAATGAATCAGAGGCCTCGTGTTGTTTGATCAAGAGGGGCATTGTATTTGTTTCGTACGAGGTACGAGGAGTTGTGTGTGAAACAAGGTTTCTTAAGTTTGATGAATAATGAAAAGGATCTGGGTTTCGGTATTCACATTTTGCTTCAGCTTTTTTAAATTGAGGACAATAAATAAATATAATAATAGAGTTGAAAGAGGGGAGGGAATAATGGTATACGATTCAGGTATTTGATCGGTGACGCATAGCTTTTCCGCCGCCGCATCTACATTGCTATTGCTATGCTTCGTCTTCAGTGGGTGCCTTGGAGGTTGGTGGTATCGTGCTTCTTTATTTAAATAATTTAATTTGATCTGATTCTTTTCAAAAACGTTTTTCTTATTAGTTCGGACTTTCCGCTCTGTTTTTATAATTTTGGGAAAAGGGGTTTTCCAACTTTCCTTTTATTATTGTCATAGGCTCACACTTTAGCGCTAGCAATTAACAAATTTAACACGAATATTATACGATATTATAAATACATTCATCTCAACCTTTGACACCAATATAATTTGTTTATTTTTGAATAGATACGATATTATACGACTAATTCATCAATATCAAAATGTATTATTTATTATGCGCATTGGAATAATAAAATAGTAACCTACAAATCTTAAAGTGTATGATTTATTATGGGAGTTGATATAACACAAATAATCTATAAAAAGATTAAGGGGTTTGATTTTCTCATTTTGCATGAGAATTGAATTCTCATGTTGTGACTCACTAATGGTGGACCTCACATTTATTAAAAAGAGAAAAAGAAAAAAATAATTTTACTCGCAAATCGAAGGGTCACAACATGATAATTGAATTCTTATACAACATGAGAAAATATTTTCCCAAATATTAATATGAGTTAGTTTCCTCTTGCAAATTAATTTTTCATATAAATTTTTGCTAATACAAATATGACACAAATTTAAAAATAAATCAATCCAAAAACAAATTTTCATATTATATTTATATCGTGTCAACTTATCGTATAATATTGACAATTTTTTTTATTTTGGTTTAAATCCCAATTCAATTCAAAGCAAGTTGTCTTAAATTTATTTTAGTTTTATTCGAATGACACCCATATCTCTTTGCTTTATATACATAGACACACACATTAACCTTCGTGTCTATGAGACAAATGCCTCTTGTTGAAAAATTATCCCACACTTAAACTATGTACATAATATAGATAAAAAGTTAAAACATAATAGTAGTCCATATAAATTATGAAACAAAAGTTTACCAAAATAAATAAATAAATTATGAAACAAAATTGTTTTATCTTATTATAAACTACTTTAGAGTTCTTTGTAGGAATTTATCTTATTCTATCAAACAAATGTCGTGAATACCTAAGTCGCATGGACGTATATTTTGACAACTGTTATTTTTAGTGGGGTTTAAGCTGTATTATTCAATATTTTAAGTATTCTCGAGTGTTACAAAAAAATGACTACTCCATAAAAAAAAAAAAGGACTACTCGTCCCAAACATTCTCTTAGAAGTGTATTATATTATACAATCCGAAATGAAATACCTCGTATTTTTTCATTAATAAAAAACTTAATCATAGTTGGGTTACTTTAGTTCAGGTTACATGATTTGATTAAAATTTGAAAAATTATTTTTAACAAGGTCTATAAAAATGGCATCGTTTTATGTTATAATTTATTTAAAATAAGCACAATAATATTATATTTATATTAAAATATTTGTCTTAAAAAATTTACAATGATTGAATTATTTCAGGTTTAATCTGAGTTGAGAAAAACAAAATTCAATACCCAAAATGAGGGTAAGTTGGTTCATGTTAAACGACAATCAAACCGTTTACCCAAAAAAAAAAAAGCGACAATCAAACCGACTATCTAACCCAACCCAACCCATTTTGTAAATTGGTTCAGATTGAGTTAGTTAGGTTATTAGGTCAAATTAGATCCATGATCGCACCTACAAAACCTGGAAATTCTTCTTTAGATAACGCAAGGGTGCCCCATATTCCTAGAGAAAGGGGTCGGGTGGAGGGTTATATATTTCAGGCCTTGTACAAACAAATGCATTTCTTCAGAAGAACAACATACATCTAAGACACAATTAAGAGAGCTTGTTTATTACCTGTATTCTTACATGAAGGGACTAATTGTATAACAAATAAAAAAATAACTATCAATCTTTGTGTCGAACAACAAAACCATTACTGCAATCTTGTCCCCCTCATCTAGTAAACTGAAGGATCATTACATGAAAGCACGCTTCTTCCAACTTCATCTTTCCATTTAAGCTGCCATTCCAAAAATTATGCTCAATTAACAGACATCTATTGGCTCTTTTGAGAATAGTCTTCTCTAGCATGAGCAACCTCCTCCTTGCTGCTCTGTCTGGGATGAATTCACCGTGGGTTTTAAATTTACGTCGACCATGTCTTCCTGCTTTGTAGAAGAAAGAGTTTCCATCCCTGGCAAGGCAGCAGCAATCTTACGAAACAAAGGCTGCAATTTTGCATTGACAGAAAACATTAAGGACACAAGAACCAACAAAGGAAGATGATGAACTTGAGAAACAAAGATAGTTCATCATGAATTTGAAGTTTCTAGATGGAATACATAAAGAATCAGGGAAGGATTTTGTATATTGATATGATAGAACGCAGGCATCATAGTTCATAGCATGCTCTAATAATAATAAACCAAAAATTTGGGGTGACTAGGAGAATTCGTTTTCACCTTTATATTGAAGCCTGCTTTTGCACTAGTTTCTATAAACATGATTCCGAACTCACGGGACTTGGCATCTCCTTCCTCTATAGAAACTTGCCTGTTTAAGTATCAAAATGACCTTGTAAAAAAACTTCAGATAGTAACATCACGATACTTGAATAGCAAACACAAAGTGCAAGCTACCTGGTAAATGGATCAACTCTGATTTCTACTATTTGTAACTACTAACACATCCAAATTTCATGACCTAAAACGAATTTTTATTTAGGCTATCCTACAATTATATTTAATCAGCCAAACTTTTGTAGATCTAGGATGAAACTTGGCTAGACATGATAAATTAGTTTTGATATGGCTTTTGATATGATAATAACAATATACGATAATCTTGGTAAGATTCTCTGAATTTTGGCTGTTAGGTATTAAATGGCTAGACATCTTCTCTATCACATTAACCAGAAAAAACATGATAAATTAGCAATTGTTTGTATGCCAAAAATTTGGGCAACTAAACAATATGTATTGAAACATAATATGGAGACCCCATCATGATAATAGGCAAAAAATAAAGCATATGCGTTCAACAAAGATATAACTTTTTAAAAAAAAAGTAAAAGACATGCAGGCCAAATTTAGTAATATCACTCACCTTTTATCGACAAGATCAGTTTTGTTTCCAACCAAGACAATAATAACATCACTGCCACGCTCCTGACGTACCTCCTCAACCCACTTGTTAGTGTTCAGAAATGATTGCCTGTCTGAAATAATTTTAAATTGCTGTTAAATAGGTCGCTAGTTATCTGAAAAATGAACACTAAAGCACTTCCAGATCCAATTGCAAACACAGCTCTGAATCGCATAAAAGAGCGCACAATAGAACAGGCATGTGGTGCTAGCAATCACACACACATCCAGGAAGGGAGAGAGATTCTTTCGTAACAACATACTGTGTTTTAGAAAAAATAAGATCAGAGCAGTCACTCAAACACCTCAGTATTAAAGAATGCATTCATGTGCTACAAAACCTTTTTCTCTGAGTAACATGATCAAACAACTTGAAAAATTTAAGAATCAGCAAAGGTTCAGAAAGAACACTGTTAATTAGATAATAAAAGTCCTATTAAAAAATATGCATAAAACTCACTAGCTACATCATATACAATAACTGCAACAGAAGAATCTCTAATGTAGCTTGGAATGAGACTTCTGAATCTTTCTTGTCCTGCGGTATCCCTGTGAAGTTAAAATATACTAGGCTCAGAAAGAGTAAGAAAAACAGGTGAAATAAAAAATGTGTACACGGCTATACCACTAGTAATATGTACTCTAATATAACTTTTGAAAAATATAAATAGACTGAATTTGCATATATGACTTTAAAAAGAATTCAGCATACCAAAGCTGCAAACGAACTGTTCTATCTTCAAGATACATTGTTTTTGACAAAAAGTCAATACCAATAGTAGCCTGAAATGTAGATAATCAAAAAATTTGTCAGCAACCTAGCAGAAAGAATGAAAAAAAAAAGAAAGTGAAATGTTAAAAAAGAAAAAGAAAAAAGGGAAAAGTTCACCAATACCCTTGTGGTTTGCTTTAAAATCATCTATGTCCCTATGGTTTTTTTTTTATCACATATGCCCCCGTGGTTTGTAAAAAGTAAAAAATCACAAGGGCATATGTGATAAAAAACATATCCTTTTGCAAACCACGGGAGCATATGTGATAAAAAAAAAATCACAGGGATATAAGTGATTCTGGAATAAACCACTGGGGCATTGGTGAACTTTTCCTAAGAAAAAAAAAAAAGGCCCCCATTTAAAGTTATCTTGTAACTAACATAAACAAGAAACATTACAAGATGTCGGGAAATTTCATCAAAACAAGCCCCAGAAAAATCAACACAATTATAAAAAACGAGAACTTGAAAATGATTTCTCAATGACTAATACAAGTTCTTCTTCCCATTCTAGCATTTCACAAACACAAAATGTGCTGAATGGTTAATGTGACATTGAATTTGCAAACAACTGGCTTAATTCCTAGCTGCCACTTTCGCGTCCCCTTAAAACTGTGAGTGAAAAATTGAGGGATGAGTTTTAACCGAAAAGTTACAAGAAAAACTCATAAACCAATTTTTCACCCCCATTTTCAAGGGATATCAAACTCCAAAATTCAGAGCACATTGCAAAATATCAATCTCCTCCCGATCCTCCCAAAATCACATTTAATCACGTGTGATCATTGATCAAAATGTCTTAAAAATTTCAAATCACAGCAAAAATTATCGTGGTGCTATTATCTGAGATTGATCCACGTAAAATCACATACACATATAATAACGAATGTCGTAAATATCGTAAAATCACATACTCAGAGATAAAATAAAGAGATCAAGGGCAAAATCAAAATGAATGAATATATTCAAGTTTGATTTCATCTGATGAGCTGAATAAAACGAAAACGAAATTGAGATTGAGAATGAGTGAATGAAATGTAAAGGAGGATGGGACCTGACCTGATAGGTGGTGTCGAATTTGTCGTACATGAAGCGAGTGATGATACTGGTTTTGCCAACGGATTGATCGCCCAAGAAAACGAGCTTGTATTTGGCGAGAGGGGACACCGTCGCCATTTCTGAGAAATGTTATCTTCTCTCACAAGGAACTCTCAGAAACAAACGTAGATCTGAAGAATATCCCAACGCAACGCAAGAAGAGACGAATAGACCAAATGCAACAAGGATCGTAATTTCGAGTGTAACACGTTTATAAATATATTCGAGCTGAAACCGCCAACCAGGACGACGACCGCGTCCCCCAAACTTAATTTATCTATTTCGTCCCTCTCCTTTCTATAAATTCTCATTTGTATCCCCTCTTCTCTTTCCCAAAATAAGAATAGGACCAAATCACTCCAAAATTGATTAGTAACCTCCTAACCATCTCAATGTATGATATATTTTAAATTTAAATAAAATTTTAATAGTATAAGTTAAAAGAAAAAAAAAAGTATATTTAGAGTTATAATAATATATGCACAATTAATTTAAGTAGAATCTAAAAATATATATTGAAAGAGGAATAATTAAAATTATAAGGAAAATATGTGTTTGATTGACGGGAAATGTTATAATTAAAATTTAAGAATACCGATCATACTTAGTGTAATTTATAAAAAAAATTTGTAAACGGATCGTTTCTCTAAAGATCCCTAACCCTCAGCCAGGAGGAAGATAATTAATTTGTTATTATCAAAGTCATCAAACTGATTTTATTCGATGGCCAATACTTTTTTTTTTCAATAACTAATAAATTAATGTATTGAATTTTTAAGTACTAAATTGAGTGCTTACTGTAATCTCATTCTAAAGGCATAACTACACAAATATTTTAGTAAAATCTTTCCATGAACTACAAAGTATTAGGATTTTTACTTTTTTAGCACGGTTGTGAAAACTTAAGTCCTACAAGCAAATTGCTATAATCCTTACCATATGAAGCAATCCTCATTTTTCTGAAGCTTGTGCTTTCATTCTTAGGAAATAATTTTGCTGCCTATATATCATACGATTAACAAAATAAAATGCAAAAATGATTTATTTCATTTCCCCCCGTATAAGACGAGTATGAATTATTCCCTCTTTAAATATTTTTCCCTCAAAAAAATAAACTTTCCAAAGTATTATGACCCTAAAAATGGGTGAGGGTCACAAGAGAAAAGAAAACGATTTCCAAAAAACTGGACACAAAAAAAAGTATTTGAGAGGTTAATTTTCACTTATATGAAGAGGATGAAAAGGAATTGGGTAGAATAAATTGCCAACCTTTCTAGCCGAGGGTGTGTTTAAAGAAAAAGATTGATAAGAAGGCCATGATAATGAAAAAGGATGGAAAGTTTTTAATGCTATTAACATGAAGAAACAAGTATAAAACTTACAAGTTACAACAATACACATGGTAACAATACAGCGAATTCTAATCATTAAAACACAAAAATGATTAAGATTAAAGTTATTTAAAGGTCAGATGATAATTTTAAAAGGTCATACGACTTTATTTTCTGATGTTGATTATTCAAGATTTAATCTCCTTGCTCTCACAATAAATCATTCTTCTCGGTTGATCATTCCTAAAAGATTTGTTGTCGTTGTTCGTTCATATTTTTCGTGTTAACTTTTTATTTTAAATAATTGGCGTTTATTGAAAAAAGTAAAAAAAAAATGGAATAAATGAATTTTTTTTCTTTTGGTAATCGGAATAAATGCATTTAAATTAATACTACGTTTTCATGTTTCACAAATAATTGAATGTAAATATTGTTTTTTTTTGAGTAAATACCCTTTTGGGTCCCTAACAAAAAACACGGTCCCCAGTTTCTTACAAAAATAAATTAGTCAGTTAGTCCCTAACAAATTCAAAGTGAACCCATTTTAGTCCTTTTGAGGGACTAATATGGGTCTTTTTTGAATTTGTGAGGGACCACGATTTTAACTAAATAGGTCCACTTTGAATTTGTTAGGTACTAACTGAATAATTTATTTTTGTAAGAGACTAAAGTGAGAACCGTATTTTTTTGTTAGAGACAAAAAGGGTATTTATTCATGTTTTTTTTTAAGGTACTAGTTGTTGACTCAGCCGTTAAAATCCTTTGCCGTGAATGTTATGACCTGAAATGAAATTCTAACAATTATCGAAGGAAAAAAAAAGTAGCCTCTTTATTTATTTTTTTCCCATCTATTTTCGATAATCCAGGTATCTCATACTAAAGTTTCTTTTTCACATATCAAGAACAAAAAGGTTTTGGGATTCAAGAAGAATACTTTCGCAACTGTGCACAGAGCTTGCAGTACATATTCCCTTGTTAAAAATAAAAAATATGAGATACGGATGAAAATAATCAAAAAGGTAAAAATAGTATAAAAATATTATTTTTTATTATATTTAATAAAAGAAATATCCAATACTCAATACAATTGGAGCACCGAAAAAATATATACTCATTCAGGAGAAAAATCAAATCAAATAAATAAAGCCACTTAACTCACATAAAACCCATATATATACTTGGCCTCACTTAAACATTTAACAATTATAATTTCTATATAATAATAGAATGTTGTTGACGTTGATGATCTAGAAGGAAAGAAACAACCAACCAACTATCTTAACTATAGCCCTCCACAGACCACAGAAGCGACTCTCAGCATTAATTTAGACAACACCTCAGTGTCTCTTATATCATTTAGTCATCAAAATAGAATGATGTCTATCCTAAGCTTACTGCAGTTAGCTAAAGATTCACCATGAAGTCTCTTCAAGTGGCCCAAGTACAAGACCATGGGAGTCACACTGATAGAATTGATCAAGTTTCAGACAAAAGCATTGTAGTTCCTAACAAACTCGTCATAATAGCTGATAGCTTCAAAGGCGAACATTCATGGTACTTCTAGAACTAGCATCTTTTTTTTATAGATTAGACAGCTAAAAAATCAGTAGTAACAATATCTTGATATGTCTACATGAATTTAATTTTGCATGTCTAACCAAGTATAGTTCTCCCCCACCTCTCTTATTTTCTGTTCTTTTCTGGTTTGGGCTTATGCAGGTTCATTGCTCCTCAAATCCCAACAGATTTTTCAGTTCAAGTTCAGGAAACCACTTATGGTGTTCACAAGGTATAAGATAAAATACTAAGATAAATAAAGCCTAAAAATCATCAGCAGAGTATATAGAGGGTAAGAAAATCATAACATCATAACACTGTCTATTATTAATCTATTATCAGACTTTCATCTCAATGAGTGACACTGACTGGTGTGAAGCACAATTCTATCATAGGGAGCATAAGAACCACTCATTCCTTTTCTTCCTATTGTGTGTATTTGTGTCTGCAGGTGTCATTTTTTCTCTCCCCGTTTTTTAATAGAAAGAAAAAAAAGTTCCTTAGGAGAGAAAGAACAGAAAATAGGGGATAGTAACCGGATGTTTGGTTTGTTTTATTACATTTTCAATTGATATGTTTTTCACTGATAATTACGAAAGCTACCACATTATTTTTATTTTTAACTTTTTGTAAAAAAAAAGTGAAAAATTAAAAAATTATTATTTTCATCATTTTCTTCACAAAATCTAAAAAACAAGAAATAGAATAAGAAATGGTTATATTTTTGTAATGAAAATATAAAAAGACAAATCTCAGTGCATAAGACTTCCTGACTTGCAAGAGAGTAGAGGTGAGTATCGATTGTATGACCCTTATATTTTTTCAAAGAGACAGTTTCCAAAAAACAAACCCATAATCTTCCGGTAATAAGGAGCAACCTTATTGCTGCTCGAATTCGTCCACCTCCTATACTTGTAATCAAACTATATCATCTAAAAAAAATAAACCAAGCACCCCACTGTGAGACTTAATAACTACGTATGTTGGTTATTTTTGCTGTAACATCATTTCGTATGTTGGCTACTTTCTCTGAAACAGTACCCCTTGATATCAAAATGCGGCTACATAGGACGATTGGAAGTTCAATCTTTGATCTCAAATTCTGGCAATGAGCTCAAGCTTGAAAACTTTCCAGGGGGATCTGATACATTTGAAACAATTCTAAAATTCTGTTATGGCCTCCCTATAGACTTCAACCCAGATAATATAGCTGCACTAAGATGTGCATCAGAATTCCTAGAGATGACTGAAGAACTAGAAGATGGAAATCTCATATCCAAGGCAGAAGCTTTCCTCACATTTGTTGTGCTCTCTTCATGGAAAGACACTATCACTGTTCTGAAATCTTGTGAAAATCTATCTCCATGGGCTGAAAACCTCCAAATTGTCAGAAGATGTTGTGATTCCATTGCTTGGAAGGCTTCCAAATATGACCCCACAATTGAGGATGCAGTAGCTAATCAAGAAAGTTGGTGGTTCAATGATGTGGCAAACTTACGCATTGATCATTTTATGCGGATCATTTCAGCAATAAGCGCAAAAGGAACCAAACCAGAGATCATTGGTAAATGTATCATGCAATATGCCAAGAGATGGCTACCAGGAATGGATGTAGAGTTAGAAGGACTAAGAGGATATGGACATGGAAAGAGTAACCTACAATTCAGTATTTTTAGTGGGAAGAAGAAAGAAAGCACTGGACACAGCAATGAGCAAAAGACAATTATTGAAAGCCTAATAAGCATAATTCCTCCTCAACAAGAAGCTGTCTCATGTAAGTTTTTGTTGCAGATGTTAAAGATGGCCATGATGTATTCTGTATCACCAGCTCTTACTTCAGACCTCGAAAAGAGAGTGGGTATGGTATTGGAGGATGCTGAGGTGAATGATCTTTTAATTCCAAGATATCAAAATGGAGATCAAGGAAAAACAATCAAGTGAGTATACTTACCATTCTTTTCATCTTCTTTACTCCCACAGTTGAATTGGCATTAATGCCAAAGGTCAAATCTAACTCTGCAACCATCTAAAAAAAAAAGGGAAAAGTTCAAATAACCTCCTTCAGTTTGCTTTTGAATCACTTACCCCACTACATATATATATATCATTTAACCCATGTGCTTTTTTCCATCCAAGTCCCTCCATAACGGTGTTAGAGTTTCTAACAAATATAACTATTCTACCCTTCTTTATTTGTAGATTGTTTATAATTTATTCCCAATCAGAGTTTGCTTTGTTCCGTAATCCTTCTTCAATATGGACTATGATGTCATTACGTAGTTTAGAAGGGGAACCAGGGTTCAAGAAGAACATGTGTGTTCAATTTGAATTTCCATGTTAGTTTAAAAAAACAAACTTGTGGAAATATAAAGAATGCTTACCAAAGTGAACTTTTCCAAATAAAAAAAGAACCCAAGAGTAATGAAAATGAACAGTGACAATAATTTCTATCTTTTTCTTTTTCTATTATTTTTTGCCTCAGTAGCAGCATGACTAATTCATCTGAAGAATGCACCATGCAAGACATAGAAGTAGTCCAACGGATTGTTGAATATTTCTTAATGCATGAGCAACAGCCGATGCATCAGCAACAAAATTCTGGGAAATTCAATATTAGCAGGCTCTTGGACAATTACATAGCTGAAATTGCAAGAGATCCAAATCTTTCAATCACCAAGTTCCAAGTTTTAGCTGAATTGCTACCAGAAAATACTCGATCATGTGATGATGGTCTCTATAGAGCCATTGACACCTACCTCAAGGTCATCCTTTTGATTCTTATTTTCTTGTGTTTTAGTTTCCAGTTTTAAGTGTTGTAAAATGGATTTCAAAACAAAGTTTTGACATGCTAATATTGACATCTCTTCAGACCCATCCTTCACTGACCGAGCATGACCGTAGAAGACTCTGCAAAATACTGAACTGTGAAAAACTGTCATTTGATGCATGCATGCATGCTGCACAAAACGAGAGATTGCCTCTAAGAACTGTTGTCCAGGTAAAGTTTACTGGATCTCTGGAACCTAATTGTCAACTATTTCAGCTTCATACATGATAAATGAAGAAATGATCATGAACCAGTTTTAAGAATTTCAGATTCCATACAAAAATATGATGAGATGATCATAACGCACAATTCAGATTTTAGCATCATCTGTTAAAGGCCATTGAGAAACACAGTGACCGAATAAAACATTAGAACCAATTTAGGATAATGATTTTATTGAATATATTAAAAACTGTATCTTCGCAAACCTTTTACTTTAACTTTCAAAAGGAAATCCCTTAAATACTAATGGAATCCAGGTGAAAGGCGATTTTTCAATGAAAGAAGGAACTGTATCAGAAGGAAAGAAGGATGATCACATAGAAGCAGGATAACATAAATCCTCCTTACAAAGAGAAAAATAAAAACAAAACAGCAAAACCAATACAGAAGTGCTCCCAAATCCCTCCCTGAAACCATGTGCTCAAAGAGAAGCTATAACAACAATCCCATCACATAGCAAGAGTGAATGCAAAATAGAAACCATAAAAATATTTCCTCAGTACACCAAGGCTTATGCCATTACTTACCTATTGTGACTTAGAAATGAATTTTCTTGACATTGCAGCAAAACAGAATTTTGTTCGGTAGAGCAATTTAAAGACCAGAAATGTTGACAAAAGACATAATCATCGAGTGAGAAGATTCAACAGAAATATCTATATATTTCCAAGTTTATTTTTAATAAGATAATTAATTCCACAATACAGCACTGGAGAACTGGTTCACATAATATAAATGGCATTTAAGATAGTTTGGTAGCATAACAAGTGGATGAATTGATAGTCAAAGTCCCACAGCATTTTTAGAGCTAATATGACCAAATTGGTGGTTCAGCTTAAAAGTTTTCACCTGAACGAAAGAAAACTAGACATGCAGGTTCTATTTTCAGAGCAAGTAAAGATGAGGGCAGCAATGCAAGAGAAGGAGCCAGCACAAAATGGAATCAACTCTGAACATGATGGAAACCAGATATCTGCAGCTCTGGACATTAAATCACTCAAAGCAGAACTTGAGAATGTAAAGTCCAAGATGGTAGAACTGCAGAGTGACTACTTTGAGTTGCAACAGGAGTATGAAAAGTTAAGCAACAAGCCAAAGAATTTATCAGGCTGGAGTTTAAATTGGAGGAAGATTAAAAAGTCCTTTCATACAAAAACAGCAGGGGATGAAACTGAAAATGGTCAGGATATACCCAAGTCATCAAACCCCGTACGACATAAAGGAACCCCTAGAAGAAGGGTCTCAATGTCTTAAAAGTATTTCATTTTCAACATAAAAAATTATGTAGCAAAACACCTATCTAGCCATTTTTATATGAAGCATATAGTCTAAATTTTATATCTAAAGATATTGTTGACTTCAAAGACAGGAAAGTTCTTTATCTGCAGCTTCCATATACAAAGGCTTCCAAATGCTGCAATACAAGCAATACATACATAAGAAGAAAATGGAATTATTTTCTCAAGTGACTAGATTATTTATACAAGCTCATGAACACCAAGAACATTCAGCTGATAGAACATCAACTTACAAGTTTAGCAATGAACCATAAAAGATGCAGATGAAAGGAAAACAAAATACTCTAGTTTGCAGGAAAACGAAGCTTCAGAGGAAATAATCTATAAGAATTCAAAATATAGGAAATGTGATGCTTGATTAAACAATTCGTGATCAGGTTTTCATTTAGAATGCTTGCTTACACTGGTTTAGTAATTAACAAGTTCCTTCTATTGGCTGAGCACTCAGTCATTTCAGAAATACAGATTCTTGCCTCCTTGAGTCATAGACGTACTGTTGTTTACTCTAACATCTAATTACAATGATTTATTTGGACGAAATTCTTGATGTTCATGGTAAACAACAAAACTGCACACAGCCTTCAAACTTCCATACTAAAAAATCCCCAGGTTTTACATCTTTATTATTTCTATTCATACATGGGCAAAAATAAATTATAGCAATTTAAATTATCATTTTTTTAAAATAAATATATTAATCTATCATCTTAAACATCAATGTAAAATTAAACTGAAAAAAGAAAAATACCGCAACCACAACTTTGGACCTGGGATAATAGTTTTGAATGGCTTATAGACACCATATTTGGATGTAAAGAGCTGAAGCAATGCATAGCAAAATATCAAAAGTAAAAATTCTTATTCACTAACGAACAGCATAATCCTCATTAATCAATAAACTCCAACAAACCACTGGACCATCCTATTTTTTCCACATCCAAATGGAACAAAAAAAAAATCCAAAAAAGAAAAAACAGCAGAGCATTCAAACCAACATGTCCCCCATAACTACCTAGCAAGGGTCAACATCTTGTTCTTGTCGGCTTCGACGGTATTGGTAGCGGTAAATAAGGGGTGGTCAGAAAGCGGTTTCTTGAGGGTGACATAGGCCTTCTTGTAATTGGGTTTTGCGTACAAGGTGCCAGCAGCGTGATTCTTCTTTTTGCCCTTCATGTTCAAAGTTCGCACCTTTTGGACCTCTAAGCCATAGAAGGATTCAAGGACACGCTTGATTTCGACCTTGGAAGCTGAAGGGTTTGTCTTAAATGCGATTTCTTTGATGACCGATGAGGCTGTGGTGGGCATGAGCGGTATCATTTTTAGGTCTAAAAGATTTGCCATCATCTTTTGAACCCTCTCTTACAATCTCTCTGATTCCCTCCTTAAACCCTGCCAAATTGCCCAAAAACCCTCTTCCGCTTATCAACGCTGCCCCCTGTTTTTGTCTTTTTGTTTTGTTTTGTTTTTTCCTCCATTTGTTAATTGTGCTTTTTAAGAGTACGGGTTAAAGAATAAAAAACAATATTTGTTATTACATTACTTTAAAAATATTTCATATTTTAACGCACATTTATATGTTAGTTAACATAATTTGTTTACTTTTAGTTAAAATATTCTTTTTGTAATTTTGAATTACTGTTTTCTTGACTATATCTTTTTTGTAATTTTAAATTATTATTTTGTAGATAATAATTTTCTTAAACCAACGCCTTTCTTTTTTTTTTTTTTTTGATATCATAAAGGGGACAAGCCCCAACAGAAACAGAATAACCAATGCAGACTAAGACAGGAAAGGGAAAAACAGAAACAGCAAGGAACCTAACAGCAAACAGAAAACTAACAGAAAAACAGGAAGCGAACATCATCCTATCATTCTGCTATCTATAACCAAGTGCAGCCCCGGATCCAAAATGTCTGCAGCAAGGAGATTTAATAGTTCACTATGTGGGGATGGAATAAGGTTGATACCATGAGAATCCTCCAAAGCCTTCTTTGCAATCCAATCCGCACAAGTGTTGCAACTCCTAGGAATATTGTTCAGTAGGACAGTCCACTCTTTCTGTAAAAGGACTCGAATCTTAGCTACCAACGGCAGCTTTCGAGTATCATTACCATAATTGGTAAGAAGAACAACGTTAAACACCAACCTCTAGTGTCATCTCAAGCGTTCAACAACTCAAGAACGCTTCCGGAGTGAGTGGGAGCAGAAGAAACGGGGATATTATACGAGACTTTGTGAGATTTCTCCTGCTCGCAAGCTAATATTGACAAGTCAAAAATCAGTAAAATATACGGACCCTTTCAACCAAGAATCTAGAGTGAGATATACAAAGAATTTCTCATCATAAATAACGGAAAAGAGCTCCAATTCAAATTCCTTCAAGGGTGAACTTTTTTATCCATTTCTCTGCTTTATATGAACGTCATGACACTGACCTATATATGCTTTTACTATTTAAAGATGGATGAAGCAGTTAAAAAGTATGACTGAAAGTTACGCTAAAAAATAGGACAGAATCGAAGTTCATGGAGGAAGCACTCCCCTATCACTGCATTGAATTATATTTTAACTTTCAGTCAGCCTCTACCCATTGCATTGCAGAACTGTACCAATAGTATTTCAGCTCATTAGAGATAAGGATTAAACTACAATAAATATTTTTCTGCGTAAATTTCATTATCACCAAAGGTTATACCGGCATTGTCTTCTACAACGCGAATTTTAAATTGAACCACATTTATCCACACATTGGAGAGGAGACCAAAATAAATGACTCATTCCAAAGTTCCAGAATATTAATAGAAGGAAAACTCTTAAGACATTGAAAATAATGCTTGCTTTCTATCATTTACTAGATGCTTTATATTCTAGATAAAAAACAAAGGAGTGTGAGTGGGGAACTAATGTAATAACTCCCCCATCCTATATTGGTCAGATTTTATGACTCCTTCTTCTTAACCTGGTAGGGGTATTTCTGGTATATTGAAATGCTACTGACCACTAGTGGAAGAGCCACAAGGCAATACAATGAAGGTGGTTTTCCTTCGAAAATGAACTGCAGCAATGCTGTAACAAGTAGAGCAGAAACAATGACAAACCCCTGCAACCAAATTGAATCAATGCCACCGTAAGTAAAGTTGTATAAAACAGATAAAATATGAAAGAGTTTTTATACCCCAATATTCCCCATAAAATGATTTTGAAATTTCATAGAACTGCCATCATGTCTGGCAATTCATAAGTTCCTCAATAACTTCATGTTGTCTGGTAGTGAATCAGTAATTAGTTGGTTGAGTACCAAAAGCCTGTGCAGTTACTACATCTACTGCTCTACAGATAAAGTGCAATAATAATTTCTCTTGATAAACAGCAACATGTATATTAGAATTTAGATTAGAGCCCTCAAAAGCCATGGTAAAACTTAACAAAATATTAAAAGCATCAAATGCATACAACCTGTTTCCTCCAAATCAACCAGTTGATATATGATGTAGGAACGTGGCAAACTAACAATAAAACCAACTACCATGGGATCACCATTTTTATCCATCATCTATGGCTAGAGCCTCCCAAAACTAATTTAGTTCACAAAGTTAAACTTACCTTTCGAACACCACCAGCATGACTTGTAATTAAACCAACAAGAATTCCACCAAGGGCATTGAAAATTACTGGAATCTGAAATGAATATAAAACAATATGTAACGTTTTTAAGTTGATGTACATCAATATCTATTAAAGGCACAATTACTCTTGCATATTGATAAAAATGCCCAGAACAAGGCACTAAAAAGGTCCATATTATTGATTTGTAAGTTGTAATCATACTAGCACAGTTAACTACAGATTCGTCATCAACTAGTTTAATCAAATTTATAAAACAAAAAAAAATAAAAATTATTGAACCACAGACGTATGGCGTTTCAATTTTGTCAGCTAGTGAGAGAAAGTCAATATGCAGTTGGGGCATAATCTCTGTTTTAAAAACCAGACCGGACTGGCCGTTTCACCAAAAAACCAATGAACCAGTCAGGTCATTGATCTGAACAAACCAGAAAACCGAATGATGAGAGAATCGATGGAGAACTAATCAAACTGGTCCATAGCTGGTGGTGGAAAACAGGTTTTTTTATTATTTAGTATTCAACCAAAAACATCTTTTGAGACAAACAAATGCCCACATGAATTGCTGTAATTTAGCCTTTTATTATTGACTTTCTATCCAGCAGGACATATAATAGGGTCCTATAATACTAATTTAAAATTTTGTTCAACGCGATTTCTTATGATTTTGTGTTTGTTTATTACTTAGTATATTATATAATATTAAAATATATATTTAATTATCATCACTCAGACCAATAAACTGTAAACCAATGCCTGCTGTTACTAAGACAGCCCCCCCTCTCTCTCCCAAAACAAACAAAAAAAAGAGAGAGAAGGAAACTGCTACTGATCCTGCAAAAGTACAAGTCCAAATTTACATGTATATGCATACTGTGCTTGGAGCAGAGGACAGAATACCAAAATTTGAACCTTTCAGTTTTCTAGACCTATGTGATGATTGTATTGGCTTCTTGACATGCATAAGCATGACAACAATCTAATGGCTCCAAGAATCGTATCACAAAAGTCAAATATCAGTAAGAACATTACCAAAGTTAGAGGAGTCCAACCATAAAAAAACCCATGTTGTCTCATAGCTTCTCCATCTGGAGATTTCAAGGTACTGGTAAGCAAACATAGACTTCCAACAATTGACATTTCTATAGTCATCAAGTATGACGAGTGTTTCTTAACCTGTGATAGAAGGAATCAATAGGACAAATATAAATATTAATCAAACAAGGAAACTTAAGTCGGAACAGAAAATTGAAAGTTCTGGTAACCTGAGAGGCCCATTGACACAAGGTAGAGGCCAGTCCAGATAGAACTGAAGCAACTAAAACAGGAATAATTCCATAGAATAAAATTTGATCAGCATTACCACCAACAGAACCTTTGCTAGAGCCTTCACCAATGCTTAGAAGAACTGCTGCAGCTATTAACAAGAACAATGCCCCAATTTGTTGAGTTGATTGTTTTTGCCTGTATGAACTATTATCAGATGCCTTGAAGTGTTCAGTGTTAGAATTATAGGTTTGGGGTAAGGGAAGAAGGAAAACAGATAAGATGGCTATCAGTTTATGAAAATATGATTGATAGATGTAATGTGTTACAATACCCTAACCTAAGACTCCTATTTATTCTAGTAATTAGGTAAAGAACTAGTACTACTAGTACAAGCCTAGGCCCACAAACAAGAAGACTAATATCTTATAACCCTAATTTCTTAACACTCTCCTTGAAGCTAATAACCTTATAACACTAAGCATTAGCTTGCTATGAGTAGCATACCCACAGACAAAACATATAACACAACCCATTTTAACAGGAAGCTATCACCAAGAAGAGAAAAGAAATTTGGCACAATAGCAGATGTTGAACCATCCAAATACGGAAAAGAGAAGAAGAAAAGAAGCAATGTTGAACCATCCAATGTCCAAGCAAAAGCACGAACAAGAAATGCTGAAAGCCATCCAGTAATAGAAGAAGAGAAGAAAAGCCTTTCAGAATAGTCTCACTAGAATCAACCTCAGAAAGTGCTGCAGATCTACCCAAATGACCCAATGAGAAATCAACACCGTCGAAAACACCAAAAAGAGCAAGTGAAATATGCTGAACCCAACAAAATATAATTGAAGGTGCTGAAAAACACCAAACTGCACATCTCTGGCCTTAACCCAAAATCACGGAGTGCAAGAATATCACTGGACTCAAAGAAAACAACCTAAACAACACCAAAGTTACACCTTGGAGAGTCGAAATCACAAGAAATTGGGACAACTCCTGCTCCACAGAACAAATTACTTTCACTTTAATTTTTTTATACTGACACAACAGCTACTGAGTGAAACCATTTACTTGAAGAACATCGATAACAGTTTAGCCTCCCCACTTACACATATTTGAACAAATGGGTTTTGTCATAAATGGCAGAAAAATTAACGATTGTAATTGCAGGAACATACCTCAAAATGAAATAAGTAAAGAATGCAGTGAAAAATATTTTTGTCTGATTCAGCATTGAGAATGTGAGTGAATCAAGATTCTTGTAAGAAATTTGCAACAAACTATTTTGCAGTGCATATATAGCTGCAGGAATTCCTGATGCAGTCAATGCACCAACCAAAGTCCACTCTTTATACACTCTTCTCAGACTACCTTCTTTTGCCATGAAAAACACTGCACATATAACCTAAAAGGCAGATTAAAGAGATGCATGAATTTTTCCAACTAAAAGGAATATTTTAGAGATACATATTTTTTCCCAATAAATAATAAGAGAAGCAAGGTACAGGTTTCCTAATCAAGACAATACAGTTCAAGAACTACCTTCACAATCTCACATGACAAAACAGATGAAGTGACAATAACTTCACGCCTGTGGGAAGAGAGGAAAATAAGTTAATAAGACATGCTTCATATGGTCATTCGCAATTAAGAAGTTAATTAGTGATTTAATGCACAAGCAATTTTTTTAAAAAGGATAATTAAGATATTAATATCCATTAATCACATGGACAAGTTTATTTTTAACCTGAGGTAAGCACATATGATTTATTCTTTTGATTATACTTGATCAACTGGATCTCTTCTATTGTTTAGAGACTTATTAAAGAAAATAGAAAGGTCTGTAGTCTTTTTCTTTTCCTTTCTGTGCATTTGTGTGTGTGTTTTTAGTGGGATTTTATATCCTCCATAGTGACACCATTGCAAAAGCCGACTTTGATATAGTTCAACATTTAGCTTATCTTGTTGAATTATGTTAATCTTGTGATCCTAATCCACCAAGTACCAACCAATTTTACCAACAACCACTGCCATACATAAATTGGAAGATAATTAATTCTGCTAACGATAATTAAAATACTAATTATCTGCTATGCTTAACCGAAAAATGACGACCAAATTCCAGGTCCGGGATTAAAAAAATAAAAATAAAGGTGATAGATGGTTGGCTTTGGCAAGGGTAACTTCAAATACACTTGTATGGTGAATCAAGAAGAAAACGGAAAAGCATGAGAAAAAGGAAAAAATTAAGTTGAATTTATGAACGTAAATCCTTCAAAAGAAAAAAGAAAAAAGAAAACCTGATGAAGCGTTTGGAGATCAAAGGTTGAGCTCCATATTGGAGAGCGAGGAGAAAGGAACAGAAGAGAATCTTTGTGTCCATGCCCTGAGCCTGAGTGGGCCCTCTGGACTTCGGTGGCGCCATTCAACACTTCAATTCTAATTCTTCCGATTTTGTCTCTCCGGCGTCGCAGTGGGGCATTACTGTTTATACAGTGGAGCACACGCACGAAGATTTTTAACAACTTTAAATAAATAATTGTTAATAATTTTATACAATATAAATAAAGCCACACTGAACGAGTCTTATTTTAAAAATTATAGAAAGAAAAAGTTAACTAGACTATGTCAGTCTATAATTGCTTCTGAAATGTGATATATCTAAAGTTCCTAATGTGTGTGTTTAAGTATAGTTAATCTTACAGATTATCGATATATAAACTTTTTCTGTCCCAATTTGTACTCACGTGATATACTCATTTTTTTTTTTGTATTTGTACTTTTTAAAAAGTTTAAATTCAATTTAAATTTTACTCTTAATTAATTTGATTTAATTGAGTGATGAAGTATATTTTTATTTAAATAATATTATATTCATTACTTAAACTTCTAAAATTTTTAATTAATCCAAAAATCAATTGTACTTATTCATATATGATAATGAATAGTACACATTATTCGAATTGTCAATTTTTTTAAATTAAATATTGACTGTACTTATTTTTTTTTATACACGAAGAAAAGCTAAGAATAACATACATTGTTTAAGTATAGCATTACATGAATGTTGACTATACTTATTCCTTCAAAACATACAACTACCTCTTACCAGACTCATAATTCATAAGTCCATTACTGATGTTGTCAACAGGTAGTATTTTATAATAATATTTTTTTACTGTATATAAAATTATCTGAATTTAAAATTGATATATAAATAAATCAATATTCATAATTTTTAATATAGACAAAAAATTTTAATAATAGAATATTTTTCAAGCTATTATTATTTATTTGTTATTGATATACTTCTATTCATCATTACTTTTTTCTGTTACCCTTAATAAATATATTATTTAGTCTAATGTTATAAAAAAATTTCTCGATCTTTCAGCCAAGAGCTTCTTTCTAGGTTTTCTCGGCAGAAAATTTAGTGGTTTAGCCGAAATGTTTTTGTCAATTTTCTTTTTGATGGGCATTACTTTTCTGTGACAAAAAAGTAATGTTTGTCTCATAGACAAAACAAATAGGACCATCAATTTTTTTTATCAAGATCTGACATCGTATTTTGATAATTTTATATATGTGACAGACAAAATTTTTCTACCACAACTGCATAAATATTTTTGCCTTCTTTTATATACAAATAAGGAGAAAATTCTGATGTCTCCTTCTTTTCTCTCCACCCAACCTCTAATCTCGCTGGCACCAATTTTGCAGCTAAAAAAGGAGGTAAATGGATGCATGAGATCATCTGCTTGTTTTAAATTTGCAAGAGGTTCTTATACTTGAATACATTTTCTTGTATAATAATTTTTTAAAAAAGTTATAATTCAATAAATCAAATGACTTGATCATAATTTTTTTAGAAGTTACAATTTAATAAACCAAATGACGATATCATATACTATACATCTAGCAGTTATTTTGAAATTGAAGAGAATCCACATCCTATATAAACAAGACTGTAAATGACTTTTTACTGGCATGTGAAAATAATCTTCTTGACTTTATTTTTTTTAATCACATGAAATTTATCTTATGCTTATCCTCTTTATCTTGCCGGCATATTTGAGAAGTTGTATGTTTTGAAGGAATTCTGAATTATTATTATTATTTTCTGGATGGTGGGGGCTTTTATTTAGGTTGTTTATTCAATGCCGTGGAAGAAAGGCGATCATGATATTTTCAGATGGTGAGGGACAATAGAACATATTGTGAGGTGATGGTGTTGAGTACCGACTTTAAGGACCATGCTAACAAACAAGAAGGCATCATAATCACCAGAAAGCTAGAGCTGTAGCTTATTTAAAGAATCTCATTGAGGGTATACATTGGCTCCTTTTTATTTTGCGTCAATAAATGGCCAGGTCACATAACCTTAGCTTCTTTTCTTTCTTTTTTTCTACCCTCTTTTTTCTTTTGATAATTGGCAAGGATACATGCGGATGCTGATTCATGCTAACTTTGTTTATCCTGAAAACGACCGCTAGGACAATTTTTGAGATTCTCCTTCCAAAGGTGGATTTTCTATTTTAGTTAAAAGAAAATATATATTTTCTTTTATTTTGTCATGCTCTTAAAAGAAAATATATACTTTTTGTGTGTTATTTATAAACTTAAACCCTGCTTAACCTGCCTCTGATCATGTTCAACCATTTGAGCAGAACGATGCTGGTACAACAGTTCCAGGAGATCCTAGTGTTCATGCAGATTGAGAAAACTGTGGAATGGGATTGCAGCATATGGCCAAAAAATCAAGACCTCTCTACACTCTAGTCGTGCCGCCCTTGGTGCTCATGATGCTGCATATGAGGAAGCGGTAGAGATAGAAACAGCCCATCCTATAAAAAGATCCCTTCTGAACATCTTTTGTACAGGCTGTAAAAGACAACAACTTTCTTCTAAAGCATTTCCATTCTAGGCTTTCAGGATAGCTAACTTTAAAAAAACAAAAAAAAATACTTGCCCCATAGGGTTATCCTTAGTTTTCCTTCATCTGCTTTAAGTATGCAAGCACATAAATCTGCACCAATTTTTATTCTGCACAAAAATGGCCATTTTGTAATGTGTATGATCTCTGTACATACAGCCTTGCAAATATTTACATGCATGTCACATAGTATCACATGGGTGGAGACATAAGATTTCTTCATCACATTGTCTATCAACTTTGCATCCCTTACTGGTTGGAAATTGCCAGGCTTACGACTCAGCATGATCATTCCATAAAATTGGTAGGCATTCGACTAACATATGAAACATATTCAGAGATATTTACCAGCGACAGATCCCAGGTGCCCCCGTTCTGCTCAATGCCACTATTTCCTCATACTTTGAGGGAAATACAAAGCCCCACAACTGCATGGATGAAAGAGCATTTGCTGATCAGTTATTTATTTATTTTTGATAAAAAGTTTTTTATTTTTTTACTTTTGCTTTAGGTAAATATCTCTTCAATTAATAGATTTGGTGGCCAACTACTCAGCTGGAACAAATAGATCAAAGGAAGAAAAAAAACAAAGGGTTGGGAAGGTTCAGGTGAATGTGTGAGTGAGGGGTGAGGGTAGATAGGGGAGCTTTACGTGTACCTCTACTTCCTTCACTTCAAAGTCTTGAGAATGTGCAAGGCAAGGATTCCCGTAAGTTTCTGAGACCGAACTTGACCCATTCAATCTTGAGTAGATGTAAAAAAAGAAAAAGAAAAAAAGCTCAAGCAGATGATATAGAAAGCAGCTAATAATTAGTTCGAGAGAGGAAAAAAATAAAGATAGCATACTGAAAGTACAAAGTTCTTACAGATCACCATCCAAATAAAGCGCAAAATGACCTCCCCCACCAATCGCTAGAAAGTTAGTGGTGCAAAGTGTGAAGTAGCGATTTACTCCTGCAATATTGTGGTTAATTCAGCATAGCTAGTCAATAGAAGAGAAGCAGCATTTGGAACTCCAAACCGAGCCAGATATTCACATTCTGCCATCATGGAGATCGAGTGCTAAGGTGGGGGTTACAAGTGTGTAATTTTAACTTATCACATTTCAAAGCTTAAGTAAAGCCTCGTACTGATACTGAATCTCACAAAATTACTCTGCTGAATCTCAAACAAACATACTACATCAACTTTTTGTGGGCCACTAAAATTGAAGTATATCAACCGTTTGAAAATTGAAAACTGGACTTCAATTATTACAATATTCTACTTATGGAAACTGTTAAAGATTCCAGAAATTCATCTACCAAGACATTCAGATGAACTGACACCGACTTAAAATTTAATTGCCTGATAAAAATCATTGCATGTAGCATACAAATTCTGGCGTGAGTGTCTGAAGAAAAGTGAAATCAAGCCTTCCTCAATGGGAATTGGTTCTATATGTTGAAAAGAAACATTTCCTTTAGCGAGATGTCATATGATCTCATGATTATCCATAAATGTAGCCTTCTAAATTTATATATATATATATATATATATATATATATATATATATATATATATATTGCGGGAAGGGGGGGATTCTGCAATATAGCCAAATTCTGAGCTAAAAAAGTATCATTTGTTTTAAAATAAAACGCACTTCATAGCATAATTTGCAAAATATGCACCACAAAACCCATGGGGAACTCATATGTCATTAAAATACCATCATCATTCGTCACAATAAATCAACTTCAAATAAATTCTCTCCTCATTCCACAACCTTTATCCCACTTTGGGGTCAGTATGGCTTTGAGATAGACAAATTAAAATATTCATTTAGTGGTTTAGTCATTCATACAATACAAGTTATTAACAAATAGAACAAATTAATCACTGATTTTATTATCAAGAAAAACACAGTATAATTATAACAGCAAAAGAAAGATAAATAATAGATACCTGTTGGGCGATATATAACAGGACGCCCAGAGGTATTTGTGAAAACAAATGTATTGTTTGTTCCCTGTACAGAATTTAATGTCAACAAGATAAAATAAAAAAGTAACATCATTGCAAAATGAAGCAGATAACAGTATCAGACAGTGGAAAGGATAAAAGGTGACCTGGTATTTCCTCTTGCTGGATGGTATAAGAGGTGCTTCAACCAAGCCACCAAACACTGCTCCTTTACGGTCTCCAACAACCTGGAACAGACAGAATAGCAAACATTGAGAACCAATACAGGACTGAAGAGTGCAGAAATTAGCCTTGCTGATTAAAGGATACAATAATGCATATATCATTGTTAATTCAGAGAAAAGTGAGCCAACCCAAAGTAAAGTATCATAATTCCAAGATGCGACTTTACAATTGAACAGCATAAACTTGTATAACCAGTAAGCTTACAACAGCGGACTTCAACTCAGTCACCTTAAACTAGAGCATGCTACTATTAATGACAATGTCAAAACTTGGTATCTGATATACAAACTACAAACAAGACTATTAGAACTGTTGGGATTAAAGATAAACTCAGCCATTTATCCATACAAAGTTATCAAGGTCACAAATATAAACTGGAAAAAAAAACGTAATAAAATCACCATGAACCAACAAAATAGTTGCTTTCTTTGCTTCTGGCAAATTCGAATTACCAAAAGCTTGTTCATGTTTAAAATATGTACCTCCTGTCTGTTGGTTTGGAAATAAAAATGGAAGTTTAAAGTAAATAATTGGAATTAAATATGATGCAGAACCTATTTTCACTCCATGTGCTACTCAATTTATCAGTCAAATAAAGTCCAAGCAAACATCAATTAGCCTACTCAGAAAGAAAAGGATTGTTTGACTGTTAACTTCTTTGTTTTTAAAAAATTCTCAAAGCAGAACAGACATAGATAAATCATAAATACATGCTTAGATAAACATATGCTCAAGGGCAATGAAACTGTACCAGCAAACTGATTCCGGGCCAAATCATGCTTCTCCGGTAAAGAGTTGAAAGTGATATACCATGCTTCCAAGTGCTGCATAAAACACAAAGAGGTGATAGAACAAATTAATCAACAAGAAGATTTTGGAACTTCAACACAGAATGGCAGAATCTCGTGTCTGCCAACGAATCTACATATTTACATACCTGTATAACAAAATCCATTTCCTCCCATGAATAAGAGCCGGAAGTGAAGCATACACAACACTTCTTATATTGTCTGAAATAAGCATTGAAGGTTCAGAAATCTCTGGCAGATGATCAACCAAAGGTACCACCACAGGCTCTTTAACAGGCTGAAGCTGCCTCATCTCAACACCATGCCCATCATCAAACTTGGTTTCATAACTATCTCTCCGGTCTTGGTTGCGAAATCCACCCATTCTGACAGCTTGGTGGATGGCTCTACCAAGTGATTGCTTACTCCTAGAAAACAAACTTTTCTTCACAACAAGATTTTCTTTCATGGAAGAGTCTGATAAAGGATCATCACCAGCTGCTGATGCTGATGCTGCAGTTATATCATCATTCTGTCCATCATTGTTATCTCCAGAATCCGAAGAAGACAACAAAGAAAAGAGGAATGCAGTGAAGGATGAAGTATCAGGCCCATCAACTAAATCATTTTTTTCCTCTGATTCACTTCCCTTTGACTCATCACCCACTTCTTCTTCCTAAACAATAATCATATAGATCTTCCATTTTAGCAGAGGATAATGGATACCCTTAAATAAAAAAAAAGGCCTTTAAAAAAAAACTAAAACATTGCCATTAATTCAATTCAATTCAATAATTATAAGACACAATGTAATTTAATTTTTTTTGAGAGAGAGAGAATGAATCAGAGAACTTACGGAAGGAGGAGGAGGGGGTTTGGAGGGTTTGTTGTTGTTGTTGTTGTTGTTGTTGTTGTTGTCAGAGATAGGGTTGAGAAGAACAGTGGTGAGATCAGAAACGAAGTATGCTGCTTTGCTCCGCAAGGATTGCTTTTTACCCATTTTGTATTACTATTTATGGAATTGAAGGAATCAAGATTCAATTTCCACCGCAAAGAAAGAAAAAAACATGGGATTCCTATATTCCCAACCTTGAGTGATGCTCTGAACCATACGTAATAAACCCAATCCCTTTTTTGTCTCCGGCAAACTCGATTATTATGATCTAACTTTATAAAATATTAAAAGACGCAATAAGGCGGCGCATAGTTTTGTCCTTGTTATTGTTGTTGTGATTAGTTAGTTGTGATGGTGCAGAATCGCTTTCCATTTTTGTTGAGTCACCAAACTTCTTCTTTGGGTCCACCACTTTCAGCGCGGCTCCCGAGCCTAGGTCCTTGGTTCGGATACTAGCGGCAAATGTCCAAAGCTGCAGCTTAACCGCGAAAATGTCAATTTTAGTATTGCTAGCTTCAAAGGCTACGTAAATTATTAATGAAATCCCATTATCAGTGAGACTTCATGGCCCAATGGATAAGGCGCTGGTCTACGGAACCAGAGATTCTGGGTTCGATCCCCAGTGAAGTCGTCTTCATTGAAGATTTGAATTTTGTTTTACTTTTTTTTTTTTTTTTATCTTTTTAGTACAATTTTGTTTTATTTTAGGCTTGATGTTTAAGTTTGTTCTCATAAATTAAAGGGGAAAACTAGTATTCTGTAAAAAATGTTACCAGCTCACCCATTGATTTCTGCACCAGCCCTTTTTGTTTTTTATTTTAATTACATGAATGGGACCCACACGAATTGTTCTTTCAGCAGGAAAAATTGGTTTAGTTCCAGTTACATGATGGTCACTTTTCCCTAAATTAAATCCATTTTTTCATTATAAGGAGGGGATGTGGGCATAAAATAGTAAAAATAATAATAATAATTTTTATATATTGTTAAAAAATAATAAGATTAGTATTATTATTTCTTTTTCCAAAAACTACGGGAGCTCCTTCGAAAGTCTTTGATATTGAAAAAACTTATAAATGTTCATAAAAAATGATAAAATAAGATTTAGATATTTATACGATAATTCCTCAATTTCCATTGTTTAATCCTTCAATTGAAATCGCAAACAAAAGATTGTGTTTTCTTAAAGCTTATTTTTCTTCTCAATCTTTCTATCTTCGTCCATTTAGTATAATTGATCTAGATAAAATATGATAGGCTCATCAGAGGCCGAAATACATAGAACTAGGTTCAAACTCACAAGATTCAGAGTGGGACGCGATGGCTTCCACCGCGCAACACAGGGCGTGATGCCACCATTGCGCATGAAACCACCCTTTAACATAACTTCAGAGATAAGGAATCAATCTCAGGAACTAATAAAGGTCCACCGCCAGTGGCGGAGCCACATGTTGGCTTGAGGTAGCCTCGACCCGGACTAAATTTTAACAAATTGTACTTGTCATGTATAATTATAATTTAGCCCGGTTTAAAATTGTAATTTGGCCCGGGCTAAGATTTATAATTTGGCCCTATCAAAAAAATAAAATATATTTGGTGAGAGATTTGGGTAAGTTGTATTAAGTTATGTGTTCCATTTTCACTTATATAAAAAAAATTAAATATATTTAATAAAATTATAACTCTATTTGATACTGTCTGCTCAGGTGTTTTGTATTTAATATAATTTAAATATATTATAATATGAACTAACTAAAATTAAAAAAAAAAAAATTACATATAATTTTTTGGCCCGGGCTCCAAGTGGACCCTGGCTCCGCCACTGTCGACCGCGCCTTTGTACAAGTAAACAGAAGACAACACCAGCTTGCCACCACTTTATCAAGTTAGCCTGACATCAAGAGATAAAGTTATAGAAGCACCAGCAGAACCTGTAGCCCTTGAACAGTCAATCAGAGGCCATACCGCCTTCCTAAGGTGCATCAGAATCACTATATAAACAGAGGGTACATGCCCAGTTATGATCATCTAGTTCAATAAGAATACACATAAACCTGACATTGATACTGACTTGAACGTCAGAGTGTCATTGCAAGTACCCCGGTCAGGCTCACCGCTCCGAAGAAGAACCAAAGTCCTATCATCATCATCAATAACAACCAGCCCAAAAGACAGATTACCTAAAAGTCTTCTTACTTTAACTGTGTATGATTTGGCCCAATACACTTTGATCAGCCCATATTGTATTTGGTTTGATGGTACCAGAACATTATAGCCACGAATGGCTTCCTAAAAAATTTAAAGACTACACAAAACTACTGTAATCAACTTGTACAATGCGTCAAACGATAATCAATTTAGTTTATTAATTATAAACATAAATGGATTAATATTTCTTAGGAAATAATTTTATTTTTTATATACACATAAAAATGTATGAGATCTATGTGGAGTCATATTAAATGAAGAGAAAAAAAAAAGAAAAAAAAGTCTCACACACTTTTATGTGTATATAAAAGATAATTTTATATCTTATAAGATTAGAAACACTAATTCCAAACATAAAACACTATTATTTTACCTTTTAAGTCAAGTTCGTTTAGCTTGTAAATTAAATGGCTCAGGTTAATATATTTAATTTAAAGGGGAAAGCTCTTGAAGTTTGTATCACTCACACGTAATGTAATCCACGAAATACATAGACAAATTATTTTAAACGAACTCTCTTGCATGAGATCCACAGTGACAGATAAACTTTTTTTTTCAGCAAATACAAAAAAGTTAAACCATTAATTTAAAGGGGTAGGATATTGTAACAACCAACTAGTGTTACTATTAATGTTATTACTAATAAATTTCACCGTTAGATTGATTATGTTGATCCAACGATTATATTCATTTCCATTTTTGTATGATTATGATTCCCTTTCACATTAAATATAAAAAATCATAACCATACAAAGGTAAAAATAAATATAAAGTATTAAATATGGAAAATCATAACCATACAAAGATAAAAATAAATATAATCGTTAGATCGATTATGTTGTTACAATATCCTCCCCTAATTTAATTGCGTCGATACTTTATCGATCCAACCGACCGTATAAGAAAAATTGGGCTATTTATATTTTTTAAAATTTTTGAAACGATTTTTTTAATGTTATAGTCAACATGCTTGCAACTTCAATTGAGATACTCAATTATTCATAGAACCTCCTCTGGGTTGTCGCACTCATGTTTTGAGGGATTTGGCCGGGGTTGGCCTTCAAAGGGCCTGCATTATGTAGTGCGTTTTTTTTCAGTTTTTTCTTTGATTTAAAAAAAAAATCAACATATTCTCTTATAAAATTCAAAAAATCACAGAATCGAGATAAAACAAAATTCATTTAAAAATAAAAGTAAATTGTAAATTCGAAACATATCAAATATATAAAATTAAACTAAATTTATACATTGGTAACTAAAAGAAAAATTAATGTTCCAATAAACTAGCCAATAGAATAAATTTACTTAAAAGCCTATTCCCCAACCCCCCCCCCCCCCCCCTAATCTTTCAATGTTCTATTTCAATCAAAACATTTTAAAAATAAATGAAACGACTTAGTGTTGTATTGGAACATTATAGATACGAGACAACTTCCTAAAAAATACAAAGATTACACAAGAGTAAGGATGAAAGTGGGCAGGGCTGGGCCAAGCTTTGTCCCGAAAAATTCAATTCTCTACTAAAAAATTCAATTTGGTCTGGCTCAAATCTAGTACGAGTCTAACTGTTAGCCTGACTTTACCTGTTTATAAAAAAATAAATGGTCTGCCCTAACCCGTTAGTCTGTTAATTTTTAACTTCAAAGCAGAATCATGAATCAACTTTACAAAATACTCAAATTCTGTTGTTAAACCAAAAACCATAATATCAACATCCAAACAGAATCATGAATCACAACAAAACTCATACAATCTGCAATTAAGTCACTTTCAAAAGTAAAATGCTCAAATTAAATAACATGTATTTCATCATATTCAACAAACAAATTCATATTATGTAAATTAAAATAACTACATGAATCCAACAAACACATCATGATGCTTGTAGTAAATATAACATCTTCCAAAAACCTTTTAATATATTCACATACACAATCTAATATGCTGAGATATTGGTTCCTTCTATATAAGAAATAAAGTTAGATTTCTATTAAAATATAATCGAATATAATTAAGTTATAAATAATTGCAATTGATTAAATTTATATCTATTATTTTTTTCTTCAAGGCATACTTATTCTATTTTATTTTATTTAAAATAAATAGTACAATATAAGCTGGCTCGTAGGCTTATAGGCCAGGCCTTGTGAAAGTAGATCTACAACTTTTTTATTAAATAAGTTTTTTCAAGGCCCAAGTTAAGCTTATTTTATGAAATATATTATGTTAGTTCTGATCTGACGTAGGCCGAGCCATAGGCTCGTGTAGGCCAGCCCGGCCCAGCCCAATTTCACCCTTACACAGGACTACTATAATCAACTTGTACAATGTTCAAACAACATTGAATTTAGTTTATGGCAAATGTAACTCTCACGTTATATAGAAAATAATTTCCTGCACACACATTAAATTTTGAATTATTATTATTTTTTATAAAAATAACGAGCCCGGCAAAATATGTGTATGTAGGAATCAAAATTTTTTTCTTACAATATGATAATAGTGTTATAGTAAGTGCTTACAGGTTTATTGTTTTTCATGCATGCTTTAGAAGATAAATTTATTTTTTACACACATAAAATTATACGAGGCTCGTATTTTTTCTTTTTCTTTCTTCTTCTCACATAGGCCCACATAGATACCACATACTTTTACTTTTACGTGTATATGAAAAAAATTATCTCCTAAACATTAATTTGTTTGGATAGGCTTTTTTCTTTCCAAAAACTACATTTAAAAAAAAAAGCACTTTTATAAAAATTCCATTTAGATGAATGTTTTTAGAAAAAGTAGGAATCATACAAAAAAGACAAAAAAAAAAAAAATTGAAACTAAAAAATTTTAGCTTCTAAAAAATAAAAAATAAAAGTCAAATATTTTTTAAAAAATTTAAATTACTTTAACTTTTGTAAAAAATATTTCTAAAATAAATAAAGTATAAAAAAAATTGGAAGTGCATTGAAGCGGGCCGGTTAGCTTATTTTAAATGATATAAGTTATGTTATTTTAGGATAAAAATAAATACAAAAAATAAAAATTATGAAATAAAAAAATTATTTTGTGTCAGTCTTTCTGTTACCATGAACGTAATTTTAAGTGATTTAAAATCTCGTAACTTTTCGCTTTCACGAAAAACCCGTTCTTACCTTTTTAACATTTTTTCTTGTATAAATGGTTAAGCTAGCATAACTGCTTACATTGCTTTCAATTTTCCACGGTACATTCTGGACAGAGATCGTGAAACACGCAGTGACAATGGCGACATTGAAGGTTCCTGCTCAAGTTCCTTCTCCGTCGGAAGACAGTGAGCAATTGCGAAAAGCTTTTCAAGGTTACCCTCACCGATTCATTTCTTTGATTTCACTGATTTTGATTTTGTTGTTAGATCATCGATCCATTCACATTTTCTCGATCTTTCTCGTTTGGATTTTCGTTTTTTTTTTTCGTGTCTCTCCGTGATCTCATTGCGCGGGTCTTATTATATATCATCGCGCTGATGGCTCTCAACTTTTACTTAGATCGTGGAGTAATTTGTTGTTGTGCTTCTGATCAAATTTTGCACATGCATTACAGTAATGTGATATGTGTTTGGTTAATGCAGTCGCTGATTATTATCTCCGGTTGATGAATGATGATGATCATTGAGATTTGGTTTCCTCTGTGTGTGTGTGTGTTTTTAATTTTAATTTCCTTCTTAGTGATTTTGATTTGCTCTTTTTGCCTATGCTATCAACTCAACTAAACCGAACGGTTCCACGCACACGTAATTGAACGCAGTAATAAGCTACCTGTGTAACAACAGATAGGATTTTTATTTTTTATTTTTTTTAATACTTTTTGTGTGCGTGTGTTCAATCTCTATGAAATGAAGTGCAAATTACTATTTCAATCTCTATGTTTGTCATGGCATGAGGCCCTTTTTATTCTTTCATTGCACGAGTTGTTGTCACAGTGACATATCTTTTCAGGGTGGGGAACGAATGAAGGATTGATAGTATCAATCCTATCTCATAGAAATGCAGCTCAGCGTAACTTGATTCGCAAAACCTATGCTGAAACCTATGGAGAAGATCTTCTTAAAGATTTAGACAAAGAGCTTTCAAGTGACTTTGAGGTCAGTTTAAATCTCTTGATATCTGGCTTCCTTATGTGAATCCCAATTTGAAGCCCTTTTCATTTTCAGAATTTTCAATTTCACTAACAGTTAAAAAATAAATAAAAAATTCACTATCAGTTATCGACTTTTAAATTTCATACTAAATAATTTTAGTGTTCTGTGTGGATAACATTGACTAAAGGAAACGGATAGGTGCAATTATGTATCTTCGTGTCTAATGTTTTGAATATAACAGCGGGCTATGGTAGTGTGGACGTTGGATCCTGCTGAGCGTGATGCCTTTTTAGCTAATGAAGCCACTAAGAGGTTGACTTCAAACAATTGGATCATTATGGAAATTGCTTCCACTAGATCTTCACTTGAACTCTTTAAGGCAAAGCAAGCATATCAAGCCCGTTTCAAAAGGTCCATCGAAGAAGACGTTGCCTATCATACTTCTGGGGACATCCGCAAGGTAAAACCTTAAACATCGAATGTACTAATTAATTTCTTGATAGAGAAAAGTTGCACGTTCTTACATAATTTTCAGAGGTTGATGCCTCTGTTTGATGTCATTTCTTCATCAATCAGAATCTTCCAAATTTATGTAACTTTTTGACTTAAAGGAGAGTTTAGGAGAAGTGTGCCTCAGATTTATGTCAAATAACACATGTTCCAGATTTTTTTTTTTAATCTCCTCTTATTTATCATTGGGTTCATCTACCACCGACTCCAATTAGCTTAGGTTAAAGGTGCTGGTGCTGTTGATGTTGAACACATGTTCCAGGATTATGTGCACCTTTAGAGACTGGTTAAATCCATTCAATCGAATTGCTAGATTAGGTAGCTAACCAACATGCTATTTTTTAATTTTGCATTATTATGCTATGTCTAGCTCTAACAATCTTTTTCAACATTTTTTCCCTATGACCTGATGAAACTTTATTTCTGATACTTTAATAACAGCTTTTGGTTCCTCTTGTGGGAACATTCCGTTATGAGGGGGATGAGGTGAACATGACATTGGCAAAATCTGAGGCTAAATTGCTTCATGAGAAGGTTGCAGAGAAGGCCTACAATCATGAGGACCTGATCAGGATTTTGACAACAAGGAGTAAAGCTCAGTTGAATGCAACACTGAATCACTACAACAATGAGTTTGGAAATGCCATAAACAAGGTATAAATGTTTTGGCCGTTTATGACTTCTGTTTCTCTGTTTTCAACTTAACGTTTGGCAACTACCCCAGTAAATAGGCAGATCTAATATAATGCCAAACTTGTGTTGTCAACGATGATCACTGATCACTTCAAGAAACATGATTTCCAGTTATAATCATGTTGTAGATTTATCAATTACTACTATTTAAGGGCTTATATTCTGGTTTGTTACTTAAAAAATAAAAAGAAGAAGACAAGATAGAGTTTGTTATTAAGCGATTATAGGATTAATCAGTGACTTGTAGTCGAACTGACAATTGGCTTCTGGTTCTGGCTGCAGGATCTGAAAACTAATCCGGAAGATGAATATCTGAAATTATTGAGGGCAACAATTAAGTGCTTGACCTACCCTGAGAAATATTTTCAGAAAGTCTTAAGGCTGGCTATAAACAAGCTAGGAACTGATGAATGGGCCCTTACAAGAGTGGTGACAACTAGAGCTGAGCTTGATTTGCAGCGAATTGCTGAGGAATACCAAAGAAGAAATAGTGTTCCCCTGGACACTGCAATAGCCAACGACACTTCCGGGGACTATAAGAACATTCTCCTTTCGTTGTTTGGACACGATAATTAAAGAGTCTTACTGTGTTCAGTTGTCATGGAATTGCTGATTACGCTATCTGCTTTTCCTTTAATCATCAATGTGATTTTGCTGTGGATCTCCGCACGTAAACACTATTAGAATAATGGTGCTGGTAGTAATGCTTTTCCTTTTATCATTCGGTTGCCTGGCGGTAATGATGCTTGTGAGATGCATCAATTATCCTGGTGGTTTTTTTTTTTTTTTTTTACTTAAAAAAAATGTTTTGAGTATGGTCGGAAATTCAAGACATATAGCTTTACCTCTTTAATTAAATATGTGTCTTTTTTTACCGTTATTTAGGATCAATTATTCCTACAGCCGACCTACTACAATTCACAAAAGTCCGGCCTATAGGCTACCAACTAGGCAACTATAGCAACAATATCAATCTCATACAAAGCAAAAACCATACATAGTAAATAAATTCTTATTACAAGAAAAAAAAAAAAAAACCTTAACAACTTTATTAGTCCAATATACGATTATGTATATCAAAATAAATAACCATTTACATCCATTATGGTATCACAAATTCATTATACTGCATCGAGGGTTATGCCATAAATATACAATGCTGATAACCCAACACACTGATCCTTCCAGTCAAAACATGGGAGTTCAGAGGAGTTTATAGAAGAACGCATACAGTAAATGGACGAATTTAAATATCAAGTTTAAACCAGGGAAATGCTGCTTCCTCCACCAGGGGGTCTGCGGGAACCAAGTATGTTGTCTCTGTTTTCTGCCTTTCCATCAGCAAATATGTCACTCCCAGCCATTTCTCTAATGCGGCCACCTAGTATATTATCTCTGTTTTCTGCCTTTCCATCAGCAAATATGTTACTCCCAGCCATTTCTCTAATGCGGCCACCTAGTATATTGTCTCTGTTTTCTGCCTTTCCATCAGCAAATATGTCACTTCCAGCCATTTCTCTAAGTTTAGCCATGCTCCGAAGCTTTTCCGTTCCCTTGAAAATATTATTGTCCGTCAGTTCTGCAAACTTCTGGTCATGTGTTTTCTTTGATGTCTTCTTAACTGCTTCTTCATCAAATAAGATATTCCTTTGGCCACCAGCAGGCTACAAAAATTTTAAAAACTAAGGTCAAAATGTGATCGAAAGGAGGAGGATAAAGCACATGAGCTAAGGATGGGGAAACACATGAAAAAGAAATGGAAGAATATACAGTTATTTCAAAAAAAAGATTGTGCCAACATTGTAAAACTAAGAGAAACACATCTCTTCCTTTAACAAAAAAATCCTAAAAGGAGAAAAAAATATATGAAATGTAAAAAAGAATATGGAAACTTTAAAAGCACGTAGACAAATTGATGGACTTCTTCAATACAATGCATGTGGTGTTTGGTTCTAAACTCAAGATAACAGGCTCCTGTTTTGGGGAGGGAACAAACATTATTATAGAAAATTTTAATATCCCCAAATAAATGGTATTCCTCTAGAGCTGCAACTGTATTTCTATTACAGCCCTTGGGTTATATCTTCATAAAATTAGTAAAATTGATCTGCATTTGAATTTCGCATTTCAGGAAAGCATAAGGTGACATTGGTGGACCATCAAGGGTCAAAATTCATCATTATGAATAGCCATGAAGATGTTATAAGAAGGAATTAGAACAGTAAAAATTTCTATGGCCATTCATCAAATATAAAATGATAGATAAGATTGACATGATTGGCTTTCATGCCCAGAAGACACTTACATTAGAAACTTTCACTGATCTGCGCACATTTCGTGGATCAGATTCTCCCATGTCTTTACTTTCTTTTGATTCCAAAGTGCGTGGAGCAGCCAATGAACGAGGCACAATTTCCTGAGGAGGGCCAAATATATCATTTCCGCTGAGCTCCTTTGTCTTGGCACTTGAAAATTGCTTCTTACTATTTGTGTCTGGCTCGCTTTGCAATGTTCCACTCAGCTCACGCTGCTTTGCTGCCTCAGGTAGAGAGGCTGGTTTCTTAAGAGAAATGCTTTCTTCAGTGCTGAATGATATCTGACTAATTCCATTTACTGCTTGCTGAGATGCAATTTGCAGCAAATAAAACAAGAATATGTGAGAAACACTCATATTCATATGGTCAAATCTCAAATTGCCCTCCGAAACAAGGAAACCATCTAGTATACCTGATATACGCGTATTCCTGTTCTGTTTTTTGAATTTGCAGAACTGGCTTCTGATGCAGTATCTTCAGCATTGGCCGAAAATATACGACTTCCAGTTGTCTCTTTCATTTGATTCCGTGAGCATGGTTTCCTGAGTAACACACATGGAAGGATATGTTTGACAACAAGATTAGATAACCTGAACCTTTGAGCTTAACTACTAGCCAACAACCTGTAGTTTGGATTCATCATTTCCACAAAAAAACAAAGAGTAATAAATACATTTCAGGGCCTGATATACATGCTGCAGCATACATGCACATGAAAAACACTTTAGTAATAGTTACGACACCGAATTATGTCAGAAAGATAGGTTAACAAATAACAATAGAGGTTCCTTTAACTAATCAATCATGAATATTCACACCAAGTCATGCTTAAGTATACAAAAAGAAATTCCAGTTTACAAGGAATTTCATGTCAATTGTTCCTCATAACACAATTCTCCGAAGTTCAACAACAAGTGAATGCAGGAGACCAGTGATTGGCTTCTTCTCAACATGTTCGGGAAAAAATTGAAATGAATGATTAATTAGAAAAATGCATAGTGTTTCCAATATTCCAAAATAGAACGGTACGGTGAAAAAGGAAAAAGTAAAGCCAAGCCACATAGCAGCAAAAGAAACACCGAATCGAATCACAGGACGAAGCAATCAAAAAGAGATATTCATAAAAAGTTACAACGAAACATTGTAGATCTGAACGCACTCAATATTGAAAAAAAAATTGAAAAAAAGGAAAGAAAAAGACGTTACCTCTTGGCTAGACTCTGTGCTTCTTCCTCGGAGAGCTGGCCTCCACGGAGAACATCACCGATTTTATCAGAAGGCTGTGAATCCGATTAACGATTTGAAGAACAAACAAACAAACAAACAAACTCATTATATATATATCTTCATGAGATATTGAATTGAACTAAAGAGAATCTCAAATTTTCCGCAGAAAATAAAAAGAAGTTAGTAATTAATAGTAGTAACCTGGCGAGAGCGGTGGCCGGAGCGGGAGACGGCGGGAGCGGAGTCCTGCGGAGGGAGTTCCGGCCACGTTAGAAGATCGGAGGTGGAGGCGTGCGGGTTTCTGAGAGGCGTGCTTCTCTGCATTATTATTCTCTTTGTTGGTGTTCGATGATTGAGGGTTGATTCAGTGAGAAATGGTAGAGAGTGTGAGGTGTGCACGGGTGAGAGGGTGATTTTATATTCACCAGATTCGAAAATGCGTTTCAACGATAACGAACAATCAAAATTATCTTCTTCTTTTCTTTCTTTTTTCTTTTTTTTATTTCCTCCCCTCTTTCAATTTTCCAATTGAAACTGTTACTTTAAAATTTAAATTTATAAATAACAAACTCCGGAGAGATACTCGCTACATGCGCTGGACATGTGTCATTCCACTCCTTTATATGACTATTTAGAGTACTTTCCTTCGCCCAATGGGTGCAGCTCAGTTGGTTCCTTGGCGCTGAGTTAGTGGGGTTGAACATGTGTTCGATTCCCGCTGAATGCATTCTTGGGGAGGGGGCTGAACCTTTAGCCATCACTGAACCCCGCACTCCGGATTAGTCTCATAGCCGGCTCAAAGAGTTGAAGCTTGTGGGGACACCGGAGGGAGCCAACTCGCCTCAAAGAGGTAATTAGGATTGGGTAACTCCAAAAAAAAAAAAAAAGAGTACTTTCCTTGACTCTTGATGAATTAAACGAGAAGATGTATTAAAAAAAAAAAGGGGAAAATGTTTGTATTTTTAAATGATATAATTTTGTGTCATTTTAAATTCTAATCATTGATTTTTGTTAATCAATGATTACGATTTATTGAATTTTATTATGAATCACTAATTAATTAATAAGTTTAACCCAATAAATTTTAACTGATGAAAATCAATAATTAAAATCTAAAATGACAGAGAATTATCTCCTTTAACATATAACCGTTAATCAATGATTAGGATAAACGTTTTTCCTATTAAAAAATCAATTTAGATGTAAATCAATGATTTATGATATCCAATGTTATTAAATCCGGCCCGATTATTGACTCGGTCGAGGTATTGGGTCACTAGGTCACTGATTCAACTGCATGACCTGGTAACTGGTTAGTATATGTAAATTTATAATTTATATTAAAATAATTATAAATATACTTAAATACTTGTAAAAAAATATATCAATTTTAAATATTTTAATATGAAAATAATAAATTACACATCATTGTCCAACAAAAGATCAATCAAACATATAATATTTGTGATACTAGTATTTCAGGTTCAGTAAACGACATCTCTAACCATAAATCAAATTAAAATTTCCTGCATATTGCATAACCAAGATAATATTAGTGTTGTAGCCTTGTAGGTACATATCTATGTAAGTTAATAAGCTACAAATCACTCAAATATTTCAAAAGAAAACAAATTATTTGTGTTTGAGAGTAAAAAAAAAGAAGGCATTAATTTATGAAAATAAATCAGTTTTTTTTTTTTTTTTATAAACCCGGTCGGGTCACCGGTTGAACCAACCGGATCACCGATTTTTACGAAAACCGACCGGGTTATTAGAGTAACATTAATTTGTTAGGATCCTGATTGTAACTATCACGGTTTGTTACCTTGTATATTAAAATAGATTAGCTTGATTTATGCTTTCTGTTCCTTAGTTTTAGCTGATTTCCTGATGTAAATAGATTAGCTTGATTTATGCCTTCTGTTCCTTAAGTTTAGCTGATTTCCTGATGTAAATAGATTAGCTTGATTTATGCTTTCTGTTCCTTAAGTTTAGCTGATTTCCTGATGTAACCAATTGTAAATCTTGGTCTATATAATAGACCCAATTTTAATATATCATCAAGCTGCGAATGACAGCAACTTCTGTTATGGTATCAAGAGCTTGACGATCAACAAGCCTTCATTTTTTTTTTTTTTTTTTTCATCATGACTTCCGCACCTAAAACCTTCAAGGTTTCTGATTCTAAGTCACCCTTTTACCTGCACCCATCCGACAATCATGGTACTGTCTCCAAAGAACTAGGAGATTCTTCCAAACCTAAAGTCACATGCACTTACTGTGGCAAACCTTATCATGACATAACAAGATGTTATCAGCTGATTGGTTACCCAGATCGCCCCACTCCTGGACGCAGCCCTCCTCCTGGACGAAGCCGTGGTCGTGGTCGTTCATCCACTGCACGATCTCACCCACAATCTGCTCGGGCTACTCATACTTCTCTACCTTCGGTTCCTTCTGAGCCGTCATCAGCATCCATCTCCATGGCAGATTTTACACCAGAAGTTCTACAACATCTCATGTCCTTGGCTGTCTCTTCTGCCCCTCCAGTTGATAAACTTACGAGTAAGATTTTACACCCATCTTGGATCATCGACAGTGGTGCATCCCAACACATGACGGGCACACTCTCCTATCTATCCAATGTGCATTCTATTTCTCCTTGTTCTGTGGGACTGCCGAATGGAGTTCATGATATTGCTACGCAATGTGGCAGCATTACTTTGGGCTCTTCTCTTCATCTCTCCAATGTTCTTTATGTCCCTTCGTTGGCTTGTAATTTGATTTCTGTATCTCAGCTTCTGCGCCAGTCTTGCTTGGCATTGTTTGTTAATTCTGTTTGTTTGATACAGGACCTAAAGCAGAAGAGGACGATTGGAACGGGTGTTGAACGAGAAGGGGTGTATATATTGTGTGCATCATCAGCTTCTGCTCATGTTGCCAGTACGTCAGATTCTGCAGCACTATGGCATCGTCGTCTAGGACATCCATCTTCCCGTTATTTATCTTTGTTACCTTTTATTTCCAATGCAAATAATTTGGCTCCTTGTGACGTTTGTTGTAAAGCCAAACAACCACGAAGTCCTTTTCCTATTAATAATAAACGTTGTTTACATCCTTTTGATTTACTTCACTGTGATATATGGGGGCCATATCATATGGCATCTACAACTGGTGCCCGCTATTTTTTAACTGTAGTCGATGATTTTAGTAGACATGTTTGGATTTTTTTGATGCGCAATAAAACTGAAACTTCCACATGTTTACTTCGGTTTCTCCACTTGGTTCGCACCCAATATGATGCATCTGTTAAGCGAATTCAGAGTGATAATGGGACTGAATTTTTGTCATCTGTAGTCCAAGAGGCTCTCTCATCCTACGGTATTCATCATCAATTATCATGCACTTACACCCCACAGCAAAATGGACGCGTTGAACGTCGTCATCGTCACATCCTCAACGTGGCTCGTGCTTTGCGTTTTGATGGTCACTTACCTATATCTCTTTGGGGAGAATGCATCTTGACCGCTGCTCACCTCATCAACAGGACACCGACTCCACTCCTTGGTGGTCAGTGTCCCTATGAATTTTTGCATGGCACTCCACCAAAGTATGATCACTTACGGGTCTTTGGGAGTTTATGTTACACTACTGTTTTACCCAAACCACATGACAAGTTCGCTCCTCGCTCCCGTAAGTGTGTGTTTGTTGGCTACCCTTTCAACAAAAAAGGATGGAAGGTCATGGATATCTCCACTCATGAAATATTTGTTTCTCGTGATGTTTTATTTCATGAAACTATTTTTCCATTGGCTGCAACTTCATCTGCACCTTCTGTCCATGTACCGTCACCACAAGCTGTCTTCACCGATTATGATGTGGCACCTGTTACTGCTATTGATACTCCCACAGCGGAGCTTGATGACAGGGGGAGTTCGTCCTCCCCAGTTCCGGGTTCTATTACTTCATCCACGGATGTCCCTGGTTCACCGTTTCCGTTGACAGAACCCAACACTGCATCTGTGGCAGATATTCGTGAACAGCGTGCCAGACGTCCCCCATCTCATTTAAAGGATTATGTATGCAACACAATGACTACACCCTTTCCTCGTCTCTCCACTTCTCCAATCGACTCAGGTATTCAATATTCCATTGATCATTATGTTTCTAATGCATTATTTTCTTCGCACCATCAGATTTTTCTTGCCGCCGTGGATAGTAACCTGGAACCCAAATCATTTAAAGAGGCTATGCAATATCCTCATTGGCAGAAAGCCATGCAAGCCGAAATTGATGCATTGGAAGCCAATCATACTTGGCAAATTCAACCTCTCCCTTCTGGTAAGAAAGCTATTCCATGTAAGTGGGTGTACCGCATCAAGTACAATTCTGATGGAACCATTGAACGCTATAAAGCGCGTCTGGTTATTGCTGGGAACAATCAGATCGAAGGAGAAGATTACACTGAGACTTTTGCACCGGTGGCTAAAATGACAAGTGTGCGTACATTTTTATCTGTAGCTGTAGCTCGAAAATGGAGCATTTTTCAGCTGGATGTTCAAAATGCCTTTCTCCATGGCGATTTGGATGAAGAAGTCTTTATGCGTTTTCCTCCCGGTTTCTCCCAAACCAAGTCTGGTCACGCCTGTAAGCTTCAACGTTCACTTTATGGTCTCAAGCAATCCCCACGAAATTGGTTTGCTAAGCTTCGTAGTTCTCTCCTCAGTTTCGGCTTTGTTCAGTCTCGTGCTGATTATACGTTGTTCACTTACTCGACTGGTTCCCATTATGTTGCTATACTTGTCTATGTAGATGATATTTTGTTGGCAGGTAGTGATCCTTCTCTCTGTGACCGTGTCAAAGCTCATTTACAAACCTGGTTTAAAATCAAAGATCTTGGTCCCCTCAAGTATTTTCTTGGCATTGAATTTGCTCGAAGCAAGACCGGTTTGTTTCTTACTCAACGCAAATTTGCTTTGGATATTCTTAAGGAATGTGGACTTCAAAGTTGTAAACCGGTTGCTTATCCTATGGATCCCAATCACAAGCTTGCTCTTGCTGAAGGACCTCCGTTTGATGATCCTAAACGTTATAGACGTATTGTTGGCCGTCTTGTATATCTCACGATTACACGACCAGAACTTAGTTATGCAGTTCACACACTTTCTCAGTTTTTGCAGCATCCTATGCAGATACATTACGATGCGGCTATTCGTGTTCTTCGGTACATTAAGTCCAATCCTGGCCAAGGACTCCTTCTTCGATCTGACAGTGATCTTCTTCTTCGTGCCTATTGTGATTCGGATTGGGCTAGTTGTCCCTTGACTCGAAAATCAGTCACTGGTTATTTTGTTACTCTTGGACATTCTCCTATTTCTTGGAAAACCAAGAAGCAAAACACAATATCCCGCTCCTCTGCTGAAGCTGAATACCGTGCCATGGCAGCTGCGACTTCTGAGCTTATTTGGTTAAAGTCTTTTCTCAGCTCTCTTGATATTCCTCATGCAGCCCCTATGCAACTGTTTTGTGACAGTCAGTCTGCTATTCATATTGCTTCTAATCCAGTGTTCCATGAGCGTACCAAGCATATCGAGTTAGATTGCCATTTTGTTCGGGACTATCTTCTCAGCAAGACTATTTCTACTCAACATATCCCCACTAGGTCTCAACCCGCAGATATTATGACCAAAGCACTTGGATCCAAACAATTCGATTTTTTGACTTCCAAGTTGGGCATCTCCTCCCTCCATGCTCCACCTTGAGGGGGAGTATTAGAGTAACATTAATTTGTTAGGATCCTGATTGTAACTATCACGGTTTGTTACCTTGTATATTAAAATAGATTAGCTTGATTTATGCTTTCTGTTCCTTAGTTTTAGCTGATTTCCTGATGTAAATAGATTAGCTTGATTTATGCCTTCTGTTCCTTAAGTTTAGCTGATTTCCTGATGTAAATAGATTAGCTTGATTTATGCTTTCTGTTCCTTAAGTTTAGCTGATTTCCTGATGTAACCAATTGTAAATCTTGGTCTATATAATAGACCCAATTTTAATATATCATCAAGCTGCGAATGACAGCAACTTCTGTTACGGGTCACACCGATTCTGTAACATAGCCGGTCTAATATGAAAATCAGACCGATTACATGACCGGTTCACCGGTTTCCGGAGCCGGGTCAATCCAATTTTTATAACATTGATGATATCCGCTATAGGGAAAAAATAAATTAATTTTAGTTGATGAGTAAAATAGTTATATTTTTTTATGCTTGATTTAGTTATGAAATTTTGCTACAATCGTTCTGTCTCGAAAAACAAAAATTGACCAAACAAATGACACTATATATTGAGGACTAACCCAAACAAAAATTGACCAACAATTACCTTGAGGACTAACCAGATTACAAATTGATATAATATTTAATTTAAATTTAAAGGTAAGTATTGAATAAATAAGTGCTAAGAATAGCACGTATTCTAATATCACTATCAACTCATTTTGTTTGTCAATTAAACTCCAGCTATCCAGAATTTTCTTTTTATATTTTATAATATATCGATAATATACAGATATGAAAATGAAGTTTAGTAATTCGCAAAAAGAAAAAAAAAATTGACGTTTCGTATTGAAATATGTCGTCATATATATTTTGTATATTCCGAAAAATGTGATAACTTAACGATTTCAAATTATAATTATACTATTATAGATCATTATCAGGAGTATGCTTCTTTAAGATAAAACATATACTTATATGGGGAAGGATATTGTAATAACTAAGTTGTGTTACTATTATGTTATTACCAATCAATCTCACCGTTAGATCGATTATGTGAATCCAACGGTTATATTTATTTTCATGTTATGATTTTCTATATATAAAGTGAAAGCATTAAATATGAAAAATCGTGACCATACAAAAATAGAAATAAATATAACCGTTAGATCAACATAATCGATCTAACGGTGAGATTGATTGGTAGTAACTTGATAATAACACAATTTAATTGTTATAATATCCTTCCCTCTAGAAAAATTAGTGAGCCTACCGAAAAAACAAAGAAAGAGAGAAACTAACTAGTGATCTGATGTTAATTATGATATTTGACCTCTGCATCAACAATTAATAATTGGTGGGTATATGTCTAAATAAGTTGCTTAGACGTTCCCTCTTAGAGTTGTAGAGCTTGATACAAGTCAATTTCTCTTTCCAAATTGCCGAAAGTTTTGTTAGTTTATTAGCGTAGCTAACAATTAATTGTTCCGTGTTTCTTAATTATCTCCTTCTAGCAATTTATATGATCTATTTTCGGGTAAGTAATTAAACCCATTACTCTTAACTCTTTCCGTCACAGCAGCAAAAAAAATCTTATAATGGCATTTTACTTCTATTTTTAGTTGCTTTTTATTTCATCTTAAGGAAAGTTATACTCAAGAAACTTCTTAATGCTTATATTTGACTGTATAGAAAAACAATTCATCTTGTGTAAAAATAGAAGTTGGCTTTAAGAGTACTTTAATCCGTGTTTGGTGATCGTCTTTTTCTTACACCTATACTCAAATTATATTTTTGCATTCCATGTACCACAAAACTGATATACTTACGCACTCTTCTTAGGTATTTTTACAAGTCCAACTATTTAGATAACAACATCGTGATTCAAAGATATATAAGATTTAAACTTTAATTCTCTTAATTAAAATATGACCTTTGTGTCAAGGAGAGGAAATTCTATAATGAACCAAGTTTATTTAAAATTATAGTTCTGACCATACTAATACAAATTTTAAAATTTTTTACTGGATTAATATATTTGTAAAATGATTTATCAAAATAATACAGTGAGACGTGCGTTCAAATCATATATGAGATGAGTGCACATTTGTACATGGATTCAATCTAATATTTGCCATGTGGCACACTTGTTAAGACACGCGTAATTTTAATATTCAAGCAATTATGGAGTATACTATCACTTACACAATTTAAATGATATCAAATATTTAACAAAAAATTAATAAAAGAAAAAAAAATCAATCATCATGATAATAATTTAATGTTTTTGAATTTGTAAGAATTTAAAAAAAAAAAAATTGCTGTAGTATCAAGCGATCTTTCAAAAAAAAAAACTCAGTTTTTCATAGTCTTTTTAAATTTCAAAAATTATCAAATTTATTGTTAATTATTATATTTCAATTATTGAGTTTAAAACGTTGCATACTCATTTTTAGTGATTATATCTTGATTATTGAGAAAAAAGTGGTATGCCCAGACGTGAAGAAATCAGTTGAAAAATTACTGGCGCAGTATTGTTAATCTAAATCGCAAGATATCTCACTTTGCAAATGGTTTCATAGTCAACGTATACATCCCTAATATATTATTGAGAGATGCCACTTTAATTCTCCACAAAGTAATGAGCTTATAATATCAATTCTTTTACATCTAATTGCTTACATAAGAGGAGCTATGGGTTAGGCGCGTAATCTCACGCGCGTGAAAACTTTCTCTCTGCTAGGTTTCTTTCAACCAATTTTTCATTGAGGTTTTCAACGGGGGACACGATAGTTAACAACTCTGAACTACTGTCCATGTCGAGAAGAAGCACTAAGCGTACAAAGAATGGAGAAGAAATTCCAATGGAAGTAAGGATGCGAGAAGTTCTGAAGGAGTATCAAGCTGGATCTCCGGGGATCGAAAAACAGAGATCGTTTGCAGATGTAACGGGGGTGGAGAATGGTGTTTCTGGAGATGCTATACCCTGTATACATGAGGAGGAAGAACCAGATCTGGACCCTCTGGACCCAAGATTGGGAGAGATCACAGAATGGGGATTCCAAACAGTTGTAAGGGAGGACAGATCTGTGGAAATAAGGAGCAACAAAGAAGCTCGAGCAAGAATGCGGCAGCGATAGAAGAATGCACTGATTGTAAAGCTGTTGGGGAAGAAGATTGGGGTCGGATTCATGAAGAAAAGACTCGAGTCTATGTGGGCTAAGGCTGGAAGCATAACAGTGGCGGACTTGGGGAATGAGTTTTTTTGAGTGAGGTTCAGCAGCTTGGAAGACCTAAACCTAGCCATTACAGATGGTCCCTGGGTCATTCTTGGCCATTACCTTGCAACCAGGAAATGGGAGCCATGCTTTGATCCGGAAAAAGCTAATATCCACAAGGTAGCCGCATGGATCCGTTTACCAGGTATTCCACAAGAATATTGTGAATTTCCGTTTCTTAATCATCTGGGAACAGTGATAGGAAAAGTTCTAAAAGTGGATAAAACCACTTCTACTGGGGACAGAGCTCGTTTTGCACGAGTTTGCATAGAAATTGATCTTTCACAGCCATTGAGAGGAGAGTATATCCTTGATGGATGCAGAAAGAGAGTCGAATATGAGGGGCTATTTTTAATTTGTCTCAAGTGTGGAAGATATGGCCATAATTCGGACTCTTGTCCGGATTTTGTTAAGACAACTACGACATCTAGAGCTGAAGAGGTGCAGGTACAACCAGTGGTGAATGCTGGACCTCAAGGGGTAGGAGCTTGGATGGTGGTTCAAAGAAGAAAGAAAGGTCCCCAAAATTTCCAGAAATCGAATATGAGCAGCAACAGATCATTTGGAGAGGATATCTCTAACAGGAAAAATTCAGCTGACCCAAAGATAGTTTTGAAAAATGAAAAAGCTAGCCTGAAGAATAGTTCTGGAAAAAATTCTGGTGCTGGTACCTCTAATGCCAAGGTGAATAAGGAGAATGATTTGGTGACTAACAAAAGCCAGACCCCTGCTAGGGGGATAGAGTTCACAGCAGTAGCTTCTAACACTGCAAAGAAAGCTTCAGGTGGGAAATCTGCCATGCTAATCTCAAAGAAAGTGTATGCTAAGGCTAATAATTCCAAAGGAAAGGGTGTCATTCATGTGGACCAGGCAAAATATGATGTAAGCAACAATTTTTTTCTACAAAAGCCTAATTTGAATATGCCTCAGCCTTCTCTTGAGCAGCAGAATGGTAACATGTGGGGGGATTTGATGATGACAGTAGAAGCTACTTCTGGAAATGGTAACACTGATCAACCTTCAATTAATCACTCTGATGAGAAGTTGAATGATGATAAGGCCATGCAAGACCCGGATCCCCCTAATCATGATATGGGAGAAGCAATAAAGATGGTGGAAGCTAAGACAGGTATGGAGTTTGATTTATCTTCATGTACAAATCTGAGCACTGCTATGATTGTTAGTGAATCTGTTTGTGGTGAGGGAGAGGCTAGTCTTCAGGAATCTTTTGTGGAAAGCCTAGATCTAAGTAGCAAGAACTTTGTAATCTTGTAACACCCCCATAAATCCCAATGAATGTCCTAACTTGGAACTGTAGAGGTGCTACAAAAAAACAATTTAAGAGTACCATTAACAGATTTCGAAAAAAAACACAATGTTGGTGTAGCTGCTATCTTGGAGCCTAGAGTAAGTGGGAATAAAGCTATTAGCATTATCCGTAGCTTGGGATTCTCCAACTACATAATAGCTGATGCTAAAGGTTTTGCTGGAGGGATTTGGTTAGTTTGGAATCCCATTGATTTGAAGATTTCTCTTATTGAGAAAGATGATCAATTTATTCATAGCTGGGTAGAGTTTCCTGATAAGGCAAGCTTCTGTTGGACTGTTGTATATGCAAATCCTCATGAAGATATTACAAAAAAAAAAAAAAATCCTCATGAAGATAAACGCTTAAAGCTTTGGGAAGATTTGAAGCAAATTGGAAGAACTATGAATGGTCCCTGGATGTTATCTGGTGACTTTAATGAAATAGCCAATGCTGTTGAAAAAAGAGGAGGAGGGCCAGTGGATGTTAACAGATGTAATAGGTTTAACAATGTTTTGGAATCTTGTGGGGTTTTGGACTTGGGGGTGGAGGCAATAGGTTCACATGGAAATGACCTAAATTCCTCCATCTAGATAGAGTATACAAAAGACTTGACAGAGCTGTTGCAAATGAAGAATGGAGAGCAAGTTTTGAGGAGGCTGATGTCTTGGTTCTTCCTAAGCTATTCTCGGATCATTGCCTAATCCTCATTAGAATGGAGAAAGAGGATTCTGTTTGGAGGGAAAGACCTTTTAGGTTTTTGGCAACTTGGCAAAATGATCCTAGATTTAGCCAGTTCCTAAAATCTAATTGGAATTCTTCAACTAGCCTACTGGAAAGTGTGGAGAAATTCATCCATTTGCTAAAAGAGTGGAACAAGAATACTTTTGGTTTCACTTTTCACAGGAAAAATAGAGTAATAGCTCGTATGGAAGGCATCCAAAGACAACTAAGTTTCAAAAACAGTGTCCAATTTGAAGAGCTGGAAACTAAGTTGAGGAAGGAGCTATATGAAATCCTAGACCAAGAGGAGCAAATTTGGTATCAGAAATCTAGAGGGGAGTGGATTAGAGATGGTGACAGAAACACTCGTTTCTATCACACTAGCACTCTGATTCGCAGAAAAAGAAATAAAATTCTTAAACTCCAGAATGAAAAGGGTGGATGGGTGTCTGGAGAAGAGGAAGTAGTTTCACTTGCTAGAGGTTATTTCTTGAACCTGTTTAAGAAAGATGTTGCAGTTCTTGTATGGAGTCAAACTCAAAACAGCTGGCCAGCAATAAAGGAGGACCACCTTGATATGTTGTCTCTGAATATATCCTTTGAGGAAGTCAAGAATGCATTTTTTCAAATGCCTCCCCTAAAAGCCCCTGGACCAGATGGACTTCCAGCACTATTCTATCAAAGGAACTGGGGTCTAATTAAAGCTCAAATCTTTTCTAGTATGCAGTATTATCTTCAGCATCCAGATCAGATTCGAGAAATCAACAAGACTTTGATTGTTCTAATCCCTAAAACTGACAGACCTTGCTTGATGAGGCAGTTTAGGCCTATAGCACTCTGCAACTCTTTGTATAAGGGGCTCAGTAAGATTCTAGCCAATAAAATTAAACCTCTCTTGGGGACTATTATATCTCCAAACTAGACCAGCTTTGTTCCAAAGAGACATATACAAGACAACATAATAAATGCACAGGAGCTTATTCACTCAATGCATAGGATTAAGGGTAGGAAAAGTTTTTTCTCAATCAAAATAGATTTAGAAAAAGCTTATGACAAGCTCAACGGAAATTCATAAGATCAGTCCTGGAAGAGCTAGATCTGCCAGCAGCTATGATTGATGTTATAATGGGATGTGTAACAAGCCCTTTTCTTGAGGTGCTGTGGAATGGGACCCGTACTCCTGGATTTCGTCTCAAAGGGGAATAAGACAAGGGGATCCCCTATCCCCTTATCTTTTTGTGCTTTGTGTGGAGAAACTAACTCACCTAATCATGGATGAAGTGGAGATGAAGAATTGGCTTCCTATTAAAGCTGGTAAATCTGGACCACTTGTATCCCATTTAATGTTTGCTGATGACATCTTATTATTTGCTGAGTCCTCTATTAACTAGTTAAATAGTATCATCAACTGTTTACAGAAATTCTCTAGTATGTCTAGACAGTGTGTGAGTATAGAGAATCTTGTATTTTTTTCTCTAAAAATACTCCTCAAGATATCGTGGATGCCATATCTACTATAAGTGGTTTTAAAAAGGTTGGGAACCTTGGTAGACATTTGGGAGTTTTGATGAGGCATGGGAGAACCAAGAGAGATCACTATGCTGATGTGATTTCCAGAGTGCAAAGCAGACTGCAAGGATGGAAATTTAAATGTTTATCTTTGGCAGGCAGAATTACTTTGGCTAAGAGTGTCATATCTGCCATTCCCTGTTTCCATATGCAAAACCATATCCTTCCTGCCTATGTCTACCAGGATATTGAGAAGTTACAACGGAATTTAATTTGGGGAGACTCTGAGTCCAAAAGGAGAGCTCATTATGTTGCATGGGATCACTTGTGCTACCCTAAGGATTGTGGAGGTGTTGGTATCATCAATTTGAGGATCCAGAATGAAGCATTTATGCAGAAAATTGCTTGGCAAATTGCCAATGATCAAAAAAGCCTTTGGGTCCAGGTCTTGCTTGGTAAATATGGCAGAAAGCAGAACCCCAAACGAAGCATGATTGCAAAAAAGAGTGACTCAACTCTTTGGAAGAACATCTGCACAGCTAGAGAGAAGATGGCTCAGCATACAAAATGGGTGATAGGCAATGGTAAAGACACCTTATTCTGGCAGGATGAATGGGGAGGTTGGCAGCAAAGTCTTTTTGAGCTGGCTTTAATTAAACCTCTTATCACTGATCTGGATCTAAAAGTATTTGAAGTTGTAGATCAGAATACAGGAGAGTGGAGCTGGTGTTATTTGAGGAAGTTTCTTGATGAAAATGCTCTAAAGAAAATGAACAACATACCCCCTCCTAATCTGAGTGAACCAGATGACTGATTGAATTGGAAAAAAAGAATTTCAGGAAACTCTTTTGTGAAGAATGCCTACTGTCATTTAATGGAGACAGATGCCAGAAAAGATAGAATCTGGAGTGCTGTTTGGAAATGGAGAGGACCGTACAGGATAGCAGTTTTTTTATGGCTGGCTTGTCTCAACAAACTCCCTATTAGAAACATTACATGCCACTGGAGTGGAGGGGAATCTCAATGCCCCATTTGTTACAAAGGTCCAGAGACTATTCTTCACACTCTGAGAGATTGTAAGGCTGCAAGAAGTGTATGGGAAAAATGGTTTTATGGAAATATCCCTAGTACTTTCATGACTGAAGAAGGACTATAATGGTTTAGATTGAATCTGGATAAACCTTTCTCAACCAGTCTCTGGCATTCTTGGAAAGAAGTTTTCTTTGTAACATGCTGGTTTTTATGGCAATGGGGAAATGCCTCTATTCATGAGGTTTTATTTTCTTGGCCTCCAGATCCAATTTGCAGAATTCTAAATTACTTGGCTGATATGAAGAAGAACAGCTCCAATGATCCTTTTTTGCTAAGGCCATCTGCAAATTTAAACTCGACAGAAAGTGGACAATACATAGCACATGATGTAATCAGAATCTAGGTTGATGGCGCTGTTCACTTACATTCCAATATTGGAGTGTGGGGGGGCTTTATGGTCTCACCATATGGAGAATGGTTGGGAGGTTTTACTTTGAAGATAGGGATTTGTTCCTCTCTAGAAGCTGAATTATGGAGAATTTTGCAAGGTCTACTGATAACTGGAGATAGAAAATACTCAAAGATTTAGCTAGGATGTGACAACAAATAAGCTCTCTTTTGTGTGGAGAATCAAGATGATAGTTGCGGCTTAACTTCCTTAGTTGACAGACTCAGAAGAGCTGCTCAGGGTTTTGATCAAATCCTTTGAATTTTTTTACCTAGAGAAGTAAATGAATGTGCAGATAGATTAGAAAAATTAGGATTCAATCAACAGGGAGAAAAATTATTGTTTTTTCCTTCTCCTCCTGTTAGCATTTTAACTGTTTGGGATACTTTCTGTACAAATTTGCTGACTAAGCATGTCACTTTAAACATGCACCAGCTTTTAATATAGTTTCTTTGGGGGCCCTCCCTTTTTATCAAAAAAAAGAAAAGAAAAAGTAATGAGCTTATTATAGTTTAGTAAAAGAGGTTTACAAGTTCCCAGCATCAGACTCTAGCAAATTGAAAACATTAATATAATCCAAAGGTCAATGCAAGTTTACATAGGCATGTCCATGTATTCAAATAACTTTTGGCAGACAAATTTGGTCGGAAGTCAACTAATCCAATAAAAGACATGAGAAGGACTACATAAAATTTATCGCACCCAAATTAAGTATACTAAACCAATCACATCATTAATTAATAGAAAATTGCTATAATTAATTAATAAATAGTTACCATAATTTATTAGAGGGACAATTATATTTACTATCATTTTAACTTTACTACTTTTATTATCGAATTGGTAGCAATTAAATCAATTTGAAATCAACAGTTGAAAGAGTAGTAAGAGTAGTAAGGCTAAAATAATAATAAATAATTTACAAAAAAAAAATAATAATAATAAATATAACATTCCCCATTTATTATAATTAATTATACAATTGACTATTTACAAAAAAAAAAAATTATACAATTGACTGCTTACCCCCAAAAAAAAAAAAAAAATTTATACAATTGACTTAAAATACTTAACTTGGGTACATTAAATCTACGCAAAAAATTATACAATCACCCAGGGACTAGTTGAATAACCTCCCCGGACTTAGTTGAATAGCAAAGCCGGAGACCATCCTCTGAGTAAATATCTACTTCCCCATCAAAATCTTATGCATGTTGTTGGTGCCATAACCAATATCCTTGAAGTAATTTATACTTGCTCTCATTATTAATTACCAAACAGAAAAAGGAATAAAAAAAGGGTTAGGCCTCGTGGTTTAAAAGTTAGCAAGATTGGCAAAAAATTAAAATTGGCCAAAAGATAACGCTTGTGGGGTTAAGGATCATATAGTCGTGCTTATGAACATTGAACGATCAGATGTCTACGGTTGATGCTGATATATACCACTTCTGTTAACCAACGAACTAAAGTAGAGATACAAATTTCGCATACTAAAATATCCAACTCAAGACCAGGATTCTAAGGTTCTATTCTAGCTATGTCTCCAAAAGTTTACCAAGAATTAGATTATCAGTTTCATATCACAAGGGAGATTTCTCGAGTCCCCCAAGTAATACAATTATATACAACATTGCCACATCGGAGCATTGAAGCTAACACCGAGGGATGGGATGAAAGGAGCTCAGATTGCATAGAGTAAAGAAGATAAGAAAAGGAAACTCAATCTTACACAACTGCATGGGATTTTTTGAAGGCAACAAAATATCTCTGTAAGAGCTTCTCTTCTTTCCTGCTGTTTTATTGATAAAAAAATATATAAATATTAATCATTACATCCAATGGCTACAACATATGAATCAATATCAACTACCTAAGAAAGGGAAAAAAACCTGTACATGATTGATCACTATATACTGCAGAGATCATGCAACGGCTCCTTGCTCGAACTTATTATCAACAATTTTGACTGTTTGAGTTTGTTCGCCCCCACAAGTCCATGGAGTAAACATTGAAGCTTGGAGAATATGGTAAACACAAAATAAAAGTAAATAGGATTGACCTTTATTGGAAAACCTATTTTATGCTTGCAAATAGCCAGCAAGTGCTAGACTCGACAACATATCAAATAGTATACGGAGTCCAGGCAGCAACACTACTTTAGTAAACTCACTGCTTGATCAATCGAAGCTCCCAATTACCCTCACCATCAATCAGCCGCAATTCCATGGAATGAAATGGTATTAAAGCAGGACGCTGGGACCACGAACAAAGATATTTAGTTGATCAGATTACTATTGCTAATATGCGTGTTTAAGGTTAGAGAAATTAATAACTAGTTTATCTAAAACTAAAGAAATCAAATAGGTGCGCACAATGAAGGAAAGGAAGCAAACTCAAAATATTCACCAAATAATGATTGTAGTGAAAGAACTATCTATTGAACTGTTTTTTATTCTCTAAATTTACGATGACAGAAGTTCATTTATTTTTTAAACAATATACTTATATATTCAATCTTACTTGTGAGGAAGTAACAACCGTGATTCCCATATCCTTCGCAAGCCCATATAGGTGTTCTTCGACATCAACACTAGTTGCACTGCCAACATTAATTTTTCAGGAAGAATATGGAAACAAGGTTAATAATGAGTAAGAAGCAACAGTTTCTGTGGAGAGAAAAAGGTATAGGCAAATGGTACATACTTGGTGCACTCGTCAAGGATACCAAATTTGGGCTGATGAAAGAACAAGCGTGCCTTACAGAACAGAAGGTGTAATGTTAAAAAACCAAAATAAAGAGCATCATAAATAGATAATAAGTGTTGTCCTTTAAGGAATTGAGGTCTTTAACGCCTGTACTATATGAAAAAAAAAATTATTCAAGAAATTTAATATATTCTCTCTAAAATTACGAGTGATTAAATTCACATACCATCCCTAATCTCTGCTGTTCTCCAAGAGAAAGAATGTCTTCCCAGTTTAAATTGGCATCCCAATTGCTTTTCTCCCTTTCTAGAAGATAATTCAATCGAACCTTCTCTAGGATAAGTCTCAAGCGTGTGTCCAACAATTTTTTGGTGTCAGCATTTTTTTCACCTGAATTAGCAAGATTACAATTATCAGAGCTGAAATGGAAAAGCAAAATAAATATAAAATGCACCCCATGCACGCTTTTAAACAGATAGAGAAGAGAACAAGAAATTATTATTCATCCGAAAAAGCAAACTGACCAGACTAATTTTCCCCAAATAAAATGTAAGCAAAGGAGAAATTTTCAACAATATCAACATGACTAATGCTTACATCATTCCATTGGATTACAACAACTGTAGAACAGCTCAGAAGTGAACTTATTCTCAGCTAGTGGTGATGAATGAAAAGTAGAACAGTGGCATCATTTTAAACTTTAGTCAAGTCAAATCAAATAAATGTTGCTAATGTATAGTCAGAAGTTTTAACCCACACAGGCATTTCTAAGGCCTGCCCTATTTCTTCCACCGAAGATATTTACCTTTTCCATACATATTCAATGCTTTAACCTCAGCTTCCTCACGGGACAGGGGGTATATAATTTGATCCCTCAGAGTTCCCAAGCATGTGTACGGCCGTTGAGGAACATAGAAGATGCTACAACCTGGTCCAGCCTCTTGATCCACATCTTCAGATGGTCTAGAGAGTCTTCCACTGGCAATTGGCCAGAGTCCTCTAAGAACTCTGAAAATGGAACTTTTTCCACTTCCATTTGGACCTTTTAAAATATGATACATGTAAGATTGATATTTAAATCACATTAGAATTTTATCTACTAAAGGGACAAAACAAATAAAATAACAATACCAACCAGTAACAAGTAGGCTTTCCCCACGCTCAATATCACATATTAATTCCCTGGCCAACATCTTTTGAGCAGGGGTTATGATATCAACTTTTGAAAAGGAAATGACATCTGTGGAATGAACATCCCTCACTGGAGGTATAGCACTAGCACTAATGAAATTCTCTGTATGATAAAAGGTCTTATTAGCATGTGATGACAATTAAAAAGAGTTACTGCCATAGAAACAGCAAGATATTGTTTGATATGATTGATTAAAAAACTAAGGATAATGAAATACCAGACTGCGCTGCATCCAGAAGTTCTTCAAGCTCAAAAATCCGATTAATTCCACCAGAGAGCTCTACAAACTTTCTATGCAATTCAAGAATATCACCGAAAGCTAAAAAGCTTTGAGAAACAACAGATGCCAAAAACCTCAATGCATGTGCCAGCTCACCTGTATGAATAATATAGTATTGTCTGCATGAGAGGAGAAAAATAATAGAAAGATAAAGAGAGTAAATGACACAATCCAAAAAATCTTACCCTGAGTACTTATTGATGCTCGGTCTCCCTTGTGTTCCATAGCATACAACAAGCTCAAGCCCCAAGTCACATTATGTGGAAGTTGCTTTGTTATAAAATCATCCAGTATACCAAACAGCCACTTCTTTTTTAAGAGATACTTGGAGTGGTTAAGAAGCTCTCTGAATCGAGATTCAACCATCTGCTCAACGTTAAGATAGTAAAATTTATAGATTGACAATAACCAAAGATTTAATCTGCTCCTGATTAAAAGTAATGTGGTCCAGCCATTATAATAATGTATAAAGGATAAAAACCACTCCCCACTGAACACTAAATTGCGAGGTAAGGGATGAGGGAAATCTTTATACACAGTTTCACACTTTAATTTTTTTTTGCAAAGAAATTGTTTCCTGACTTCGAATCCAGAACCTTGTGGTCACAAAGGAGCAGTTTTTCACTACTCAAGGCTCACCCTCTTTCATAATGTATAAAGGATAAGCTAAAGAAAAATAAATATGATGAACTTTTCCTGTCAAACTAAAAACTAATTACGTTTCCCCATATTAGAGCCTAACATCAAAGAAAATTTGATAAAACACATAAACATGGCCCCAATTTAGGGTATGCTTAATCAAGGAGGTGGAAAATGAAAAAGTGAAAAGTTAAGAGGGGATTGAACACAGGAGATGGGGAAGTTTTAAATTCACTATTCATTGCCTGGTAAAAGGTGAACGTGAGCCTCAGTGAAATGGTATGATTAATGCTTTGTGACCTGGGAATCTAATTGCGAAAACAATCTGATAGGACCAAAGAATTTTATTATAACAAAATAGGGATAAATTCCAAGTACAATGGATCTAGTCACTCAAAATAAGATAAAATAAGGGCTGAATACTGCAGAACTTCAAGGGTCTGCAACCTTCCTGCCCAAGGCTTTTGATAGGCATCTGGTCTCTCCCAACTCCCAATTTCTATCACTCAATAGTTTGCCTAATGACCTCTTTTTCCTATTTATAACAAATTCCCCATAAATAAAAGATCAATCACCCATAACTACAGAATCAATCGCTCATAATTACATAATTAATTACCATAAATCGACCCCCTAAATACAGAATCACCAATGATTAATGCCTCGTAATTAATACCGAATCCACCCATAATAAAATTCCTCCATTTATTATGGACACTCAGCATGATGAAGGTTGGTGTGTCCTATCACAATCTCTCCACTCACAGTGGTTACTCAACCACCCTTTATTAATTGGTACAGAGTGAAAATACTTTCAACTCACTTTCATGCAATGGGAGTGTCTAAAATTTGAGGAGTGGATTGTTAATGAGCTGTACTCTTTTCAACCCTCCCACATTTTTGTTGTACCAAGCATGAAGTTTCATCACAACTTTTCTAAGCCCTCAAAAAAGCACAAACTCAAAAAAAATAAAAAATAAAGACATTAAATTTGTTAGAAGTTAGGATGCTCACAGCTTTTTCTCGAGCACCACCTCCAAAAAAAGCAACAGATTCAGCATGAGTACAAAGTCTTTCATGCATGAACCTAGAAAAGCATCAAGTAGAAACAGGTAAGAATAATTTCCGCACCACTACTTGTTTAGCTCCAAGATAGAGTCAGCAGACACTAGAATGAGTTTACCTAAATGCTCCTTCAAGAAGTTGTTCTTGACTAATCAAATTACCAAAATCTGGAGTAACAGTTCTTAGAAATCCCAGACCAAGTAACATGTAAGCATAGAGTATAGCAACTCCCCTCCGACCAGTTAACAGCTTCATTCTCCAAGTGAACCTTAAGAATAACAAAAGTACTTAGTAAGTTAAGTAAATAAAAGCAAAGAACATGCATCAGATATGTTAATTTATGTGCTAGTTAAAAAATCATAGTAATGTAGTAACTCAATTTTGCAAGTGAAATACTTACCACAAAATATCGACAGATGGCTTTACCATTCCAGTGACCAGTCCTGACAAGTCTGTTGTTAACTTTTCCAAGTCATGAGTTATCCTCTGATCTGCATCAATATTTTTGCTTGCCATGTGGAAGACCTACAAAGATATGCATGGAACATGAATTTGAAACCAAGCCCCAGCCATATGCCTAAAGAGCTTAAAAGCAAAGTGAATAGATTTTATTATTCATAACATAACGAGAAGAATAATACATCATATATTTTGTTTGTAAAATTTAAACCTATTCAATGTTTTCAAACCATTGATAAGGGGCTATTTAGTCTGCGGCATCAGTTAAGATTCCCAGGAAATAGGAATTGACCCTTTGAGAATGTCAAATTCCTGCGTCAAACAAATTTTATTTTCCCAAATTTTATGAGTATATGATTCCAGCCTAAATCTAATTATTCAGTCCTCAACAAAATCTACCAACTCCAATCCAATCCCTAATTCTCTATGCCTTTACCCCTTAAAATTGCCAGTTTTTCATCTAGTGTATTACGAACTCAACAGTTGAGGACACAGTGGAACTATGAACAGGTCAAGGAAAAAGTTGAAAACAGAGTTAGATTTGAAGGGGAAATAGTATAATATAAAGATAACAATAAGACTAACTGAGATACAAAATGATTTATAAGAAAAGGTTCCACATACAATGTAACAATAATAAAAACAATACTTCCTTGTGATTTATTAGTAACAACTAATTATTCAAGCACAAACACAAAACATGCTTACGGTGTTAAGAAAAAAAGGAAGTGAAGGTAAGGAATTTATGAATAGTTACCTTGTAGAATGCATTGTTTCTCAAGTAGTTCTTGAGTAGATGTTGCGTCAAACGAATCCGCCCCTCTAGGGCCAGCCTGGCAGTCAAGTGTCTGAAGAACAAGACATAATTTTCTCAAATTTACTCTTTGAAAGACTCTTGGTAGGTAAACCAATTCAATTTTTTTTTTCTTTTTCAGTTCAATGCATTAAATTATCTGTTTAACTTTCTTATCTTTTTCATATTTTAAGTACTATCAATAATATGGGAATAATACAATACAGAAATCAGTGGGATGTGAACTCAACACAAGAGGACAGTTGAGCTGCATCGTAACCAAGCATTACGTCAAAGGAAAGAAATTAAAATGTAAAATATTAACGAGTGAACAATTTTAAGCAGATTACTAAAATTTAGGCATAATAATAGAGAAACATTTCACAAGCATCTAAGACCAATTTCTTGAAGAAATTCATGTATTCATTACAGAATCATGACTTGATTCTTTGACTAATGAATTGAAGGATAACATGTAAATAAGATGGTATTGAGATATCCATTTATCCAGTCATAAACTCATTATCAAATACCTAATCTCAACGAGAAAAAAAAAAAAATTAATTCATGGAAGCAACAATTTAGACATATGTCCATATAGGATTTGGTTTTAATGAAGCTATTTCTTGTGTTTTTTGTGAATGCCAAATTACCTTATGGAAGGTGCAATGAAAGAAGATGCAGCACTTTGGAGAACACTTAAACCGATTAATCGAATAAAGGAAGCTTTATCCTGCTCCAAAACAAACTTCACAGTAGTACCTGAGAACATAATCAGGAACATTATACACATGGTCTCTTAGAATAATGAAAAGTCAAAGACGGGAAAATACCGTTCAGTGATGCAATACGATCTGAGATCCATGTTCTTGAAACAACAAGCAAAGCAACAGCAAGTAGTTGAGCTCCTTGTTTATCACGTAGGGTGGGCACCTGAAAGCATGCAGTACCCATAAAAAAGATGCACCTGATATAATGTATTTATGGATTAACTAATGTGCATAGCACATCCTCTCGTAAGGCAGTCGGCTCATAGTAAGTCATCAAGGAGACAGTGCACAAATGGCCACGTTTCATTCATTTCACTACATTAGATACACTTGACTGCAGATGTTTCACCGAGATATATGCTTTAAGAGTAAAGAAATCTTAAAGATATCAACTAGTAGATAGGCCTATGCATTATTCAAACTTCAAGTCCATAGACACTTGCATGATGGGGTATTTTGGAGTTTCAAGATACAAACCACTCGTGGACCTCCACCTAGCAGCTTTAAAAGCTTTTGGAAGAGTTAATAACTTCTTGAAATTCAATTCCCCCACGCTGTTGGTATCGAAGCCACTTGTTAATAACAACTTGCCCAGATCTGTTCTATTATCCAGAGATTTTAGATATTTACATTTCTGTTTCAAAGCCCTAACTGATTCCTGCTTAAATCTTTCTAGCCTAAAACCTCACTATAGTAGTCCTCAAATAACATCCAAATTTAGCAAGCCACCCTGATCTTAAGATAAACTCAGTTAGATTCAATAAAATCACATTACCACCATTAATACAACCTAAGACCTAAACCATTGCCAAAATCAAACATCCTGATTTCAAGTAGCTTCACTATCCCAGCAATATAGCTTGAGAGTATTATAATTGTATCATGTAAAGAACCAATTCAACCCAAGAGCTTAAGCTGCTAGGTGAGGCTATATTAATGGTTTTATATATCTTTAACATGCTCCCTCACATGAGTTGAACAGCTACCTGTGCTAAGAATCTGTGACACCGAACTCTGATACCATGTAAAGAACCAATTCAACCCAAGAGCTTAAGCTGTTAGGTAAGGCTACATTAATGGTTTTATATATCTCTAATATATCCATTTTGCAACCAATGAAAGCCTAAAAACAAAACTTCATGTAGGCCAACCTACCCAACAATGCCACTATCAATTTGTAGATACTAGAACTGTAGGTTGCAAGGATCGTAGAAAATTAAATCGATTAAAAAGAGTAGGGATGAATATTTAGGCTTATAAATTTATAATTACCACAGCAAAATACCAATACCTAAGATTTTCAACAATAACAAGCTCAAAAGCATAGAGAATTAATCAACGTGATGGAAATTGTCCACCAACACAAATAAAAAGTAAATCTCGTAAGAGTATATCTACCGAAATACTTACCAATACTTTGCACATGGCAGCTGCTCTCATTGGCAATGCTCTTGTATTACCACGGAGTTGGGGAACAACGGATGGTAAAGTACTACGATAATTAGATGGAGATGATGCTATCACTTCTGTAATATACGATTGTGCCTTCGAATTTGAGAATGCAGAATCCTAGTAAAAAAGTAGGGAATTCTTCATAATCAATGTAAGATAATGAACAATGAAGATATCACAAGAATAAAAAAAATAAAAATAAAAATAAGAATAAAAAATATATATAAACCTCTTTATTCATGGCAAATGCTCGTTGAACTGCCTTTGCATCACTCTGTCGATTTGTCTCTGATTCCTTCATTGTATCAATCCCCAATTCAGTAGAAGAGTCCACCCTGGAGTTTAAATATGAATCTTATATTTAACAACAGCATCGAAGTAGAACAATGATAAGCAGCATAGTAAAGTTCCAACCTTCTATGATGAACACTCCAGCCTCCCTCACCATCTAAGGACAAAACCACATCATGGAATGCAACTAATGCTGGACGATGTGATATGGTAATGCACGATGTTCCCATGTCTCGAACTTTAGCGCAAAATCGTTCTTCCATATCAGTTGTTACAGCACTTGTGCACTCATCAAGAATTGCAAATTTAGGCTTATGGTAGAAAAGTCTAGCCATGCCCAATCTTTGTTGCTCACCCAACGAAAGTTCATCACCCCAGTTTACCTCTTTTTCAGGCGGGTAACGGTCCAACAAATACTCAAGATCAACCTTGAATACATGTACAAACAATTCAGACTAATAACAGTGTCAATGAAAAATGACATTAAATCAACATATGCTAAACATTTATATGCATTGAGAAGTCGGATTAGATGTGAGTTTTACATTTTTCAATAGCTCCACCATTCCGCTATCTGTAAGTGATTCAACCTCTTGATCTGCAGTAAGAGGGTAAATTAACTGATCACGTAGTGTACCTACAGCAGTGTATGGTCTTTGTGGCACATAAAAGATTTCCTTATTAAGATCAGATCCAACTCCAGGTTTCACAATATGTCCAGATACCAAAGGCCAAAGACCTCCCAAAACCCGGAAGAGCGAGCTCTTTCCACTGCCATTTGGACCTTCACCAAAAGAATTGTGAATGACATGTCAAAACATTTGACCATCAGAAATCTTATTTTAAAATCCAATTATACAAGTGAAACATCATGCTTTCAGACTGTCAAATAAAAGCCAAACAGATAAGTATCATGACAGCTCTGGTTTAGTCATTCAATTTCCCAAATATCTAATTATCCATCCCCTTCAAATCCATGTGTTCTTCAGAGTAAAATGACCAACGAGGAAAGTGAAACTATTTACCAGGCGGGTGTAAGTTTTTATTTTTTTTGACACGTTAGGATTTGTGCTAGTCCACACGGAGAAAAACTTTTGCATCACGTGAACTACCACAACCAGTCCGGTCAAGCCTATAAAACTGGTAAGCAAAAAATTGGTAACATATGATGCAAAAGGTGAGTCCATGGATTTGAAGGTTGTGCTAGTCCATGGTCGGATTAGGATATCACTTTTCATCCATATAATTCAGTCTCTGTAGTGTAGTTCAATACACGGATCACTAAATGTCTCTCGTTTCCTCTTTTCTTAACACAACATAATGGTGGCTGATGTGGAGAATGCATTAGGGTAAAAGTTGGTAATAGATTATTTAGAGTAACAACAGTGCTCAAGTTATTTTGGACAGATTTACAACTAGTACAATAACAACAACCACCAAGGCTTATCCCACTGGATGGGAATATGATACGAGACGTGCAACTTCAAGCAGCCCAACAGATGCAGGCCCATGTATAGAGGAAAAGGAGCAGCCCATGAATGTAGAGGAACAACAGCCCAAGCAAAGGAGAAATGGACCAATGCTGGTTTATCACAGAAAGAATAGGAATAGGGAAATTGTGTGACGCGTAATGAGTTGTAATAAACGGTTTTTGGAGAGAGAGTGAGTGGAGGGGTTTGTTAGGGGTTTGTTATTGTTGTTATTGCTTTCATCGTTGCTGGAGGGGTTTATATGGGATGGATAGTAGGAGTGAGGGGGTATCGATTAACTTGTTAATTTCCTACTGGTGTAGAGGGGGCTAGTGGAGTTATCTCCTTAGCAGGGAGCCTTGGCTCTTCCATTTTTTTCTGTTGCAAACCTTATTGTAATCGTTCCTTTTATTAATATACAAAGTGTCTCCCTCTTAATTGATAGAAGGGATTAAATTCCTATCAAATTGGTGCTTTCATTGAGAGTTGATTGTGATTGTGTGAGGGAGTGTAACGTTGAGTAGTGTATGCTCACCAGAATGACTTCACAACGCGTAGACACCCTTGAAAATAGAATGACAGCAGTGGAAAATTCGCTTCGCACTCAGGAGACCATCCTCCGTTCACAAGAGATTACGTCAAAGGGCCATTCCACTCAGCTTTCGGATCACTCCGTTAAGCTTGGCACCTTGGTAACCAGCGTCGCCGATATCGCGAAGAGTTTACACGTATTACACATGGAGATGAAAGATGGGTTCCAGAATCATAGTTCATCGACAGGAATTCCGGTTATCACTGTAGCAGGAAGCAGTGGAAATTCGAAACAAAAGGGGATAGAAAACAATGGTGAGAACGAAACACCCGTCAAGATTTCTCATACTGAGAATCAGAGTGACGATTATCGAATTAAGGCCAAACGAATCGAGCTTCCAGTCTTCTCCGGGACAGATCCGGTAGGTTGGGCTGCGAGGGCTGAGGCTTACTTTTCTGTATAGGGCACTCCTCCTACCATGCGCATCTCGTATGCCCAGATCTGCATGGAAGGTTCCACCTGGCACTGGTTCAAGGTGCTCAAGGAATCTGATGCACAGCTGGATTGGGAACGATTCAAGCACGCCTTGTTTGATCGTTATGGTGACGGTCATTTTGGCAATCCTTTTGCTCAATTAAAAGAATTGATACAAGGAGGTACGGTGGATGAATACGTTGAATCTTTCGAAATGTTATCAGCTCAGATCTCCCTTATGCCTGATGACCAGTACATGGGTCTCTTCGTCGGTGGACTCAAGGAAGAAATTAAATTGGAGGTGCTGTCCCTAGAACCTCCCAACCGCTACAAAATGATTTCCATCGCCAGGACGGTAGAGCGTAAATTGTCAGGAGGGAAGTGGAAACCACCACCGTGCGATCCAAGTCATTTTCGTCGAGGAGTGGTGACTGTAACAGGCGGTGACCGTTTTGTTAATACTTGAATATAAAATAATAGAAGAATAATATGTTGTGTATTGATCTGTGTCAGAGAGTTACAATATATAGAGACCCTAATGGGCTTAAGTGAAAGGCCCAAACCTAATCCTAATACAGTCAGAATACAGTCAGAATATTTACGGATAAGACGGAATCCAATCATATCTAATCATATCATATCTAATATTCTAACACTCCCCCTCAAGCTGGTGCATATATATTATGAGCACCAAGCTTGTTACAAATGTATTCAACCCGAGGACTTCTAAGAGCTTTAGTGAAAACATCCGCTAGTTGATCAGAGGAGTTGACGAAAGCAGTCTTGATTTCTCCTGACTGAGTCTTTTCTCGAATGAAGTGACAATCAATCTCTATATGTTTGGTCCTCTCATGAAAGACAGGATTAGAGGATATATGTAGCGCAGCTTGATTATCACAGATGAGTGTCATGGGTTGTTTCTGTTCACAAAGATGAAGCTCCTGAATCAACTGCTTTAACCAGACTAACTCACAGGTAGCATTTGCCATTGCACGATACTCAGCTTCTGCACTAGATCGAGCAACAACAGGTTGTTTCTTGCTCTTCCACGAAATTAAGTTTCCTCCAAAGAAGACACAATAGCCAGAAGTAGAGCGCCTATCCGAGGGTGATCCTGCCCAATCAGCATCTGAATAACCACAAATTTCTGTATTTCCCTGATCTGAATACAACAAACCTTTTCCTGGTGCTCCTTTGATGTATCGGAGGATCCTCACAGCAGCATCCCAATGTGAATCACAAGGGGAATCAAGAAACTGACTAGCCGTACTAACAGCGAAAGAAATATCTGGCCTAGTCACAGTAAGATAGTTGAGCTTCCCAATTAGCCTCCGATAACGTCCAGGATCAGATAACGGCTCCCCCTGTCCGGGCAATAACTTGACATTAGGATCCATAGGTGTATCAACTGGTTCACTCCCCAACATACCAGTTTCTTCTAGGATATCCAGGGCATATTTCCTTTGACAGATAGAAATGCCCTGTCTAGATTGCGCCACCTCAATTCCCAAGAAGTAACGCAGCTTCCCAAGGTCCTTTGTTTGAAATGTACTAAACAAATGTTGTTTTAACTGACGAATTCCGTCTTGATCACTTCCGGTGAGAATAATGTCGTCAACATAGACTAACAAATAGATACACTTATCAGGAGATGTAATCCTATAAAACACAGAATGGTCAACTTTACTGCGGATTAAGCCAAATGGGCTTAAGTGAAAGGCCCAAACCTAATCCTAATACAGTCAGAATATTTACGGATAAGACGGAATCCAATCATATCTAATCATATCATATCTAATATTCTAACATTAATAAAACTGATCGTACGGTAGGAGGTCCAGCCCAAGCAACTAAACCAGAGGAGAGGCCCAACAGGCCAGGTGACAGGAGAAGTGGGCCCAATTTTAAAGGATACAGAAACCTACCCCATAATGAGATGATGGAGAGGAGGGCCAAGGGCCTTTGCTTTAAGTGTGGGCAAAATTACAGCCCAACCCATCAATGTCCAGACAAACACTTGCGTTTGCTGGTATGGGAAGAGGACGACGTCGTAGGGGAACCAAATGACCCTACCAGTACAGAAGAGAAAGAGGGAACCGAGGGTTGGGAGATGGAATGCAACCATGTCACTTACGAGACGGAGAACGACGGCGGACAACAGCCTGACGCGATGGTCCAAACGAAGACGATGAAGATCGAAGGTGAGTTGGAAGGATTCCCGATCTTGGTGTTACTCGATAGTGGGGCGAGCCACAACTTCATTGCTCCAGAGCTCGTCGATTCGTTAAACCTATCGGTCAAAGACACCAAGGAGTTCAGCGTTTGTCTTGGAGACGGTAGTCGGCGTTTCTCTAAAGGACGGTGCACAGAACTCAGACTTCAATTAGGACGACATCGTATGACGATAGGGGCCTATCTTTTAGATTTGGGTGGTGTCGATCTCATCTTAGGCATGGAGTGGCTGGAGACTCTAGGCGAAGTGTGTCAAGACTGGAAGAAGAAGACGATGCAGTTTTCTCACCAAGGGAAGACGGTCCTGCTTCGAGGGTACCAGATTCGTGCTGGGGTTCAACCTGTAGCCCTTCGAGGACTGTTGCATGATGCAGAAACTAAGGACAAAGGAGTGGAAATTGGGGCTGAGAAGTCAAAACTTACGTTTTTGACCGAGGAGCAGCAAAGGAACCTGACACAGGTCCTTGATCAGTTCCAGAGTGTTTTCGACAAGAGACAGGGGCTACCACCGTTTCGAGAGCATGACCATGCCATCAACCTGATGCCAGGCACGGGTCCAGTCAGTGTTCGACCATACAGATATGCTCATCACCACAAGGATGAGATTGAAAGGCAAGTGAAGGAGTTATTACAAGAGGGGGAAATTCGACACAATGTCAGCCCTTTTTCCAGTCCAGTCATCCTAGTCAAGAAGAAAGATGGAACTTGGAGGATGTGTGTGGACTATCGGGCATTGAACAAAGTCACCATCCCAGATAAGTATCCAATTCCTACCATTACTGAGTTGCTGGATGAGCTTTACGGTGCTAGATACTTTTCAAAAATTGACTTGAAATCGGGATTTCACCAGATCAGGGTTAGAACGGAGGATACTCCCAAAACTGCGTTCCGTACGCATGATGGACACTACGAGTATCTTGTTATGCCTTTTGGCCTAAAAAATGCATCGTCCACCTTCCAATCTACCATGAACTCAGTGTTTAGGAAGCAACTTCGCCACACTGTTTTGGTTTTTTTTGATGATATCCTTGTGTATAGTCCCACTTGGGAAACTCACCTATGCCATTTGGCAGAAGTTATGTCATTGCTGCAGGAACATCACCTGGTAGTTCACAGGAAGAAGTGCAGCTTCGGAGAGGTGTCTGTAGAGTATTTGGGTCACGTGATTTCCTTTCAAGGAGTAGCCATGGATCCTTCAAAAATTCAGGCTGTAATTGATTGGCCACAACCACGTAATGTGAAGGGAGTTCGTGGTTTCTTGGGTCTGACTGGCTACTACCGACGTTTCATTAAAAACTATGGCAAGATTGCTCAACCGTTGACTGAACTCACTAAGAAGGGTGGCTTCCTTTGGAATGATATGGCCAAGGCAGCTTTTGATCAACTTAAGGAGCTACTGACTTCTGCTCCGGTCCTCACCTTGCCTGACTTCTCTAAAGAATTTGTGATTGAGTGTGATGCCTCTGGTACGGGTCTAGGTGCTGTGTTAATGCAAGAGAAGCAACCTATAGCTTATTATAGCAAAGCACTCGCTCCCAGAAATCTTGCAAAGTCAGTATATGAGAAGGAGATTATGGCCTTAGCCCTTGCCATACAACACTGGCGTCCATATCTTTTGGGGCGTTCCTTTACTGTGTATACAGACCACAAGAGCTTAAAGCACTTATTGTCTCAACGTATCACCACCTCTGATCAACATTGTTGGCTATCTAAGCTAATGGGGTACCAATTTGAGGTTGTATACAAGCCTGGGCCTGAAAATAAAGTTGCGGACGCCCTCTCTAGAATGATGGAACCAGGGAACCTTGAGCTTTCGAGTTTGGTATCCAGTCCCTACTGGTTGGATCTGCATGTCGTTAAGGCTGAGTACAAGTCTGATCTGTTTTTGCAGGGTATACTCACAGCCCTCCAATCTGGACAAGCTGCTCCTGGTGACTATGTTTTACATGGAGAGTTGCTGTTTTATAAAAACCGCATGGTGTTGTCTTCCAACTCCTCTCTCATTCCTGAGTTGTTAAGGGAATTCCATTCATCACCAACCGGTGGCCATTCGGGTTTTACCCATACATTTAAAAGGCTTGCTAGTGGTATTTTTTGGAAGGGAATGCAAAAACGTATTATGGCTTTTGTGAAATCCTGTGACGTTTGTCAAAGACACAAGCATCAGACTTTGGCTCCTGCTGGGCTCCTTCAACCATTGCCTGTGCCTCAGCTGATTTGGGAGGATATCTCCATGGACTTCATCTCTGGGCTCCCTAAGTCCCAAGGTTATGAGGTGATTTTCGTAATAGTAGATCGTTTATCCAAATACGCTCACTTTATTTTGATTAAGCATCCTTTTACTGCTAAGCACGTTGCTGACCTATTTGTCAAAGAAATTGTTCGCCTTCATGGCGTGCCCAGGTCCATCATAAGTGACCGTGATCCTCTTTTCCTTAGCAATTTTTGGAAAGAATTGTTCCGTCTGCAAGGGACTGTTTTAAAAATGAGTACTTCCTATCATCCTCAAACGGATGGCCAAACCGAGGTGGTAAACCGTTGCCTTGAAACGTATTTACGTTGTTTTGCTTCGGAGCAACCCAAGTTGTGGTCACTTTGGATTTCCTGGGCTGAGTTCTGGTATAATTCATCTTACCATAGCTCCATTGGCACTACTCCTTTTGCTGCTGTCTATGGTCGTCCTCCTCCTAATATTACACATTATTTGGTGGGAGAGACCCAAGTGGATGCTGTATCCAGAGTCTTATATGATAGAGATGAAGCTCTACGTCAGCTGAAATACCATTTGATTCGTGCCCAATCTTCTATGAAAAAACAGGCTGACATTCACCGTCGGGACATAGCATTTGCCATCGGAGATTGGGTTTATGTCAAGCTGAGACCACATAGGCAGATGTCCGTCTCTAGGCGAATCAACCCCAAGTTGGCTGCACGATTTTACGGTCCTTTCCAGGTTGTGCAGAAGGTTGGGGCAGTGGCCTATAAGCTGTTGCTTCCGGAAGGTTCTCGCATCCATCTCGTGTTTCATGTGTCCCAGTTGAGGAAGGCCATTGGATCTGTTTTAGCTGAAGGTGAATTACCAGCAGGTATGGCGGTGGAGGAAAATAATATTCATGCTCCAGAATCTGTCTTGGCTGTGCGACATGTCAAGGATGGGAGCAGCACTGTGGAAGAATGGTTGGTTCTCTGGAAATCCAAACCTGTTGAAGAAGCTACCTGGATGCAAGCTAATGATGTTAGAGGGCAATTTCCTATGTTCTGTCTTGAGGACAAGACAGTATCTAAAGAGGGTGGTATTGATACGAGACGTGCAACTTCAAGCAGCCCAACAGATGCAGGCCCATGTATAGAGGAAAAGGAGCAGCCCATGAATGTAGAGGAACAACAGCCCAAGCAAAGGAGAAATGGACCAATGCTGGTTTATCACAGAAAGAATAGGAATAGGGAAATTGTGTGACGCGTAATGAGTTGTAATAAACGGTTTTTGGAGAGAGAGTGAGTGGAGGGGTTTGTTAGGGGTTTGTTATTGTTGTTATTGCTTTCATCGTTGCTGGAGGGGTTTATATGGGATGGATAGTAGGAGTGAGGGGGTATCGATTAACTTGTTAATTTCCTACTGGTGTAGAGGGGGCTAGTGGAATTATCTCCTTAGCAGGGAGCCTTGGCTCTTCCATTTTTTTCTGTTGCAAACCTTATTGTAATCGTTCCTTTTATTAATATACAAAGTGTCTCCCTCTTAATTGATAGAAGGGATTAAATTCCTATCAGAATACTCTTTTTCTTCCCAACATATCAACAATTAATAATTTACGATGGCACCCACAGAAATTGCAGAAAATGTGCCTCAGATGAAGAGCCTGATTGGATCCATCAACTAAGGCACTTAAGTAGCCAATAAAAATGAGATAAAGGAAACAAGATAAAATTACAGTCTACATTATCAAACTTGAAGCCAATGGTGAACAACTCTTACCATATTTCCAGCCATGTAGATGCAAGCATAAAAGCATACATAAAAAAGTTATGCAGAACCTTTCTAGACACTGACTAGGCACAATAAAAATAAAGCCCCAAAATACATTAAAATAAAATATTATAACCCCCCCCCCCCCCCCCTTAATTAGATAAGGAAGAAAATGAATCTGACAACAAAAGAAATGAAATGGATAATAAGTAACATCAATTTCAAGGCTGCCTCAACCCTTGGAAACAAAGTAAAATTAGAAAGGACCACCAAGCAGAGAGTTCAGATGATCACCTGTAATCAAAAGATTTGATCCTGATTCAACCGTAAGAGTCAGATTATCCACTAAGACATTACCAGTGGGGGTCACAACCTACATTTAGGGAGCAACATCACAATTAAAATATGAAAAGTCAAAGTGCATAGATAGTTCAGCAGAATTCACTTGCCTTGACACCAGAAAATTTAATGTAGTTAGCTTCACGTATGCAAACTCGACTTCCTTGTCTTTGCAGTGTAGGTTTCTCATTCTCTAGGCTTAGCTCCCTGGATATGGCCATTAACTCATGAATCCGATCAGCATAACCACTGTCAAACATAGAGATAACTTAGAACATGTATACACACAACAACAAAAAAAGAACCTTATGAAGGAATAGTATATGACATATGCATGCCTACTGACAAATAAAATCCTCTAATATCAACTTCTAAAAAGTTAAATGGCAGATCAAATATACCTGAGTTGATTGAGCCTTCTTGCACTGATAGAAAGAGTTCCTAGAGACTGAAATAGTGAAACAATGACACTAGTATGATATCTTAGATTGCTTAGCATCTCTGCACGCCCTAAAGTTGAGCTGTCAGGCCTTAGATGGCCAGAGAAGAAAGGTTCAATGATCAATATAACAGCAACAGTAGCACCAAGGTACTTCAATAAAAAGTCCTGAATCATGCCAAACCACCAATTGTCATGTAGCACACTTTTCACATGCCTAACCAAGGTCTTAAACTTCTGCTGAATATGAGCTTCTTCTCTCCTCTCTCCAACATAAAATGCTATACTTTCCGAGTGAGTCCTTAATCTAGAGTGAAGCTGTCGATACTCTCCTTCCAATTGCTGCTTTCTGGACATAAGTTTACCAAATGAGGGAGAGAAGTTTCTGATTGTTGCCCCAGCTCCGAGTACATAGGCCTGAAAAGGAAACATCAGTTATTGAGAAGACAAGCACTGATTTTAACATCAGATTGAACAGGCTCCAGCCATCAGCAACAATTCAAAAAAAAATAAGAACAGCACAGTTCAATCACAGTTACCAATATCCAGAAGACATATTTTGGGCTTGCATATGAACACAACCGCCAAGTGTATAGCAGTCCATCAGTCACTGCTGATAGATCATCCTGTACAATCTCACTCAATTCGGAACAGAACCTTGGCACATCACTGGCAATTCTTTGCTCTGGGTTAGTTATCCGACCATCAACATGTGATATTTTGTAATAAACCATGTTCTGAAAGAAAAATAAATGATAAACAGAAAGCTGTAACAAAAACTAAATAAAACATTACAACACATTCGTTAAGAGACTCAGACTAGTCTTCCCATAACCGCCAAAAATATGTGCATGGAAAGGCAATTGGCATGCATGCAATTTTAAAAAGTCTACTGGATTCTGGATACTTATTCTTCTTTTGGGAAAAGGTAGAATAGTAATTCAAAAGCACCTGTAGGGATACTTTGATACTTTTTCTGTCACACCTTCTGAATTAACTTCCACATAATGCAAGAAGAGTTGGGAAAGAATCTGGAATGGTCCTAGTCAGGACCAGCACAAGATCCCAAAGCTATGCCCAAAAAAAGAACTTAACCGCAAACCTCTTTTACCCTTTTTTTATTATTTGTTAGAATATCTAGATAATATTGTGTAATATCTTGATTATATCTCAAATAGTTTAGAGTATCCTAGATACTCTTTTAGGAATAGTTTCCCTATTTTCTTACATTTCATGATTTGTTTCATTATTTTAGGAGTCCCGTATATAGTATAAATAGGGCTTATTACTTTGTTTTATATGAAGTGATCATATAATGTTATTAAGTCTTTATTCCTTTTTTTCCTGCCCTATACCTAAATCCCTATAAGTTCAAAGTCATGTATCCAGCAGATTAAGAGTCTGTAACATCAACTACTGTCCATATTCTTTAAGCAGCATAAGGAAGCAACAGACCTCAAGGCCAATAGGCAAATTCAGGAAACATTGCAAGTGAACTGTCATGCATTGCGAATATAGAAGAAAACAGACTTGACTTGTACACAGGTAAAAACAATAAACATGAGAAGGATTAAAGTTGAAAACTAAATATGGATACTTCATATGAAAGGAGGAAAGCATAAATGGATCACAAGCTCAATACAGACAATTAAATAGAGATACAAGCTTTCACATATAATTCAGCAATCTCTACCTCAAAATAGTGAGTATGAATAAGTTTAGTCAATATATTTCGGAAGTGCAGACTCAAACTCCCAGTAATGTACTTTGATGTTGACTGCATGGTTGATAAGAGGAAACACAAAAGAATATTTTCTGAAATGAGCCGAAAAAACAATGGCACACGTCGAAGAAAAGCAGCACGAAATAGGAAGCCTTGCACTTTTGCTAGCCTGTTGCTCAAAGTGGTTCGCAGCACCTGCAAATAAGTGAAATTTTAAATCTTATTCTTTTAATATCGTTATTATTTATTTCTGGAAATCCACCACACATCTGCTTGTCTAATATTCATATCCTTAGAGTTGATAATTGTGGGTAACTATGTAAATAGCATCTTGATGATCAGTAATTAGAATAGTAGTGATATCTGTATTTATTATTTTAGGTTAAACAGACCCCGTTATGTCATTGAGACACGGATTCCGCTAAAAGTCTCTCCTTTCTTCTTCCCTTAACACTTTGTTTCCGTACAAACTTGGATAGTGTATTGTGGTTTTGATATTCCATGTTAGAACGATTGGGCTTAACTCAACCCCAAAAGCTAACTCAAGGGGGGAGGATTGGTCAAGCATTATAAAAGGTACTTTGCCCATGTATTTAGCGGATGTGGGATCTCTTAACACCCTCTCTCATGTACAGGACAATTTATTTGGAGGATGATCATTAACACCTCCCTCATGCCTGGGAAAGTTTATATGGAGCATGAAGTTCATAGGATGCTTTGGACATCTACGGATGGCCCGGGACAGGTTATTTGGGTAAGCTTTGATACCATGTTAGAATGATAGGGCCTAACTCAACGCCAAAAGCTAGCTTAAAGGGGAGGATTGCTCAAGCATTATGAAGGATACTTTGCCTATATATTTAGCAGATATAGGATCTCTTAACATTCAAATATAAATGTTTCAGCTTTTTTGACTCAATTTAATTTACCTGTACAACTATATGTGTTCACATTCCTTTAGCCATGCAAGTACAAGATGCATTCCTATGCAACTTTTGTACCTACATGTCTTAGCAAACTTTTATAAGCATATACAAAAATAAAGCAAAACCATATTTAAGATCACAGTACGGAGAATAATCCATCTCTCTTGATTTAATTCAAACTAGTTTGTATAATATATATAGGCAAGCAGAAAACTAAAAGAAACAAAAATATTGGGCAATCCCTAAAAACAAGGAAAAAAGTTAACTACAATCCATATAATTTTTGGATGTGTATATCCTATAATTTCAGGGATTGCATTCCAGCAGTATATCCCATAATTTCAGGGATAGCTTTCAGCAGTATATCTCATAACTTCAGGTATTGATTTCCATCCATATGTCCTATAATGTCTAGGATTGCTTCCAACACTTTCCCTCAAACTGGGGAATAGATGTCAGCCCTTCCTAGCTTGCCGACATTCACCTTACACTATATTCCAACTAAGATGTAGGAAGCAGATATTCTTAAAAAGGCTTTGTTGAATTCAGACTTCAATTCCGATGTCAGCAAATTGGGAATGACTGACATCTATTTCCAAACTTGAGGGGGAGTGTTGGAAAGTAATACCTTAAATTATGGGATTTATGGCTGGAAAGCAATCCCATAAATTTTGGGATATACAGCTGCAAAGAAACCCCCGAATTTATGAGATATACAGCATCTAAAAATTATAGGAATTGCAGTAAATTTTTTCCCCTGTTTTTATTAGTTCTTGGTCTGTGAAGATACATTGTTAGGTGCTCCCTTTTTCTTTTTTTTCCATTGAGGCCGAACCTATACCTGTGCTCGAGAAAAAGCTATCCATATACTGATAAGGGATGTATGAATTCTCGAGAAGAGAGGAGCCGCGATGGTCCCCCCCATCTATCCTCCTGAGGAGAAGTTTGTTTCTTGTAGTTTTCTGTTTGCCTCATACCAGTTTGAATTAAAGTAAGAGAGATGGATTATTCTCCATATTCAGATTATAGTCTAGTTATAGAAACATTCAAAAAGACCTTACTTTAAATGTATAAATTGCAAATTTGGTCTTAGCCCAATGACATCGTTTAATACATTTATCAAACACCATCTAGAGGCATAAGGCTTGTTTGTTGTATTCTTTATATACCTCCTCGTAATAAGGGCTATTCAGATATTTCAAAAATTATAACTGTATCCATTCCACTCAATCATTTTTCAACATCCAAAAAATATACTAGAGAGCACTTTCCTATCTGCCCTTTTATGGATTACAGCTCCAAAACATAGCTTTGGTAGTTTCTTTGAACCTCTCTAAGGCTGTCTTTGTCAATTTCTGAACTTATTGCTTATTGTCTTTGACATTTCCATAGCAATGTCCTTACTCCTGTTTATGTTCACATAAATTCTTTGTCAAAGATTTTAGTGATACACTTAAAATGTGACTATTCTTTCTAATTACAAACTAGTCCTTTCAAGCTTTTTAAATTTCTCTCAGGGAAGCAAACCACACTATTAAAAGAAAAAACCCCTCACATCCAATCATATAATGAAAAGGTGACACGGATTTTCAACTACAGCCACAGTTCCTAGTCCAACTTGCCTCCAGTATGCACAAAACACCAAAGAGAGTCAAGTCCCTCCTGATGTTGCATACCAGCAGGAGAATCATATCTGCTCCCTAAAGATATGCATTACAGGAGACTCCACATTCATCCAAAAAATGAATGACTGGTCTGACAAAAGTTTTTTCTTTATTTTGATTAATATCTTTCATCTGCATAGTGAGTATACATGAATGTTTGCAGATGATGATTTACAAAGTCAGGCATTGGCTCCTTAATCTCAAAGACAAACTGACAGAGTCAAATATCACAATGAATATATAAAACATAATAAATTATGCCTCATTCTGCATTGAAATATTGAAGATAAGCATAAAGCATAATCATCCATAATAAAATAGGCTTACCACTATGGAAACCAAAGCTAAAAGGTCCCTTGCACCAAATTGGCCCATCTCAGATAGAAGAATTGCAGCAAGGACTTGAAGTGACTTCAACCCTCCTTTCTTCTGTTTATTTTGTGGTGCAGAAGTTCCTTTCACAACCTCCTCCTTTGTGAGTTCTTTATCATTATTGTGCTCATTTGGATGGCCAAAGAAATCATGTTTATTAACTCTAAACCTTGATTGAACATATGCAGCCGTTCCACCAGCAACTAATATACCAGTGGCAAGTAGCAAAGTTTTTCTGTCGTAGACCACAAGGACAATGAATTAACGAGATAAAAATATACAGGAAAAATTATTTCAGCATTCTATTGATTTTATTAATACCAATCAGAAAACTAAATAATAAGGCGTATAATGAGAAACAAGATACTACTACCAATATCAGGAGACAAGGCTATAATCAAAGTGGAAAAAAGTTTATCAGATAAACTCAAGAAGAATAAATGAATATTTCATGTAAAAACAATCCACCACAACATACATTGTCCTTAAAGAAGCAAAACCTTTGAGAAAGAAATTTTAAGATCAATAAGGAAATTTCTTTCTGATGGTCCTAACAAGACAAGCTTTGTTACTTTTCTGATTCCTGTTTACTCTGATGATAAGCTTTTAACTTTAAGTATATGTTTCATGTGGAAAATCATACCCAGGGAAATGCAAGTTTAAGGGTCAACCATTTTACTTATAACCAGAATTCTTGATAATTACCAGTTTCTAAGAGTTTAAACACCAGTAGAATTAGAAGTCTTGAGATTACAAAACCGGGATTTTGATGTAGCATAAGCATCATCTTATCCCATATATTTAGTATTGAGCACTCCAGCAATTCTTTTATAGGTCACACAGTTTTGTGCTTTGAGAATTATAGATTCCACTTCTGATTATGAGAATGTGATCAAATATTTTCCTACTGGGTGTCAACCATGCACTTTTCCGACCATACTTAGGCATAAACTTGATATAGTAGGTCAATAGACAAACGAATTTTGTTAAACGGAAAGTCAAAGTCAATGACAGAAATGAACTTAATCATTACCAAAAACATATAGAGAAAGTTAATATACCTCCTTGAAGCCAGAAAATTCCGGCCATGCTGAGTTAGCTGGATCAGTTGAAGGGAAGACATAGCAGAAGATCAACCTCTCTTTTACCGAAAAATAAAAGTGCTGTTATTGCTCCTCATACATTCAGGAGCAATAAAATCTGGCAGACATTAAAATCCACAGCAAAATGATAGATCAGCAGCCAGAACTGCAAGAATTAGAAATCTCAAGGCAAAGTGTCATGCTTTAGGTGCACCATGCTCCTCTATTCACATCAATGAGATTCCCACAACCACAATGTTTGTATTTATGAGCATGGTGCTTCAGTTCAGGGTACCAAATAATGACCTCATCAGATCAAAAACATAATTATAGGTCTTACCTTACATTTTGCAAGAGACTCAAGTACATGGACCTAACCTATGGTGACAACACTCATCGTTGTGGTAAGTCTACCCTTCATTTAGAGATCACTCATTACTAAGTTTAATTAAACTTAACACATATGCAAACAACTTTCCAGAAAGCCAAAATATTATGTGGATTATATTAAAATCCTCCATTTGTCCATTGTAGATCCCAATGTATAAAGCATTGACTGACACGTTATATGCTAGTATGAACGCTATTGACAATTTGACATAGTGGCTAACCTTCAAGGTCGATAATGTTAACCATGCTCCTCCTCCTCCTCCAACGCGTCTAAAGCTTTGTGAGAGAGCATATTCGCTACAAAATAGAATATTCTAGCTCAATACCATCAAACATCTTCATTTTTCGTGAAAATGAGTCCTTAGCAGCGATCAGAATAACAAATCAGAGTCTGCAATGATATTTCATTGATCAACCGCAAAAACTCAATAAGCGCATCGGAAATGGTAGCATAACAGAAATATAAAATAGAGAAATTAGTTTTTTTTTTTATTCACATCAAATCCAAACTGAATAAACCTGATATATAATTGATAGCTCTCATTCGGTGCCTGAAGCTCGGAACAAAGAAACACAAAAATTAAGCACACGGAGCTTGGCACAGAGTTCCTGTTATTTAAATAGAAAAAGGAGCTTTAAGAGGTTAGGTGTTATGTTCGGCTGTGTGCGAATTTCATATACCTACTTAACTACCACGCCTGAGAGAAAAAAGACGAACCAAGTTAGAATCGAACGGAGGAACTTCGAGAAATAATTGGTGAAGATATGTGAGAATTGAGATGGATGCAAGAGATTAGAGTGAGGAGTGCAATAAAAGAACGTGTTTCACAGGGTTAGTCTAGTTTGCCACAGCCGGTCAGGGATCGGGTCGGGTTGTATAGAATCTATGAATACATGTAAAATATTAGTAATTGACGTCTCTGATTAACATATTCAGATCTCTAATTAATGCATGGTCATATATAATTTAACTTAAAAAAGAGGGAGTTATAACATTTTTTTATAATTATTTTTATTGTTATTGGATCAAATTAAATCAATAGTTACAGAATAATATAGAGTGAAAATCATTAATTTCATTTTAATCGAATGATGATAATAATAAAATAAGGAAAATATTATAGTTACTACTTTTTCTTATTACTTCTTATTATTAAATTTTAACCGTTGATTTTCGTCAATCTAACGGTGGTAATTTATGGTGTCATACTTATTAATTAATTATTAATTTCTAATAAATTATAATAGTTAGATTGACAGAAATTAACAGTTAAGATTTGGTAGTAAGAAATAATAAGAAAAATAGATAATAAGTATAACATTTTCTATAAAATAATTATAAAAAGTTATAACAAAAAAACAACGGAAAAAAATATCTAATGTTACTTTAAACAACATTGTCTAATGTTCATCGAAACAACGTCGTTTTGGGTTAAAAAATTAAAAAATTAGAATGATAAAGACTATTATAACCCTGAAATAAATTAAAATTACAAAAATATCATAATTTTCATTCCAAAATGACGTCGTTTTGATAAACATTAGATAAAGTTATCTAAAATAACTTTACAAAAAACAAATCAAAAAATTATAAATACAGTTTATGTGTCAATTATAATAACTATGGGTTCGATAATTCTCCGCAGTGGGAGAATAGAAAGCTGTCCTACATACCCAACAAAATACGGGACCCACTAGTAGATAAAAAAAAAAAAAAAAAAAAAAAAAACACAACAACACGAATTACAATTTATCGGGAAAAAAATTTGTTGTCCTGAGTTATATTACCCAATAAGTACTTACCCAAGAATTTATGGACCGGAAGAAACACACATCAAACTACTGGCCAACCCGTTTCCAACATTTTAAGGAATAAGTAGGAATTGGATTGAGAGAAACCACCCAACGCATTCAATTCAATGCGGATAGCGGTTGCATTGCACTTACACATTTCATAATAGTGGTTATAATAATAAATGAAAATTATAGTTTAATGCATTAGTAATACAAGGTATGTATAAAAACATAATAAATAAATCAAATGATAATGTATGTATAAAAACAATCACTTCATATGGCGTGTCTGTTGATTGGTTCAGAATTCATAAACTAGTTTTCTTTTTCTTGGGACAAACAATTGATGACTTATTCCTGGGTTTGGTAAAACGGACTCAGCTGGGCGGGATTGGTTGGGTTTTACAGCCTACTCTCAAACGTAAAACAGAATGGACTGATTTGTTTTTTGACAAGTTGATGACGAGAAAGAGCGAACTGAAATGGATTAGTGTAAAAAAATATTTTGACTGACGGGACAGATTCAGTTTTTCAATCCATTTTCAAAAGCAGAATAGGAGGAGCTTGACTTAGTTTTTTGATGGATTAATAGCGCGAACGTAAACTTTGCCAGCTCTACCCATTACCATGTTGAATAAGATGAAGAAAAGGGGACGGCATTACGCACTTAATGTAATGGTCGGTTATAGTTATAAATTATAATTGGCTCAAAGTTAAGTTAATGTACTTAATTGTCTTTCTGAATAATAAATAAAATTAGTACCCAAAAAAAAAAATTACCGTCACTTTCTGTGTTGCAAGTTGCATTCTTACATGGTTTAATAGTTTCTTACCAACCGCTAGTTTCTGTCCTTGTGGAATCCCACCCCTCCTTATTTACTAGCTTAAAATTTAAATAGTTTCTTAATTTTTCTTAGGAATTTGCATTTGTCGTTTAACATGACACAACAAATTTTCCTACACACACAACATTTTGTGGGGTCCACACTTTTTGAAAAAAAAAATTACGACACGCAAAACAAATCTCTATAATATCACACAATCATTTTTCCTACAACATAACTATTATAAAACCCTTTTTCTTAAACAATCTCATTTTGAGATTTGTCAATCTGACCTTTGGATGAACTTTTAATAAAAAAAAATTATGACTTATTTTTTTGAATGAATTTTTTAATTATTAAAGCTATTTTATATTTGGATAAAATGAATAAAAAAAACTTTTTTAAAAAAAATATTTTTTAGAAGAAAACCATTCAAACGTCCTTTAAAGTTCCCGTTTTGACCACATGGGTTCTAAAATTCAAAAAAAAAAAAAAAAAAAAAGGGGGGGGCTGGGTACGGCAAGAATGAGATGAAGCTATAAAACAAATCGTTCATTAAGTCATATTGATCAGTATTCAGTAAATTATTAGTTATTTAGAAACCACCTGCAGGCTGCAGCACGTGGAAGGCTGAAATGACCAAAATAAACGGCCAAAAAATGATAATTAATCAGGCAAACAGCAATCGAAATAATAATGAAGTCAGAAAACTTAAGCACAAAAGGTTTATATACACAAACCTCCATTAAAAAAAAAAGGAAAAAAAAACTTCACATCCTCCAAATGTAGTTCTCCAAACTTGAAATCTTCAATTTTTACACTTGACAAGAAGAAAAAAAAAAAAAGGAGAACAAATATGGAATATGGAAAACTTTACGTAAATGAAATCTCAACCTCAAATCGGAAGAACAAAAACTGTCGTCACTTCCATCCCGCATCTTGCAATGAGCGACTTAGAAATTTCACTTTAAAGTCCACAAAACAAGTATATCACAACAGTCATAGGAGCCAACCCTGTTTCATTCATGCTGGAGAACAATTGCACCAAATGCAAGGATTACCATGTGGAATCATGGTTCTTCTTCCGCAAGTTGCACATTGTATCCATGCTTTATGTCTGGAGGAAACCAAAGTTTGAAAACCAAGGCATTACACCATTAACAAAATAAAATGATATATTTAATATTGCAATTTGCATCTTAATGGATATATAAATATTTTTTTAATTTTTTTGTGTTGATATATATAGGAGAAAAGAATTGTCATTTAGTAATATCATGATATAATTTAGTAAGGTTATGAGTGCATTAACTTCTCCCATCAAATTTACTAGGCTTGCAGAGGAGTATAAATCAGCTTGTCTGACATCATAAAGGGCAATGAGCTGAGGTATTTCATGGTTTTATCAGACTAGTAACAAAGCAAGTACGGGGAGCGTGGCTTGTATCACAAACTTTTGGCTGATGATCAGGGTTAAGAATGGTGGCTGACTGATGCTACTTCTCTTAATATCGTAGGTACCTCTGGCTAACAAGGAAAGGCTGGCAACTGGCATGTAAAACAAAAAAAGATATTCCAGATAAAAGTGGGGTTGGAATAATAAATAGAATGCAGACAGCGACTTCTTTTTTTCTTTTGAGGACTTGTTTATATCAATTTAGGACCATTTCTTTCCGAGAAATCCAGAGTAATATAGGACCTATTCTTTCCGAGAAATCTAAACTAAAGCCAGAGATACAGACTAAGGTATCCACGAACCTGACATAAATCTCCACCATTTATATATCTTAGCAAACTGTAAGAATTGTTCACCATTGCTATTTAATCAAATACACAATTGGTGTTCCTTTAGGTTGGGACAATGTCATCCACAAAAAATTAGATAACAACATTTCAGGTTGATAGGAAATATTTCATTTAATATGGCACAAGAAAACTCGTCACTTTAAACAGGAAGAAAGGAACAGGTTGATTTCATACAATAATCCAGTTAGATTCATGTTGATCTACAATGTTGCAGGCGGATAATGTCATATGGTGACACCTTATACTTTACTCTCCAAATATGTCATTATCTTGCTTTTCAAAGATGCAAACTCTTTGGCATATTAGCCAATCCCCGCCAACCAAATCAAATATTCATAAATGCATAATCACATGCACGAAGTGGGAACAGATAATGACAGGAAATTATTGATAAAAGCATATTAGTGGGAAATTATATAGTGAAAATACCTTTTAGTGAAGGTTTGTTATAATCTTTCCCCTCATCATCATTATTCCAATCACCATCGTCATCATCGCCCATATCATCCCTTCCATCATTTCCTATATCACTTTCACTAGCTGTCTCCCATTCAGAATCATCAGTCTCTGGGCCATATAAATCACCACCATCTCCCTGACTATGGACACCACCATGCTTAATAGCTGCCTCTCGAAATAACCAAGCAGCACGCATCTGCTTCTTAACTAATCGCTCGGCGTAATCTGGAACCTTATTTTGCCTCAGTGAGAGATCAGGATCATTTGACTGGGAGCACTCATTTATAAACAGAATAGCATCCAATAAACTTTCTTTTGCTAATCCAAGCATGTCATAAGCTTGTGCTCGTCTCCAGAGACTTTTGGCATGACGATTGACAGGTTTATGGAGACACAATGCATGAGTAGCATCACTTATGGCAGCCAAAGGTTGTTGAAGCAAAAGATGGCATTGAGCACGATTACTATACAGTACAACTCTCTCCTTCTTGGATCTCATAGGACACAATGCCAATGCTTCTGAGTATTTTGATGCAGCTCCAGAAATATTTCCAGATGAGAACAAGGAATTTCCTTCAAGCTTGACCACCAATGCTGCAGCCTGCTTAATATGTAGATCTTCCTTGGGCATATTCTTTTCCCATTTTAATCTCTGCTTTGAATTTAATAGATCCTCAATCTGTTCTTTCGCACAACTACTGATTGAGCTTCTTCCTGACCCTTGTGACTGGATGCAATCTTGAAGAACATTAACAATGGAATCACCAAGCTTTTTGTGATCACCCAGAGTTGTAATCTCCGCAAGGTCAACTAATGCAGGTACCACTTTATCAATCACCTGTATAATATATGCCAAGGCCATAAATTCAAGAAAGAAATGATATGCAATGCCGCAATGATGCATACTCTACTCATAATCTCTAGCAATTGGTGCTCATATAAATGAAAGCATCAGGCAAGTAATCCTGTAGACACAAGGCGTTGTTATTACATCAAGTTTACAAATTCATTGGTGTCTTGACAAGGGCCAGGCAACTTCCTTTGAAGACACTGATGAAGGGAAGTGGTAACTAGGTTTAAGCAGCCTACATATGTCCACAAGCATGAAAGATCATTGCCCTACGGCAATGTCTTTAGATGTTCAATTGAAATTACTGCACGAAACAGAATACTTAGCTAAGGCCTTTCTTTATTTCCTTCTCATCAGCACTACCATTTTAGTATTAAGAAAACATTTTAATCAGTAGATTTCCCTCCTCAGACCCCAACTCTCAACGTAATTCGTAGGTGAAATTTGAGAAATTGAAAAGCTTATTCAATACAGAAGAAACACAAATACGGAGCAGGCATTGTGATAGATCTTAACGAAAGTCCTTGAGATTAAGCATAATGGCTCTTACTTTTATTCTTGTTTTCTTTAATTAAATTAAATAAAGAGTTTTAAGGCATAAGAATAAACTTTAATTCACATGCTAATCAAAGTATTCTTTCCCAGACAATAAGTAGTATTCCTTAGTGTTCATCAGTGCAAACAAGCTCAAAGGATGTGACTAAGTGAAGTAAAGGAACCAGGTACAAATGCAAAGTTGTGAAAGGTTTTACCTTGTGACATGTATTGGAATCTTGAAGCAACCATAGAAGACAGTCAATAGCCATATATTGCCAATCATCTGAAGACCGGGCAATATTACACAGTGCTTCAATAATACCAGGGCAACTGGCAACAGGTCCCCTACCAAGCTTTTGATGACAAATCGTTCTTAATAAACCAATACCAGCTGGTGAATTTTCATTAACAAGTCCACCCCACATGCCAGGTAATTTAACCAGAAACTCAGGTTTGCATATGGTAGGAAGAAATTCAGGTTTAAAAGCAAAGCAATTAATAAGCTGAAGGGACCAACATTGCAACTGACTGGCCCACTCCTCAGCCTTCCTGGACTCCATTTCAACACCACCCATGCCACGTGTAAGCAGATCACGGTGATAACTTAGCCTTCTATCAACATATTGGTAGAAGTGTGAATAAACTATTTCCAGGGAACTCATTGCTAATTGGATGGAGAGCTCAAGAATTTCACCATGATTTGCTACAGCAGGAAAAGTGCTGGCATATGTAGCTAAATGTCCCAAAGCTCTAACAGCTACCCTCTGCTCAACCCAAGTTAATCTACCTCTTAAAAGCTCAACCAAAGGAGGAATGACCCCAGCATGCACGGCACTATCTGCAAATTCTTCCATATTCATTGTGTAGGAACCAATGATATGAGCCGCATAATAAGGAATGTATATATTTTGGTCATGAGAAAGCCAACGCCGGTTCTTCAGTCCCTTCCATATCAGAGCAGACATGCATTCAAATATTCCTAGCTCTATGAATTCAGGGTCATTTGGATGTGCCATTGCCGTGTTCCAAAGGCCACTGATAGGGAGAACCTGATCATCGTCATCTTGACATGGAAGTTCTCTAAAGAATTTCAACACACTTGCTCTGCGCTTGCTTGGATTCCCTTCCTTCATGACACAAAAGAAGCATCCAGGGTATGGACAGTCTGATGAAACTTTATCCATGCTTGATAAATTAGAACAATAATCTCATAGATGCGTAAGTCAATTTCTCATCAGGTAGCTGAAGCAAGGAAACAACTTCAAAACTGCACATAAATGACATATCGGATCAGTACTTGGCAGAACATCAAACACAAACCAACCAAACTCTAGCTTTTACCCATGTCCTAAAATACCAAAAAAACTGGTAATGACTCCTCTGTAGTTCATATCAGGAAGAAAAAGTAAAAACAATGCAAGGCATTCTTTTTACAATCAGTTTCTATACTATAAAAAAATGCCCAACATATAGGAAAACTTTCAAAACGAGTTCAAGTAAAATCAAAAGACAACAACGTATCATATAAATTTAAGTCAAAATATTTCATAGAAGCGAAAGTGCATATCCTGTCCTGCACCGGTTTAAAATAGACAAACATCCTAATCATCAAATGTTTTAATTAATAACAACACTTTGACTTTGCATTATTTTTTCAGCTAAAATAGTTAGGGTAAAGAAACAGTAGTTGCTGAAACTCAAAATCGCATAAATATTCTCGCACGAAAAGTCAAACCAAGAGTAAATCACGGAGAGAGATAGAGGAACAAAGGGAAATTCTCAAACTAAGTCAATTCATCGCAATCAGATTTCGAAACGAAAAAAGAAAAAGAAAAAAACACACAACACACCCACACTTCTTCTTTTTTTCTTTTTGTCTTTGGAGGTCTTGTAGAAGCAACCAAGCAACTGCTTTTCCAGTGGCCACAATCGATTCTATCATGCATTACCACAAACAATGAAATAAATAAATAAAAGTGAATACAAGATTGCCCTCATTGCTTAACGGTCTTCTCACCGTGTGAAGAAATGAGAGAGAGTCTTATTGTGTTCGGTGAAGGAAGAGTGAATGGAGTGATTAATGAAGGTCGCGTGTGGTCATCTCATGGAGGCAACGATTTTGGCGGAGATCGGCGATGAATGCAGAAGACAGATCAAAATTCGTCACCATCGTTTACAATCTTCAACCATTCCACATCGGATTTCAAATGTTCCTCGATTTTTTTCTCTCAAGCTTTTCTTAAATCACCGTCACCTTTGATCTAGGTTTAAAATCCAGAGAGAGAGAGAGAGAAAGGAGTGGCCAATGGGGAAGACAAAGGAATTATGGAGAGTGGAAACAGTGGTTTACTACAAAGTACAAACTGCACTTTACAGCTCCAGTAAAACTTCTAAATAATTAATTTTTGTATTTGTGGTGGGAAAACTAATTTTTTTTATAGGAAAATTTAAAATAACATTTAAAATATTTTTATTATGACAAGACTCCGGTGTTCACTGCTCATATGTGAAAGGAAGTATTTCTTATAACCGCTTATTCAATTTTAAAAATAAATAAATTTCAAAAAAAAATTATATTAACCCTAATTATTCTTTTAAGTCGAAAAATTCTCAAATGTTTTCATAAATTTTGATTTTTTAAACTAATTATGGGACTAATCTCAAGTGTCCTTCCCAAAAATAATATTGATGAAATCAAACGAGCTCTTTCCACTACCTAATTTTCAAGTTTGTTTTAAGTTTATTACAATGAGCTATTTCTTACATCAATAGATATATTGTTTTATTTAATAGATACACCTTTATGTAAGAATAAATTAAAGAAAATTATTTAAACAATCTAATAAATTAATATTTCAAATATTGATATTTAATTTTTAAAATAAATTAGTTAATAATAAAAATTGAGTGTTAGAGAAAAGCATTTGTGATTGACTTAAAATGATTTTTTAATTATACTAAAAGTAAAAAATCAGAATTTCTTTTATATATTTGAAAACAAACACTCATTTTAGTTCCGACATATATAAGTGACTTTGTTTTGATTCTGTTGCCGATATTGATATCAAGTTAATCTTATGATCATGAAAAGCAGTGATTTGGTCTTTAATCATAACAAATAATATTAAATTATCTCATCGATCATAAAAAAAATTAACACTAGTTTAGTCATTTAATTGTAATACAATTTTGTTGGTCCAATGTCAATTAATGGAGTTAATTAAGTTATATTAAAAAAAAATTAAATCAAAATAAATTTTAAAATAATAATCTTGAATAAATAAGGACAAATTATGTCAAATAATTCTACCAATTTTTAAATCTTCATATTTTAAAAAGGTTTCGGACTTATGATGTAATAAAATTGAACAATTAGGATTTGATTCTGATATATTGTTGTTAACAAAAAAAAATACATTTAATTTAATTATAATATGTTATCATAATATTTTGTGAATTTTTATATTTTATTTAATATTAACTTATGAAAATCTATTGAATAACATGTTAATAAAAAATAAAAATAACTGTGTGAAATAATTCTATACTGAAAGTGAAAAGTGATAATACATTATAAATTAAGCTCGTAATTTTAAAGTTTGTACAGTTTTCTTTTTTGCTTGAATTATTGCAGAAACAGCGGATAATGGGTATGAATCATATCTGCTTCGCCTTTTTCCTATGATGGTTAGTGCTTGATCCTATGCTACGCCTCTGTCGGCCTTGGTGTAGGATAAAATAATCCGCTGAAAAAATAAAAAGGACAATAACAAACTAGAGTACCCTACAACTACAGTCTACAAGTGCTCTGGAAATAATTTGATAAATACAAAACTGGTTTCTATCTCAAAAGAAACAGTAGTTAGTGATGATACTGTACCTGATGATTTTGAAATAATTTTAAAATAATTATTGAATTGAAATAAGAGGAATGTTATATTTATAATTTATTTTCGTTTACAACTTCTTAAAGTCATATCTTAACCGTTGATTTCTGTCAATCAACAGTTATCATTTATTGTGAATTAATAATTAATTAATAAATTTGATTTGCGGAAATAATAATCCTTGATTAGCGTAAATCAATGGTTAAGATATGATTGTAAAAAGTTGTAAACGAAAATAAGTTGTAAATATAAACTTTATCTTGAAGTAATTTTAGACATGTACGTGCTTTATGCATATAATATGTTAGTTCTTAGGGGGTGTTTGATTGGGGCGTTTGATAAAGGAGATTTTTTTTTATCAGAAAAATATAATTACTATGAATATGGTTGAAAAGTAAGTTTGGTAGGAAAATTTAAAAAAATTATTTGGTAGGCCAAAATATTACCGAAAAAATTGGATAAAATTTTATGAGTGTATGTATGTTTGTCACCATTTTCTTGCTCTTTTTTCTATTTACCCGGTCAACATCAAATACCACATCCCAAGTGGTATTTTTGCACAATGTATTTGGTCTCATTTTACAAGCAACTATCGAACGCTGGACAAATAACTTTGCTGGTAAAATATTCTAATGTCTTGTATCAAACATGGTATAAGTGGAATACCAATCTCAAATGTCTATCTATCTTCAAACATAACTCCTACCAAACACTGCTTTAACATGTTTGGTACAAAGTTTGAAAAAAATTAATCTAGTAAAATAAGATGCCTAAGATTTGTCATTTGTGTGCATTTTGTGAAGAAAATTATTGTTTCAAAATACCACTCCAAATGTGGTATTTTGGTATTATCGGCTAAGTGAAGAAATTTAACTCGTTTTTCTATCAATATTTTATCTTCAATCAAACATAGACTCAGAAAATTTAACCTAATTTTTCTGTAATATTTCGATCTACGAAACAATTTTTTTTAACCTTTTAACCAAAAAAATTTCTCACCATATTCCTAATAATTATATTTTTCTGGTAACTTTTTTTTTCTCATCTACCAAATATCTCTTAATGTTTTACAATATATCACGTGAATTAGTATTTAAAAAATTAAATTGAAAAAAAAAAACTTAACAATTACTGCTACGTGTAGAGTTATCAATATGGATCAGGTCGAATAAAGTCCATAAAATCTTACGGATTAGGAACAAATACCACCACTTAAAAATAAAAAATAAAATTTACAAAAAAATAAAAATAAAAAAATAAAAAACCTTCCCTTAATTGAACTGGCACAACCTATACCGTTGATCAACTTTAACCTACAAATAAAGCTAAACAAGCAAAGAGTCATGGCATACTTACCAATTACGGTGTAATGGAACTAAATGAATCTTAATGTTCAACGGTTCACCCTATTCTGCAAATAATAATTTAATTCTGAAGCTGTCACCAACCCACAATATAATTTTAAGTTTCCTATTGCATTAGGGAGTACATTAAAATATCGTTAACTGTTAATTATCGCACTAGTCACTTTCACGATAGGACTGGCATAGTGGCATCTAATCAATTGGCAAAGTCTCTATTAAAAATACAGGAATAACAAAGTCGTAATTTTTTTTTAGGGCTGAGTTATACACATACTGACATATATATTAATTTATATATATTTTTTATTATTTGATTACAATTAAATTTATCTCATTCTTTTTAATAAAAATTATCTCACTTTTCATACTATTACTTTATAATTTTAATACTTAATACAAATTTGAGAGATATCTGAAAAGAATTACAATAATCACCGGTTTTTAAATTTTTATAACATATTACGTTACATAACAAATTGGTTTTTCTTACACAAAAGCTTTTATGGGTATAAATTGATGAAATTATTTTTCTCATGTAATAAGAAATAAATTATCTTATGTTGAGAGATAAATAGTTTATCAAACAAAAAGAGAGAGGTAAATAAAGTGAAGTCCATAAATTTTTAAAAATAAAAAAGAGACATATTTTTTATGTAAGAACAACATAAGAGAGAATATAACTTTTCGTAAATTAAGTTGGATTATCATATCTGTACTGACTGTACGTCAATAAAATTTATGGTTTTATAAATTATTTTATTTTATAAAATAATAAAACATATTAAAATTTGTTGTAAATATTTATTAAAAAATCCATTTACTTAGTCCTCTAAAAATCAGATTTTTATTATATTAATATTATACAAAATTCTGTCTTCATGACTCAAATTAGTCCTTAAAAATTTAAGAATATTATATAAATTTTTGAAAAACGTTTATGAAAAAATTAATCCTTAAAAAATATAAAATAATTATTAAATTGTATTTTGTGTCACACTTTTAAATTTTTTAACCAATTTTATATTTTTGAAAGACTAAGTTAACAATACTTTTTGAAAAACTAACGCGATGAGATGACACGTTAAATTTTTAAAAAATTAATTTGCGCAGATTTTGTTTTTATGCTTACTATAATGAATGACACTCTAATTTGAAAAGACCAAATAAAAACTTTCATAAAAAATTATAAATAAGTGTCAATGTATCATTATCAAGCTAAATTCCTATACAGCAGTAGTATTCCAAAAAAAATCCTATATACAGTAACTAGAGGCCAAGTTGGAAGATATTTTCTTTACGAAAAGGGACAGCAAAATGAAGCTGGGTTCCGGTAGGCTGCCATACGGCCCATACCACAAAAGGCCAAGGGTACTTTTTCTTCTAATTGCATTACCCAGCACCCACGTGGCAATACTCCAATACGGCATCAGAAATACAGAAACTGTCGGTGGTCAATTCAAATTATTAGCCTTTCCATAAAATTAAAATATTAAATTATATATATATATGGCTTTGATGTTTCTAAAGTGAACGTAGATAAGTTACTTACATTCGCTCCTAAAACGACGTCGTTTTGGGTTAAAAAATTAAAAAATTATAACGAAAAAAACTATTACAACTCTGAAATAAATTATAATTATAAAAACACCTTGATTTCCTCCACAAAACGACGTCGTTTTTTGCTCAATGTAGATAAGTTATCTATGTAGATAAAATATCTACATTCACAATAGAAAAAGCGAACTCTATATATATATATATATATATATATATATATATATATATATATATATATTAGCAATATACCTTAATTACTTCTTTGATGCGAATAGGCTCCCTCTAATATCCCGCAAACTTTGAATTTTGGAGCCAACTAGGGGGTGTTTGGTAGGTGGTTTGTTGTGGAAAATATGGGTATACGAGAGTGGGTATTTAATTACACCACCATGTTTGGTAGAAGTTTAGAAAAAAAAATACCATGCAACCATTTTCCCTGTGCAAATAAGATTTGTGTGTAAAGTGATGCAAAAATTACTATTTCAAAATACTACCTTGGAGGTGGTATTTGTAGATAACAAGGCAAGTGGAAAAATATTGACGATGGGTTAGACGAAAACGCCCATTATCCTCGTGTAAAAATTTAGCACATAATCAAGATTTATAAATCATATATCATTTGAATTTGGGCTACCCATAGATGTAACTTTGGTTTTCCTTTTTCAAAACGTAAAATTTGTCGGTGTGCATAACAACAATTTATATCGGTGAGTATGATTCATATATCTTTACCCCCAAAAGAAAGAAAAAGTCAAATATGAGCATTACCGTGTGTGGAGTTGGATAAAGATTAAAAAAAAGGTTATTTTCGTATTTTCAACCCATTTTCCCACCAAAATTTTATTTTCAACCAAACATAGACTCAGTAAAATTAACTCAATTTTCCGATAAATATTTTGGCCTACCAAATAATTTTTTTTTAACTTTCATACGGAACTCATTTTTCTTCCACATTCTTAATAATTGTATTTTTCTAGTAAATTTTTTTTTCTCCTTTACCAAACACTCCATAAAGACTAATCCGGAGAGCGGGTCTGGTCAGAGATAAAGATTTTAAACTCTTTTCAAAGATGACATGTGAAAATCAAACTGAAACCCTTTCATGTATATCTATCTTATCAAAAATTCTTCAATGGAGCGGATATATGGTACATCCTTCCCAAAAAGGAATTTTTGATGGGATTTAATAAGAAATTCTTAAAAAGATATGGGTTAGAATAGGAGAAAAATTTATTCTTTCGAAAAAAATATGTATCCAAGTATGTACATATGATGTACATAATAAATGCTTTTTACTTATATTTTTTCATGCCTATCATTGGGGGTGAAAGTGAGCTAGGTTGAGTCAAGTTTTTCTCCGAAAAGTTCAACCCTATGCCAAAAAAAATCAAATTCGCATGGCCCAAGCCTAGTACGTGTCTAACTATTAGCCTGACTTGGACCGTTTATAAAATAAAAATGGTCTGGCCTAGCCCGTTAGTCTGTTAATTTTTAATTTTCAAGGAGAGACATGAATCAACTTCACAAAATATTCAAAATTCACAATTTCAACATCCAAACAAAATCATGAATCACAACAAAACTCATCACAATCTGCATTTAAGTCACTTTCAAAAATAAATTATTCAATTTAAATAATATATATTTCATCAAATCCAACAAACAAATCCATATTATGTAAATTAAAATATCTACATGAATCCAACTAACACATCATGGTGCTTGTAGTAAGTATAACATCTCCCAAAAACCTTTTAATATATTCATATACACAATCTAACATGTTGAGATGTTGGTTCCTCCTACATAAGAAATAAAGTCAGATTTCTATTAAAATATAATCGAATGTAATTAAGTTTTAAATAATTGCAATTGATTAAATTTATATCTTTTGTTTTTTCTTCAAAGCATACTTATTCTACTTTATTTTATTTAAAATAAATAGTACAATATAGGCCGGCCTGTAGGCTTATAGGTCAGGCCTTGCGAGAGTGGGTCTACAACCTATTTATTAAACAAGTTTTTTCAAGGTCCAAGCTCAGCCTATTTTACGAAAAATATGTTAGGTCTGGTCTGACGTAAGCCGAGCCGGCTCAATTTCACCCCTACCTATATCATGCATATCACTCTCCAATACCATCATATTAAAATCTCAATTAACATTTATCATTTTTTTCTCTTTTTGAGATTCTGATCTAACAATATTAAATATTGATAAATAAGGTAAATATGTTAAAAAAAGACAGGTAATATAACTTATCCCCTGAAAATATATATGGTCCTTTTTTATTTTTTACTTCTTAGATCAAAATTTTACCTTTCTAAATTTTGTTTATAAGATTAATACTTTTACTTTTAGATTTAAATATTTTGCAACATTTTGTTCACTTACCAGTATTATCATTAATAGAGATGCCATCATGTCTATTTTTTATTGGAAAAAGTGTGTATCATTTTAAATGATGTAAAGTTGTGTCATTTTAAGTGAGAGAAAGAAATAGATAAAGGAGGAGAGAGAGTGGACAAAAAATATAAAGATGTGAATCTCACCTCTTTGTGAGAATTAAAAGATATAAGATGTGTCATTTAAAAACACAAATATTTTTTCCTTTTTTATTACTTACAATAACGTGTTTTGCTTTTTATCAACCTAACGATGATAGGTCGCTTCTTTAAAATTTAAAAAAACTCATATGTACATATGATTATATGAAGTAAAAAATGATTTTATTTTTTTAATAAATGAACTATGTATTTATTTAAAAAAACTCATTTTTGTTCTCTCTCCCTTGTGTTAATAAGAATTAGAGTTTAAATTATCTTATATTAGTAAAGAGAATTCTCTTATGTGAGTGAAATATTAAAAGTCATGCCATTTTTTTTTTAAAAACATAATAATGAAATCCACATAATTTATTTCTATAGCATGAGATAAGCCATCTCAGCTATATAAGACTAATAAACCCCTAAGAATTATACGAGAAATGTGCACATTTTAACGGAAACAACATTGGAAATCAGAAAGATAGCATCCAAAAACACCATTTAAGAAAGAAGAAACCACAACCCAAAAAAAAAAACAAGTAGCAGAAATTGATTCCATACTTTTTTAGTTACTACATTTCACTACTACTAAATTCACCGAAAAACATTTATTTTTAAATTCAGCCCCAACTTTAGCATGACAATTTCAAAAACAAGTCTTACAAATTATTATTTGACAGAGTCATTCATGAAACGTGTATAAAATAAAACCCATTTTTATTTGTAGAACGAATCTGAATTTCTACTTGAGGCATTACATGAACATGAACAAGTTTACTTTGTTGCTTGTGGATAATTTTAATTTCTAAATTGAATCAAATGAAAATAAAAATAATATAGGTAGCCTAATTCTGCTTGCCTTCTCCTCCATCATCTTCCACGTAAGCCTTTTTCCTTCTATCAGCCCTAGCAAGTACACAAATGACGAGAAAACACGTGGCATAAATCCCGTGGACCTTCCAGTTCGTCTTGGGAGGTTGCCGCAGCACTACCCTGTGAAATACCGTGACATAGTAATGGAGCCCAACAGCAAAGCCCACGAAGGTCTGGGCCAGGCCCAGAAACTTCGAGCCCAGCCCACATTCTGTTGAGAAGACAAGGAGAAGGTACATCAAGAGGAGGAGCAGATAGAAGACATAAGCCAGAGTTTGAAGCACCTGCAGGCACAGATAGGTGGACTGCGAAGTAGAGTATAGAAAATTGAGAGGTTCAAGGCCAGTGGCCAACGAGGAGATGCAGAGAATGGTGAAGTAGATTGAGAGGTAGACTTGGATGACGATTAAGATCTTCTGGATGGAGAAGTAGGCTTTGATTCTTGTGCAAAGGAGAGAGACTAAGAGCAAAGGGATCAATATGAAAGCACAAGAAACTATGGTGGCAATGGTGGGTGCGTATTTTTTGCCAACGTAAGGTTTGAAACCTTTTGTCATCTCATTATTGGCTTTGGTTATGTAAGCTCTTGAGGTTGTTGAGATTCGTTCGAGGTCTGGGATCAGTGTACGGTGAAACTTGTTGGGTAGATCTTTGAACTCTGAAACAAAATCATCGTTCTCTTCTTCTTCTTCAATAATCCAACTCGGTGGTGCTTGTTTCGTAGGTTTCTTGCTCTGTTGTTGGTTCGGGCTAGCTGTCTTCTGTTTCTTGTCTGCCTCGTGAGTTTGATCTACCTTGGTTGTTTTGTTTTTTTGCTTGTCCTTGTTGGTGGAAGCGGTGGCTTTTGTAGTTTTGTTACTTGCTTTAACGAGATCCAGTGATTTCTTGTTTGAAATGGAAACTGAACTCGGTTTTGAGGAGTTGGTTTGGGGTTTTGATGTGACGATCAGCTTCTTGATCTTGGGGGTGGAAGTGATGGAGTTGAGCTTCTTGAGCCGAGTGTCGGCGGGTGTGGTTGTTGAAGATGAATTGGATTTGGAGCTAAACTTGACTAGCTTGGTTTGGTTTTTGGAGGAAAGGTTATTGGATTTGATGGTTTTGGTGGAAATGTTAGTGGATTTCATGGTTTTGGTTTGGTTTTTGGTGGAAATAATATTGGGTTTGATGGTTTTGGATTGGTTTTTGGAGGAGATGTTATCGGATTTGATGGTTTTGGTTTGGTTTTTTGAAGAAAGACTATTGGGCTTGATTAGCTTGGTCTGGTTTTTGATAGATTGGCTGGTGGTTTTCTTTTTCAAGGGCTTCACTTGCTCTTCTTTTTCGGTCTCCAACATTTTTCTTCCACTACCTCTACTACTAGACAACCGTGTGCTCTCAAGTTGAGGTTCCGACCAGGCACTGAAGCAAACAGAAACAAAAAGGAATATAAGAAGAGAGAGAAAGAGTACCTTTTTGCAACAGAAGTACATGAACTGAGCCATTGTCTAAGCCAAGCTACACTGGCTTCCTTCAAGATCTACGGGGCAGAGGCTCCCTAACCTAAGATCTAACTATACAGTAATATATAGTGTTTGGGAAGAGAAAGAAAAGGTGGGGAGAGAAAGGGTGTGTGGTAAAATAGTAAAGGATTTTTATGCTTTGTAGTTTGCACTTGCTTTATGGGCTAAAGAGAACTGAAACAAACGAGTGGAAGTGTGTGCTGCCAAAGTGGTAAAGGGATTGGGATCTATCACATATTCACATGGCACTTCGAGACTGTAGAATTCGCTGCCTCCGCTGTTTTAGCGGACCCGCAGCTATTACTGCGTCACTTCCTCTCTTTTTTCTTCTAGGGGGCCTTATAAATGCATAAGCATATCAACGAGCAAACTTTTGTCGTGTACCGAACTTGAGACATTTGTTTATTAAAATGGATAATTTTTTTTCATTTTAACTATTCTTTTTTATATTCCTTTAAATTTTTCCAATTTATTAAATGGATGTACTCAATTATTAAATATATTTCCCCCATGTTACAGGCAGTATTCATCTGAGTTCTGACAGATCTCACAGGTCAATAACTTACTAATTTCAGTGACTTTGTTGACCAAGAGGCTACAAAATAATAAGAGTTTTGTTTATAGAAAATTTCTAAACTTTCCTACCAATCGTATAAATAATTTTTAATTATTAAGTAAGAAAATTTAAATACTTTTAATATTATTAGTATTAAATATATATTTTTTCATTTAATACGTTTTATTAAGTATTAAGAAAATTATTAAGATGTGTTAGGACGTTACAGTGGAACTCTTCGCTATATGCTCCAAAAGCTTTCTATTAATAACAAATAATTTTCCTAATACTTACTTCATCTATTTTAATTTTTTTTAAATGATAAATTTGTTTATTTTTTTGCTAACTTTATTCTTATGAAGTTTATCTATTACTGAAATTACATAAAGTATTATTCGAAGTATAATATGTTTAATATTTAAATAGAAATAATTTAGTTAAACAAACTAAGTTAGTTATTTGATGTTATTTTTTTTTGCATTACATGGGAATTGAACACACAACACTACACTACAAACACCTAACACACATTCCACGCCACTAGGCTAATCCTAGTGGATTAAGTTGATGTTACTGTACATTCGAGCGCCTATGTACTGCCAACCTATGGACATTGACCATGTTGCCACCTCTTTAATAAAAATTATCAGATTGTCACGCCAGGAATTTTTTCTGCCAAAATGCCATGTCACAATCACGCTGGTCTGACAAGCAGAAATGGTCTGGACACGTGTCAGCGTCTGAATGATCAACCATTCTCGCTGAGCTGCCCAGCTAGAATTATAGAATGCTGACACGTAGCAAAAGTACAAACGTTTTCTGGATGTCTGTACTTTTGTCACGTGTCAGCGTTCTCTCATTCTAGCTGGGCAGTCCAGCGAGAATGGTTGACCATTCAGACGCTGACACGTGTCCAGACCATTCCTGCTTGTTAGACCAGCGTGATTGTGACGTGGCATTTTGGCAAATTTTTTCCTGGCGTGGCAATCTGATAATTTTTATTAAAGGGGTGGGAACATAGTCAATGTCCATAGGTTGGCGGTACATAGGCGCTCGAATGTACAGTAACACTAATTTTTTTCATTTAAAAATAAGTATTAAAAAGATAGGATAAATAAGAATCATGTTGCATGTAAAAAATTGGTGTCATGCAACTACTAAAGACAAAGTAAAGTCATTGAATAATGTGTCTTTTCAACTTTTTTTATTATTATTTAACTTGTCTTTTCTTTGTAAGAAAAAAAATGTAGTCATGTTGCATGATGAATCTAAAGCCCTAAAAAGATTGATAATGAAGATATAGATTTCATCAAATAACAATAATTTGTGTAAGGAAATACCCGAAATTAGTTTCACAAAGTGGGTTTGAAATCAGGTGATGCACCTTGTGAGTCTCATTTAGTGACTCGTATACGAAAACGGCTTTTAAAAAATTGGTCGGTTCATTTGTTACATACTTATAGGGAAGGTAATATTTGTGCGTACTGATTAATTAATCTTTCGCTGGAGAATTCAGATCAAGAAAACTTTATTTTATTTCAATTTTTCCTCTTAAGATTATATGGTTGTATTTTTTTGATTTTAGCTCTGTTCACAAGGCTAAATATTTATTGATGTAATTTTTATTTTTGTATTTTGTTTTGGGACATAGCCACTCAGCAAAAAATAATAAAATAATAATAATAAAATAGTGCGGTGAATATTAATGTCGAGATTGTTAGCAGTGGAACACAATGCGTTTTATTTAATATCCAAAAAAAATATATATCCAAAAAAAACAATGCGTTTTATTTTTCTTTCGGTAAACGAACACAATGCGCTTTAATAGATGCTTCAAACATGCATGAATGTGGAAAGGAAACATGTACGCATCCTTATAAAAAGTGTACACAGTATATTAAATTAATTATAGAGGTAGAATATTCTTTCTATTAATTTTTTCTTTTATTATTTTAATTATCATTGAATCAGATAAAAAGTTGAATGAAAAGAGTGAAAAAAATTAACTTTTGAATTCAATGCTAATTAAAGTGACAGTGGAGTAGTAGTAAATAAAATTGGTAGTAAAAATATCTTACCTCTTAATTATAATGATATTACATTTGAAAATGTTATTTTTGTATTATTTTTATTACATTGTTTTTACATTTAATTTTTCGGAATAAAAAAATAAAAAATATTTTTCATACACTTTCTAAACTAAAGTATAAAAAATTATATTACTAGTAAGTATTCTGTGCATTACGCAAATATTTTCAATTTAGATAAAATATAAATTAAAAGAAAAAAATTAATAAAAAAATTAAAATTAAAAACTAAAAAATATATTTAATTTATTAATAATCATAAATGATATGTACAAACAATTTAAATAAACAGAAAAAATATAAATTAAAGAATACTAAAATTGTAAAAAAAAGATATATAGTTATTTTTAAAGGAATTTAAATTTAAAATAAATAATAATTTCCCAAGCAAAAATAAAGAGAAATTTAATTAATTTTATGAAATTGAACTCTAATTTAATATGTATGAACAAAATTTATCGTATAGATAATGTTAAGGATTGCATTTATTCAACGGCGAAATTAAGCACTGGAACTACCTTACCGACAATGTACGAAATCCTCTCCCGGTCTCACTAGTGTGTTCACATTGCTGTTGGCATAAATGAGAAAGTGTCGTACTCAGGAAATAAGTTATCTTGCTTCTGAGGAATATAAATGAACTGGTTTAGGATAGGTAATTTAGGTCTTACTATCTTAAGTTTATATAAAATATTGAAGGGATCTATTAATCTCATTTGTAGCAGAGATAAAATTGTGGAATCCACTATTTTTCAAAAAGAGAAAAAGTAGTGGATCCCACTATTTTGTTTCCGTTGCATGAGATATTATCTCATGCAATATGATATAATTATTTCTCAATATTGAAAGCTTATAATGATCTATTAATCTATTAAAGGTTTGATCTATTTTATTGTAAAAAAGAAAAACTTAACATGACCTCTAAGGCCTTTTAGGCTTATAAAATTGCCAACCAAACTAAGATAAAAAAGATGAAAATTTTAATTCATTAAACAATATTTGCCACAAGAGTATATAAATTATAAAATTTCTTAAATAATTTTTCTAACAAGATCACAAAGAACCTTAAATAATATTTATAGAGTTCATTTTTTCTGCAGTCACTGCATATAAGTTATCTGCAGTAAGACCAATACGACGTCGTTTTGGGACGAAAATCATGGTATTTTTATAATTTTAATTTATTTCAGGGTTATAATAGTATTTATATTTATAATTTTTTTAAGATTTCAATATCAAAACGACGTCGTTTTGGAAATAAATGCAGATAACTTATCTGCAGTAACTGCAGAAATATTTTCCCCATATTTATAATAACATATGAAATAGTTATTTTTAGAAAAAAAATTTACTCTTGCAACCTTCATAAATATATTATTTTATTAAAAAAAATAAAAAAATCAACCTATAAACTTTTAGACTAGAGTTCTTAGAATGGACCTATAGCCTAATTTTTAAATAGATTTTTTTTCTAAAAACATAAGCATAATTTATAGAAAATTGGAGAGAGAAAATATGATATGTGTATAAAGGAAAGAAAAAAAAAATTAAGCTAGATGCCATCTTTTTAAATGAAGGAATGGAATTTTTTAATATACTTCTGGACCACAATCATATTTGGTAGGAAATATTTTTTTTTTCATTTATATTCTTATCTTTTTTCTAAATTTTCTGTCAATCCTTTTTTCTCTCCTATTTTTGAAAGGGGAATACAAGCTCTCGGACTACTAAAAACGAGCTTGGAAGGAACATGTGCTCCTAGAATATCCCAGAGTACTGAAAGTTCTCCCACCAAAAAGGAGGAAGAAAAAAAGAAGTGGAACCACAACGAGTATCCAAGGCGGATATAAATGTGCGAAGCTGGAAATTATTACAAGGTTGAAGAAATAACAACGGACCAAATAATAATAAAATGAATTAGTGATGGGTAAAAGTTAAAAAAATTAACAAAGAAATAACAATGGACACAAAATCATCAATAGAAGGTTTCGTGTACTAGAAACAACAAGTAGAATAAAATTACAGAATTTGCTGATTTATCTGTGTGCATAAGTATTACATTTAACCAATTTATGGAGGATAATTTTAAATATAAAAATAGATATAGTAATATAGTAAAAGCTAGTAAAAGCAAAGTACATAATCTAATGATTACCAAAAAAAAAAAAGTACATAATCTAATGAAATTAGTCTTACCGTTATTAAATTTCTGGGTGAAATGTCATCAGGATCATTGTCATTTTCTTTGAATTTTGTAAGGGGCGTTTGGTTCAGGTGAAATTTTTTTTGATCAGGAAAATGTAATTACCAGGGATCTGTAGAAAAAGTGAGTTAGATGGAAAAGTTAAAAAAAAATTGTTTGGTTGGGCCAAATATTACTAAGCAAATTGATTAAAGTTTTTAAAATCTATGTTTGGTTGAAAATAAAATATTGATAGGTAAATGATATAAAATTTCAAAAGTAACTCCATAATAATTTTTTAATATTAAAACAAGTGGTCATGCACGTGACAACACAACACAAAAGTAACCCCATAATAATTTTGGTCTATTTTTGGTTGTCCATGTTTTCATTTAGCCAGCTAAATGCACAATACCATGCCCAACTTGTCTTTCTCAACATTAAATAATTTTTTAATATTTTCTTATTATATTAATACATACTTTAAAAATACATAATTTCGTATGAGTTTTTTCTATGAGATAGATAAATACAAAAAAATTAAATGAATTATTTTTTCACCAATATATATTAGCCTTTAAATAGAAAATTTTCAGTTTGACATATAGGAAATTTTTTCAGTTTAATAGGAAAATCTTGACTTTTCATATTAACTGATTTATTTGTTTAGTTTATTTTATTATATCAATCCTAATTACTTATTTGAAACGAGTAGGATCCTTGATATCTTCACAAGTTTCAGCTCTTCGAGTCGGCTATGAGACTAATCCCGAGTTTGGGGTGGATCAGAGATTAAAATTTTATACTTCTTCCAAAGGTGATATTAATGGGAATCGAATCTAGATCCTTCCACCACCTCTTTAACTCTCTTGCACCAACTGAGTGTGATATTTATTTGTTTATCTATTAAATCACGCGCACATATCATGAGTCTGAGTCATCAAATAACTGAATTAGGTGTAGGGTTTCAAGTCGACACCCACGACACGATATAAATTCGAAACTAATACAAATATACTCAATATGAATATTACACAAATTTTATATCATGTTAAATTTTTTGATACAAACACGATCCGCTTATTTTACGGGTTGAAATGACATAATATAAGTAATTCATAAACTCAAAGTGACTTATCATACGAGTTGACATAACACGACACGAATACCTTGCAAATCCAAAATCCAATTATTATTGTGAGTTGAACTTGAACCAATAAAACCAATTATTGTTTTAACAAGTCAAACTTATTATTGTGGTCGTGAGCTTTAATTGTGCCAGTTTAAATCACTTCCACCCAATCAGTGTTTAAAGAATCTCTGCAATAGTAATGTCCGAGAGCTCATAAAATAAATATCATTCAAAAGAAACACTACCTCAAATAAGAATGAGGTTCACCTATATCCTCAAAGGTTATCAGAAAACCTTGCAAAACATTACAAACGGAGCCGGGCGCGGGCCAAAAATTATATGTGTATTTATTTTTTTAATTTTAATCTGTACATATTATAATATATTTAAATTATATTAAATACAAAGCATCTGAGCAGATAGCACTAAGAAAAGTTATAATTTTATTAAATATTTTTTAATTTCTTTTTATATAAGTGAGAATTGAACACATAACCTAATACAACTTACTCAAATCTCTTACCAAATATATTTTAATTTTTTGATAGAGCCAAATACAAATTTTAGTCCGAACCAAATTACAATTTTAACCCGAGCCAAATTATAATTAATTATATAATTATACGTAACAAATACAATTTATTAAAATTTAGCCTGGCCGAGACCACCTAAGTGGCCCAGCCAGTGATTACAAATAAAGAATATTTCTTATTATTAGCGATCACTAATGCCATTATTTTGAGTTTTATTAAAAAAAAAAAAAACTGGTCAGTAATTTGTCTCTTGTAGTCTGATCAAAGGCAGGGCCTCGCGAGCTGAAGTTAAAAGATTCACAATGGTACTATGTCAGGTAATTGACATAAGTAGGTTTAGATTATACGCTTGATCTATCATAGCCAAACATTACTGGATTTGCTTTGCCGGGAATATGCATGAGAAGCTAATAATGAAGCAATGAAAGAAGGGAATGATGATAGATCTAGAGGGACAACAAAGCTAATCATTGTGAGACCACGTAGTCAGGGAATGATAAAAATCGTGTGGTGGCCCAACCCCTTTCGGATTATCGGAGCCAATATATTTGTAAGGTTTAGAAAATTAGTCTCATCTGCTAAAAAAACAGCAACTTTAAATGAAGAAATGAAATAAAAAATGAAAAAAACAAAACAAAATAACGACCTACTTGGTTTATTGTGTTTTATCATTATTTTTTATCTTCACTAAAAAAAAGTATTTGATCGGTGACAATAGTGTATAAATAAGGGGAAAATATATGTCCTTTTAAAAAATATAAACTTAGATCCTTTTAAAAAACATAAACTTAAATCCTTTTAAAAAAGAGATAGACACAAAGAGATAGAGATTCCATTGAAAAAAGTAAAGACAAAAAAATAAAATAAAGATGTAGATACTATTTCTTTGCATCTATCTCTTTTTTAAAAAGACTTAAATTTGCGTGAATACATATTTTTTCCCCTATCATAGAAAGTTACTTTTGCCACTTTCTTCTTAATTTTTTATAAATAAAATCACAAATTGAAAATGTGAAGATGTAGCGGATGCTTACCGGAACTTAAGAGTGATAGACGAGTATAGATTGAGGAATAGGGAGAAAAGGGAGAGAATAAATTCAACGAAGAGAGAGAATTTCACAAACTTTTCTCATAATTTTCATTAGTTTTGTCCGGTGATATATATGGAAAAAATGTTTATCCTTTTAAATGACACAACTTATATCCTTTCACTCTCCTTTATTTTTTTTGGTCAACTCTCTCTCTTTCTTTATCTATCTTTTTCTCTCTTTTAAAATGGCACAACTTTACATCCTTTAGAATGACAGATATTTTTCTCTCTATATATATATATATATATATATTACAGATGATGTACCTTGGACATCTTAAATACATAAAACTCATCATAAGCATAATAAGAGACAAAATACAGGATGTGAAATACCAATTCAATGAGTGTATAGCTCAATTACAGGCGTAGATGGAAGGAGAACTGAGTTTGATTTTCACCAAATACATCTTTGGGAAGGGACAACGAGCTTTAATAAATCCCGACTCGCTTTAAAGAACTAATTAAGATCGGAATAAAATAAAATAAAATTTGAAACACCATATCTTATATAACGTGAAATTACTATGCCTGGAGATTGTGTCGTCAAGAATGATTGAACATGCATTCTGTCAAAAATTAAGGAATGAACATGATATGAATGTTTTTTGGGAGTCGCCTATTACGGGGACAGCAAAACTTTCTCATCATTATCATCCAGGTCTATACTGTCTTTATCATTCAGCCCATTTGATTCTAAAACGTGAATTTCACAATATTCTTCTTTTGTGCAGTCATCAACCTCTAGTTGCTCCAATTCTGATTCCACTAATGCAACCATTCTTGCTCGATCCCTGTCCCTCGGGTATGTGCAGTAAAGGAATGAGTAGATGGAGACGCAGATTGCCATAGGAATTAAAATTGCACTAAAAAGTGCCTTGGCGAGTGATGCAGCATTTTCCCTATCTGTTTCAATCTCAACAGAATTCGAGGATCCGCTTGGGATTGGTCTATAACCATAAACATGCTGAGCCAAAACTCCAACAATGGGAGGAGCAAATGACGCCAATATAGACTCAAAAGAACTATCTAAAGCATATATAGCTGTTCGGGACTTCTCAGGTACTATCTCTGCAAATATTGGACTGTCCACACAATAAGAATATCAAATTGTATTTTAAATCATTAATCGTACAACTAATTTCTAACTTTAAATTTGAACCGATAAGTGTTTGTGTAGAGCCATTGATGTTTTCCTCAAAGGGTGTAGTATGTTGATACAAGAGTACTTTTAGTAGCAATGGTATGAATCAAAGCACCGTTGAGTTTCCCATTGCAGTGTGTAAAGGGGGAAGCGTGTGTAAATGGCTACGGTGACTCTACATTTGTGCAGAATAACAGCTCATAAAATGAATAGATAATGATCCTCTCTTCCATGGGAGAAAGGGGTAGTTAGGGAGGAGATGTCTTCAATAAACTATTCCACCTAGCCAACTCTTGTCACTGAGACAAGACATACTGCCTTACGATCAGTGCAGTGCACAATGGGCAGTAGTGCGAGAAAAAAGGGAATCCCTTATCAATGAGGTGCCCTTTAGAAAATTCTAGATGTGGGCTCTTAAGATTATGCCTCACTTTTCTGGGCCTAAAGGAATTGGTCAGAACAAAATTTATTCTATATATAATGATGAACGTGAATATCTAATTTTGTCTCAATTATTTAAAAATTAATTAAATTGTGATTACTTAATCGAATTGACCTAGTGGTGAGGGATTTAGATAGTTTACATGAGGTTATAGGTTCAAACATCAATCGTATTAAAAAAAAATGGTAATAAAGGAAATAAAGCTATACTATTGATAAAGCCCAAAATCGCATGTCATTCTAAAAGACAATAAAAAATTGGTGTCATGGATGCATACTTGTTAGTTGCTGGAGCATTCCAGGCTGTGGTGAATCCCATGATGACTAAAAGCAGACCATGCATGAAGGCTGTAGATGGATCATATGGCAAAGCCAACAGCAAAATTGCTGCTAAAGGAATGACTGAACCAGCGCTAATTTGTGACAGCATTATTCTCCCAGTGTTGGGTAATCGTTGGGATAAAGTATCCCCCATCCATCCTCCAAATAGAGACCCGAATGAAGAAGCAACTATAAATAGGGTCCAAAGAAATGCTGTTTTCACATGGGAGAAACCTATTAGCTCTAACCAAAGAGGGGCAAATGACAAGCCTGTCCAAGGGAATGATCCAAACACTCCCTGAGCCACAATTATCTGAAATGATGGAATTCTCATAACTGACTTTGCTTCTTTCATTAAATCTTTCATTTCAGAATAAAAGGTAGTGTCTGGAGCTTGACATGATGCTCTACCAGCACTCTCTATAAAGTGTGGATCATTAGCAAAGAGGCGTACTAATATACCGACTATAACACTAATCAATGCAACCAGATGAAAAGCTATTCTCCAACCAGGTATACCCACAAATGATGTTGAGGCTATAAGTACTGAGAAGAGCCCACCAATGATGCTTCCAAAGTTTCCTGTTAGTTGCAGCCACCCAAAAGCCATGCCACGGTTGCTATCAACGGTGGAGTCAGCAACCAGGGACTGAATTGCTGGAATAACAATGGCTAGTCCTATCCCATTTAAACCTCTTGAAATTGCCACCTAATGATCCATATTATGCAACACGGTCAAATCGTAATTATACAAAATTATAACCATTTGTTATGCAGATAATCCTAAGTGTAATTCTTTGTGACAATTACAATTCAGGGGTCATTCTACAATGTATTGATAAAGGATATTATAATATGCTCTAAACAACAATTTTAATATTTTGTGAACAATGTCGTTTATTCTTACATTTAGTTTTCTGCAAGTAAAATAAAAAATAGAGAGAAACTTATGATCTTTCCTTTATTATTTATAATTATTTTTATATTTTTTAATAAGTAACATTTCTGTGTCCTAATACACTTTCTTTTTTAAAAAGATAAAAAATTAATAACAAAAATAATGTTTAAGGATAATTTTCCATAAAAAAGGAAAATACTTTTGACTTGTCTTGGTAACCAAAATTCCATGCGGTCAAAGGCCTAAAGGAATCAAAGAGAAGGGATAACACGACCCATTTGGCTTTCTATAAACAAAATAATCATAAGCAAATAAGGGTAACCTGAAACCTGTAAGAAGGTGGAGGAGATGGCAACGAGGAATGTGGCAGCAGCCCAAAGAAAAGCGCCGAGAGCTATAACATGGGCACGATTATGACGCATAGCGAGGTAAGCAGCTAGTGGGTAGCATAAAGATTGAACAAGAGATCGAAAGAGAGTGAGTGAACCTAACGCAGTTGGGTCAGCGTTCAGAGCAGCACCAACCTCTTTGTACACTCCTGGCATCAAAGATTCATCAGCTCTCTGCATAATACTCGCAAGATTGACCAGCACTAACGTCACTGTCTCTGATTTCATTTTCAATGAATAACTGTTCTGACTTTATGTGTTCTGTGTTCACAATCCAAGAACACAGGAATGAATTTGCTGTGTCTTTGGAGAGACACATGGAAACGGTAGGGGCAACATGGAGATGTGGTTTCCTCAGAGAAAGTTTTTATGTGAATTTTTCGCTAAATGATATAGACAAAAGACTTCTACATCGTCCTATATAATATTGGAGGATGGATCATGGCACGGTTGGATAAATCTTCACAAAATGTTATTATATTTGCTCGTTTTTGTCTTCTCGGAAATCTTGTAGCCATGTGCTGATGCATATAATATATGGTTATAAAAATGAACAAGTTGAGGATTAAAAAAAATATTAACAAGTTGGTGGGTTTTTTTTTTTAATAAAAAGAGAAAAACTTGGCGGTAATAATTAAAATGTAACCACTGTTCGTGCTTACCAGCATTAAAATAAAAATAACTTTATCTGCGATTTGCATTATTTAAACAGACCTGCAGCAAATAATAAATGATTTCACTAATTTTTTAAAGGGTAAATAAATTGTTATGTTACATCATGTAACAAAATATTTCTACTCTCACAATTATACGTGGACCCTATCCCTTAACTTTTCTCTCTCCACTCTTCTCTTTTCTCTCTCATCTGTATTGTGAGAGTAGGAATTGTAATGCTACCTTATGTAACATAATAGTTCATTTACCCTTTTTTAAAACAATTTGACTGAACCATGTCTAGAATCTATATAAAATAATGAAAGCATGTGCATACATATAAAAACAAAGTTAATTATATTCCCTGTAGTCAGATTTTATTTTCAAAATTTTCAGTTCCTTAAGAGAACCAAACATATTTTTAAGTTTTGTTTTTTAGAAACAGGATTTAACTATGCAAAGTAAACATGTATGGTTTTAAAATTTAAAAATATGAAGAAAAAAAGAAGTAGAATACACTTTTTTAAAATCAAACACACTGAATTCAAGAATGAAGGGTCAAAGTAGAAGTAAATTGTAGCTGTAGAACAAATTTATTTGTAATCACAAAAAAAGAATAAATAGAATCTAATGAATTTATATTTCTTGTATAATATATGTTTTGATTTTAAAAGTAGAAATTAAATAACAATAGAAATTTATATGAATGGATTTTCGTAGTCTGTGTAACAGATAAACTACACTCGTATTCGTGTAATTGCATCAGAACAAAAAAAGCTGTAACAATTTCCAAAAATTGTAGCACTTGATCAAATGACCAAGTGAACTACTGGGACAGCAAAACTTTCTCATCATTATCATCCAAGTCTATGCTCTCTTCCCTTGTATAATGTATGTCAATCTTGCTACTTTCTTCACCTTTCATCCCATAGCCTTCCACGTCTAGCTGCTGCATTTCTGATTCCACTAACGCAACCATTCGTGCTCTCTCCCTGTCCCTCGGGTATGTGCAGTAAAGGAATGAGTAGATTAAGCAGCAGATAGCTATGGGAATACCAATTGCAGTATAAAGTGCCTTGGCAAGTGATGCAGCATTTCCCCTATCTGTTTCAATCTCAACAGAACCCGAGGATCCTTTTGGAACTGGTTTATAACCATAAACATGTTGAGCCAAAACTCCAACAATAGGTGGAGCAAAGGACGCCAATACAGACTCAAAAGATCGATCCAAAGCATATATAGCCGTCCGGGACTTCTCAGGGACTATCTCTGCAAATATTGGACTGTCCATACTGTTAAATTTAAAATTAAACCAAACACAGTGCACATGATCAATAGTTGTTAGCTTCAATGACTTTATTGTATTTTATAGTAATCATTACTCCTAGAAGCCATGTGCACATACATTAGCAGCAGGCTAGCAGCATTAAAAGCTCTAGAATGATAGAAGAAGACCATTGATATCCTCTCTTAAGAGAAAAACTTAGAACAAAAAAAGGAAGAGAACCTCATTCATTACAACTTTATGGAATACAATAGATTGAATAATGGCAGGAAATTCTTTTATTTGATAAAGAGTTAGCTATGAAAGAAATTTAAGAGCTGAAGAATTCCCAATGTTTTTGACGCATTTCTACTGCTCAAAGAATGCAAAGCAAACAATTAAAACAATTTCAAAGAATGATGTTTGGGTGCTTGCGCACCTTGTACACCTAGCTTGCGCACACCTTGCACAATACTTGCTCAAATACTTAGAACATGCCTACAACACTCCTAACCACGCATCATATGTTATCTCTACAACAAGGCTAAACCCCTGAGGGTTAACACAACATTATGCATATAGACATAGTGATAAAGGTAGGAGCAAAACACAATATTAAGCAAACTTTCCTTTATACAGCAACGTAATATATATATATATATTTATATATGTTTGTTTTATTTAGTTAGTGTCCCTCTCTTAGAATTCATGGACTTGACATCCAACTAGATGCCTGTAATGAGCGCATGCCCTTAATGCTTGATGTGGTTATAAGAATCTATAAGGAAATAAATTGCATCCTTAGTATAAGCGATCCAAGATAATCCATCATTTAACTTCGTTAGTTAAATATTCTTCCTAACATCATAATAATGGAGAATATTTGGAGGAATGCAATGAGTTTTTATGCTGCTTGCTAAATCCCCATAAATCTTGTGAATTCTAAATAGAAATAAAATAAACAATGACAGTCATCAATACGTACTTGTTAGTTGCTGCACCATTCCAGGATATGCACAATCCCATGATAAATAAAACCAGACCATGCATGAAGGCCGTGGATGGATCATCAGGCAATGCCAACAGCAAAATGGCTGCTAGAGGAACTGCTGAACCTGAGCTTATTTGTGACAACATTATTCTCCCAGAGTTGGGTAAGCGTTGGGATAAAATATCCCCCATCCATCCTCCAAACAGGGCCCCAAATGAAGTAGCAAGCACAAATAGGGTCCAAAGCAGTGCTGTTTTCACGTGGGAGAAGCCTATAAGTTCTAACCAAAGAGTGGTAAATGACAAGGCTGACCAGGGAAATGATCCAGAGACTCCCTGAGCCACAATTATCTGAAACGATGGAATTCTCATAACTGACTTTGCTTCCTTCATTAGATCTTTCATTTCAGAATAAAAGGACTTGTTTGGATTTTGATATGAAGCTCTTTCATCACTCTTTGAAAAGTGTGGATCATTAGCGAAGAGGCGTACCAATATACCAACTATGACACTAATCAATGCAACCAGATGAAAAGCTATTCTCCAACCAGGTATACCCGCAAATGATGTTGAGGCTATAAGTACAGAGAAAAGCCCACCAATGATGCTCCCAAATTGTCCTGTTAGTGCCAGCCACCCAAAAGCCATTCCACGGTTGCTATCAATTGTGGAGTCAGCAACTAGGGACAGAATTGCTGGAGTAACCATTGCGAGTCCAATCCCATTTAAACCTCTTGAAATTGCCACCTAATAATCCATTTTATGGAACAAGTAGGAGTTAGAAAACATGGGCGAATAAAAAATATACAAAATTATAACTATTTGTTATGCAAATAATCTTGGTGCAATTCTTTGTAAGAATTACTATTTGTCATTCTATTCTATGATGTGTTGATATATAATATTTATAATAAGAGATTAGTATTTCTCATATCTTACACACATGAAAGTATGTGAGACTTATGTTTTTTTTCTCTCTCTTCTCTTTGCATGGGCCCCACATACTTTTATATATGTAAGAGATAAAATTATCTTCTACAAAATGAGAAACATTAATCCCTTACAATATTCACTAAAGAACCTACAAATTTTAGTATTTTGTGAAAAAAAAACTTATATTTTTCTGTTTAAACTGCCTAATTTTCGCATTTTTTATTTAAAAAAATAACTTAACAATTTTTATAGAGTTATAAACATTTACACTAACATTCAGAATTATCTACTTATATCAATTTTTTTTTAAAGTATTATAAATAACCAATTGTACAGTGAAAGAGTCGTAATTTTGTTATTTAGTTATGAATACGTTAGTTAAAGGTCATGGACTCATGGCTGCTTCTCTTCTTCAACCCCATTGGTGGTCTGAGTATCCAATTACAAGAGTACTGGAATAAATAATAAGCTCTATATTTTAGCAGTTAGTTCACGGGGTTTGTATTTATCATTTAACATAACACAACAAACTTTCCTACACGGGACCCACACTTTTTGAAGAAAAAAAGAAAATGAAAAAATTATAGTGCGCAAAACGAATCTCTATAACATTACACAATCAATTTTCCTAAAACATAACTCTTATAAAACCCTTAGTTTATACCCAAAAAAAAAGAAAAAAAGAAATGACAATAGTTCTGGAAGATTCTACATAGACTATATGGCAATCGCAATTGTCCAAAGTCCAAACAAATAAACACATTCGTTTTTTCTTTAGTTTGTTTTTATATTTTGAACTTGTTGTGAGTTGTAACATTCCACATAATCATAGAATTTTATGGTTAACTGAATATTTTCTGCTTAATTAGAAATAAATTGGTTAACTGATCACAGACAACAAACTGTTATGCAAATTTGTAACCTATCCCATGCTGGCGTTTCTGCACCCTTTATGAACCAAACATCTAAGAAAGTAATTCTTAACTTTCAATTAAATTGATTAATTATGTTTACAAAAAAAAATTGATTAATTATATTTTCACAACTGCTAAAAAATAAAAAATAAAAAATTGGCAACAAAAAAAGATCATAAGGAAAACAATGGTAAAATTGAAAGGAAAAGGTAATGAGGACCTGTAAGAAGGTGGAGGAGATGGCAACAAGGAATGTGGCAGCAGCCCAAAGAAAAGCACCAAGAGCTATGACATGGGTACGATCGTGACGCGTGGCGAGGTAAGCAGCAAGTGGGTAACATAAGGATTGAACAAGGGATCGGAACAGAGTGAGTGAACCTAACGCAGTGGGGTCAGCGTTCAGAGCTTCGCCAACCTCTTTGTATACTCCTGGCAGCAATGACTCATCGGCTCTCTCCATGATAGCCGCCAAATTGACCAGCACTAATGTCACTGTCTCTGGTTTCATTTTTATCTTCATTGAAAATATGGAGAACTGTTGTGACACTGTGTGATAAGTGTTTACGATCCAAGAACAGAGGAATTCGCTGTGTCTGTGTGTAGACACATGGAAACGTTGGGAGCAACAGAGACTAACTGCTGCCTAATGGAGACGGGTTTGACGAGAAAGTCTTTGGGAGAGACCGTCAGACCGTGCTTGTTATCCGGTCTCATTTAACATTCTGAGAGGTTTAGGTGAGATTGTCTCGTCAGTGCATAAAAAAAATATAACCGTTGATTTGTGTGAGGATTGATCAGCATGTAAAAAAGGAAAATAATAAGTGAAAAATATGAAACTGATTGCGTTTAATCCCTAAAATTAAGTGATTTGATATCTCTTGTAAAAAGATTTGATTGCCACTGAATCCTTTTTTTTTTTTTTTTTGGAAATAATTGCCACTGAATCCTTAAAAATCAGAATTCTGCACACAAGAATGATATAATAAAGGAAATAGATCCTTCGTGTTAAAAAAATAATAATATGATAATATGGGGAAATGTTAGAATTAATTTTGAAGGAATTATGTTTATGAATAAAAAATTTAATTTAGAAAAAAAAAAATTCGTTTAGCATAAACTAGTATATTACCCATGCGATGCACAGGGAAAAAAGATCAAAAAATTTATCGTTCGCCGGAATTGGTTAATCGCACTGCAAATCTTATATTTACAGAAAAACTGTGTCGTTATTTTGTTCTATATTTCAGGTGAAGAAAATTACAGCATTGATACAGAGCTTTGTAAATATCAATCACAAACAAAAATCTGTTATTCAGAGGGATAATTAATTTTGCATACAACTACATCATAATACACCATAATACGTTATAATACACCATATTAACATGAGAAAGTGATATAAAAAGAAAAATGCGTACAAACCATTGCTAACTATAACATTCAACAAAATCAAGGTAACAATAACACCAAACAAATATGAATTTAAAATATCAGCTTTTACCTATAATATGAAAACGTTATTCATTCAGTGTCATTTCTTAGCAATCATTGGAGGGATGAATTCAACACTTACTAAATATGTCATTTCTTGTGTGATTTTTGTTCCTTGTGCCTACGGTACAGAAGGCAAAAACTAATTAAATAAGTAACACTAATATATGTTAACATCCAAAAGTCATAGTATTAGCACACAAAAAAAGATTGGATTAAATTTTTTTAAGGACCAAACAAAATGTTGTCTGAACGGGATTTGAATGCAACTTAATCAAATAAGTATGTATAAGTCATATTTTTTGCTTACATTGCAATAAATGCATATGAACAGAATCAAAGCAATTACACTAATCTTTGAGATGGACTTTCATTTATTGCAATCACATTTAAAAAATAATAATAAATAATTATTATTTGCAAGGATTTGTGTCGTTAACATTTGAAATTTTACAAATTTGTATTTAAAAAAATTAAAATCAGATTTAGGAATTTAATTATAAAAGAAGAAGGATGAAATTTTAATTTAATTATAAAAATATGTTTGTAGGTCGGCCCTCCGGGCCGAGTCCAGTTTGCCACCTCTAACTATTAGCATGTAAAAGGTTTTTACATTTATCCACAAAAAAACATTTTTATAGTTGCGTCTAGGTTTTTATATTTTACCTCAGAGATGAACTTTCATTTACTACAATCAGATTTATAAAATAATAATAAATAATTATTTTTTTTGAAAGGATTTGTGTGGTTAGTCTTTGGAATCTCACAAATTTATATTTACAAAAATTGAAATCAAATTTAGTAATTTAATTATAAAAGAAGAAGGATAAAATTATTAACCAAAAAAAAAGGATAAAATTTCAGTTGAATTATAAAAATATATTAGCGGGCCGAGCCCAGTTTTCCACCTCTAACTTTCAGCATTTTATATAAATAATTTTTTTTTTGCAAGGATTAGTGTCGTTTGTCTTTGGAATTTCATAAATTTGTATTTATAAAAATTAAAATCAGATTTAGTAATTTAATTATAAAAGAAGAAGGATAAAATTTCAGTTGAATTATAAAAATATATTCGCGGGCCAGCTCTCCGGGCCGATCCGAGTTTTCCACCTCTAACTGTCAGCATTTTATATAAATAATTTTTTTTGCAAGGATTGGTGTTGTCAGTCTTTGGAATTTCACAAATTTGTATTTACAAAAATTGAAATCAGATTTAGTAATTTAATTATACAAGAAGAAATATAAAATTTCAATTGAATTACAAAAATTGAAGCTCGTGGGGATACCGGAGGGAGCCAACTCGTCTCAAAGAGATAATTAGGGTTGGGTAACTCAAAAAAAAAAAATTGGCGTGCCGGCCCTCCAGGCCGAGCCCAGTTTTCAACCTCTAACTGTCAGCATTTTACATAAATAATTATTTTTTGCAAGTATTTGTGTTAATTACACTATTGCAATAAAAAAATAAAAGTTTAATTTCTTTCTTACGTACTAAATTAAAATTTTAATTTTTATAGTTCTTAAATTTAACATTTTTTTTTTATAGAAGGAGAGACGTCATTTTTTATCTAAATTTAAAGTTTAAAACTTTTTATATTAATACATACATTTTATATAATGTTTTGCTATTTTAATTTATGATTTTTATATATTTTTTTAATTGGTTATGCATGTATATTTAAAAACTTTATGTTAAATATTTTTTTAAAAAATACATGTATATTATTTTAATTATAAAAGAAGAAGGATAAAATTTCAGTTGAATTATAAAAATATATTAGCGGGCCAGCCCGCAGTTTTTCACCTCTAACTTTCAGCATTTTATATAAAAAAATTTTTTGCAAGTATTTGTGTTATTTACACTATTGCAATAAAAAAATGAAAGTTTAATTTCTTTCTTATGTACTAAATTAAAATTTTAATTTTTATAGTTCTTAAATTTAATAAAAAAAATTTACAGAATGAAAGACGTCATTTTTTTATTTAAATTTAAAATTTAAAACTTTTTATATTAATTATACATATTTTTTGTATAATTTATTTCTATTTGAATTTATTTTTTTATATATTTTTTAATTGATTATGAATATATATTTAAAATTTTTATGATAAATAATTCTTTTAAAATACATGTATATTATTTTAATTGGTCATACATGTATATTTAAAAATCGATTCTACGAGAATTTTGATGAAAGCCTTTCATTTGCTTCTCTTCGATGGAAGTTTGATTTTCCCATAATGTATCCTCATTTTTGGCCTAATTCTTCTTCTGATGATCGATTCAACCTCTGATAAAAAAGAGATATCTTGGTTCTATTTTATCTCTTCAACAAGTTTAGTAATGAGCATAACGGCCCTATTGTTCCGATGGAGAGAAGAACCTATGATTAGCTTTTCAGGAAATTTCCAAACGAACAATTTCAACGAAATCTTTCAATTTCTTATTTGACTATGTTCAACTCTATGACATAAAATTTTAATTTATTTTTTGTAAAGTATAAATTATGCCATTTCTTATTTTTTTCTTTTAAATTTGAAATTTTAAATAATTTTTATCTACTATAAATGTATTTTTATAATTTTAAATATTTTATTGTTTAATTTATAATAGTATACTAAATTCAAATTTATTATATATATCTTTTTTCACTGCATAAATATTAAATGCTGAACTCTTTTCCCTCATATCAAGTTCACATAGTTTTTCATTTAATTTATTTCCAAATATTGAATTTATTTTACAATATAAATAATTTTGTTATTTTACAATTTTTTAATGTTTTTGTTTTTTTATGCAGCATTAATAGGGCTAACAATTATTCATGCAAAAAATAGTGAGATATACAACAAAAGATAAGTAGAGATCTTTTTACTCATAATATACAACAGAAGAAAAGTAGTGGGACATTAAATGAGTTGTCTGCCACAAAAAATTTTCTAAATTTTTTTCCATCATTACAAAGTTAAAAATTCAAATCCAAAATTCAAATTTAAACATAAATTCAAAATTTAGAATAGTTGAAATACAAAATTTGAAATCAATTCAGAATTCGAATTTCAAAAGAGTGAGCAATTTCAATGCAGAAAGCATTTAAAAGAGCTAAGTAATTCCAATGTACATTATTGGGACATTGAATGAGTTGTTTGTCACCATAAATGATTAACTTAATTTTGCATTGATTTTTTATTTCAATTTTTAAAAGAAATTATTATTTATTTAATTTTTTATTTCCAAATCCTTCCCACCATTACAATTTGAAATTTAAAATTGAAATCCAAAATTTGAAATCAATTCAGAATTCGAATTTCAAAAGAGTGAGCAATTCCAATGCAGAAAGCATTTAAAAGAGCTGAGTAATTCTAATGTACAAATCAGTGGGATATTGAATGAGTTGTCTGATACCATAAATGATTAATTTTAATTTTCCATTGATTTAAAAAAAAAAAATTATTTATTTAATTTTTTATTTCCAAATCCTTTCCTACCATTACAATTTGAAATTTAAAATTGAAATACAAAATTTGAAATCAATTCAGAATTCGAATTTTAAAAGAGTGAGTAATTTCAATGTAGAAAACATTTAAAAGAGCTAAGGAATTCCAATGTACAAATCAGTGGGACATTGAATGACAAATTTCTTTTTGCGATGCAGGAGCTGGATGCTAATTCATTTTCATAGTGATTAAATTTTAATAATTTATTTTTTACAGAATCATAGATGTAATTTTTTAATTTTTTATTAAAATTTAAAATTTAAATTCTTTTATATTAATTATACATATTTTTTTTAAAGTAAATTTGTTCTCTTTTAATTTAAAATTTTATATTTTTATAATTGGTTATAGATATAAATTACAAACGTTTATATTAATTTTTTTAAAAAAATACTCATATGAAATTTTTTCTTTTTTTGAATTATTTTTTAAGTTAAAATTTTAATTTATTTTCTTTTAAAGTATAAAAATGTCATTTCTTATTTTTTTCATTTATTTTCCAAATTTAAATTATTTTGTATCATCTATATTTAAATTTTTATAATTTTAAACATTTTTTTGTTTAATCTATAATTGCCTCTTTTAAATTTTAATTGTGTTTTGGCGAGAAATTGATTGATTAATAAATGACAGTTAATGGTGTGTTGTTATGTCTGATTCTTTAATCAGTCTTTTAAAATTCCTTTCACGGTATGATTTATGACATTTACAGAGAATTTTAAGTTATCATTCCTTTTTTTTTTGGTAACATAAGTTATCATTCCTTTTATTATTACTTAAAGTTGGTGATTGTCAAATTTTTTTCGATTCTTTAATCAGTCTTTTAATATTCTTATGGATGTTGATGTTGGGCTTTTATAAAAATTAAATGATATTTATTAGGCTTGACGTTTTCAATACAAAAAGTTGTGATTTTGTTCATGCAACACAATCCCAAGATTCGTAATAATTGTATTTTAATAAAAATCATTTTTGTTTTCAGTTTCATCAAAAATCGAAAAAACTTGAAAACTCTTAAGTTCTTCTAATATTGAAATCACGAATAAACTGAAACGCGGAGCGTTATATACTGGACAACGATTGAATTTTTTTCTTATCTTACATCGTTTAAGTGCAGCCTTTATATTTATATTAATTAAACCTCAACGAAAATGCTTAATACATGATTTTAAGCATAAAAAGATGTTCCCCCCAATGTTTAATTATAACACAACCATCGTCAATAAAAATCATGCAATTAAAACATGAGTCATTCCATTTCAAAATTCGAATTTTTAGATCAATGAGCAATTAAAACAGCTGAGTCATTCCATTTCAAAATTCGAATTTTAGATCAGATGAGTCATTCCAATTAAATGTGCAATCAAAATTCGAATTTCAAAATTCCAATGTAAAAAGCAATTAAATCAGCTGATCAATTCCAATGTGAACATCAGTGGGACATTTAATGCCTTGTCTGCCACCGCAAATGGTCATTTATTTTTTGATTTAAAAAAAAAATCGATTTTTAAAAGAAATTCTTTTTCCAATTTACCCAAAAAAGAAAGTTTGTATATGTCATGTAGTGTGAATACAATTTGTAGAATTAACCAGGGAGTGACACTTGGCAAAACTTCCAACATTGAACTCTTCTTTATATTTATATATATATATATATATGTGTGTGTGTTGTTTCGTCGTCAAATGAATATCATTTCAATCGTGATCTTATATTTTTTATAAATAAACAAGGAATCAAAACTTTGAGACATTAATTTTTTCCCCTTTATACGTTCTTTTTCTAGTCCAGAGGAGAACATAGATAACTTATTCTATTTTAGTAGACAATTATTCATGAATCTTGGGCACCATAAAAATGACAAATTATTTGTCTAACACTAGGCTCTAATTTTTTGTTGCTATCATATGTTTCTATACGGTACACTTTAACTTCATTTTATTTCATTTTCTGGTTTTCTTTGTGTTACATGAAACTTCATATATTCTTGTGAGTATTCTAATTATATAACTCGATATGTTCACTTTAATATGTTCTTAATTAGACAAACACTGAACCAGACTCAATCGTGTATGATCCAATTCAATTGTTATTGGATTGATCACTGTTTAATCTTAATAAACTTAAATTTGTAATTCAATAAAGATATTTTTTATAAATATTTAGTCAAAAAAAAATATTCAGCTTGCCATGTGTTTTTTTTTTCCTATTAGAAGAATAGGCTTACCATGTGTTAATCATATTGATTACCATATCTAACTAATGAATTCGAGATTTTAAAGTTGGTTGGGGGGGGGGGGGGGGGGTAGATAGAATTATATAATGAAATCTAAGGGGTGTTTGAATTTATTTATTTATTTAAATAAGGACTTTTATCGATGATATACTTTCAGAGTTTTTTTTTTTTTCTTAAGTTACTCATTAGCTTTTGAAAACAAAGCATCAAATTCGCTTTTTTTCTAATTTTTTTAAAAACATATATTTATTTCACAAAATCAAATTTGTAAGATGTATTTTTAAATAAAAAAACTAAACAAATGGGCTCCTAGTGAATCGCAGGAAAGTAGCATTGATCCATCACTGGGTCCATCGTTATGATATTATAAATATGAGCTCAAGCCTTAGGGAATAGGCACAATGAGGAGGGAGGGAGATTGGACCGTATGGCATCAGAAATGGCCCATAAACACGGGCCTTTACGGCATTACCATTGTATGGAATCCTCTTTGTTTATAGGACTCCCATTACCACATTGCTTCTGATTTATTGGGAGCATATTGGAGTTGGAGCAATTGCGCTCTATGCTTCAAATTGTTTTGAAATAGGGTGCGCATGAAAATATTTTTTATTTTTTATTTTTTTAATTTCTGTTACTGGAAACAGATATGGATAGAAAACTCATTTGGTAAAATCGGTTTATTTTTTTATTTTCGGGATGAACCAGATTAATTTCTATGCTGGGGAACAGAAAAAAGAATAAAAATATTTCTGCTTTTTTGTTCCCGAGAACAAAATGAAAAACACTTATATCTCTTAATCACTTTCCATCTCTACCATAATCACCACCACCACCATCATCCCAACACGATCACTGCCACCATCGTCGTCACTGCCGTTGTACCACTACTGCTGTGGTGATCACCCCCACCCCCACCACCACGATGCCACCCCCACCATCACCACCACCTCCACCCATCACTACCACCATGCCACCATCACCACCACCACAACTACCACCGCTGCAACCACCACCATCACCACTACCGCCATCAACCACCACCACCATTATCGCAACCACTGCCGCCACCACCGCCACCACCGCCATCACCATCACAACGCCACTGCCACTACCACCATCGCCACCATTACCACCACCACCATTGTCACCAACTACCACTATCATTGTTGCAGCCACCATCGACATCGCCATCGCCGCCGCCACCAACCACCACCGCAGCCACCGCCACCACCACCACCATCTCCATGATGTCATCACAACCACCACCGCCATGTCACCGCTACCATTGTTGCCGCCACCAATGTCACCAACCACCATTGTCGCAACCACTGCTGTCACCCCACCACCACAACGCCACCGCTACTATTATCACCACTGTCACCAACCACCACTATCATTGCTGCAGCCACCATCGACACCGTTGTCGCCGCCGCCACCACCACCATCGTCACAGCCACTACTGTCACCACCACCACCATCTCCATGATGCCATCACAACCACCACCACCATGCCACCGCTATCATTGTCGCCGTCACTAATGCCACCAACCACCATCCCCACCACCATTGTCGCAGTCACTGCCGTCACCTCCACCACCACCATCCCCACCACTACCACCGCCATCGTCGCAGCCACTGTCATCACAACCAGCACCACTATCATCATCACGTCACTGCCGCCGCCGCCGCCGCCGCCGCCACCGCCATGCCACCCTCCGCCACCATCACCACCACAACCACACCATATGGAATAAGAAAGTGATGATCCAATTTTTTTTTTTATATTTAATAGGAATTATTTTTATTATATTATTTGTTGTGTTGTCAAACGCAATTCTCATTCTCGGAATAAAAATTGAATATGTTATCAAATGCATTTTTTTTTTTCAGAAATAGAAAAGAATTATTTCTTTTTAGAAATAGCGCTAGGAAATAGAATAGTTATCATGCACACCCATAAAGTCATATCTACGAATTAATTCATACTCAAGTCATAAGTCATACCTATTATTAACTTAGTAAGTAATGAAAATTAAGAATGAATTATTATTATTATTTGGTAATCTGTAAGAATGAATTATTTTATAAATAAAATAAAAGTACAATTTTTTTGATTTATTATTCCTTATTTTTTTAGCTAATCAAACGCATATAAGGTTTCACACGCCTGAGTTTATAGTAGCAACATCTAACTAACACAATTAATAATTCGTTACTTTAATAATGATGTCTCAAAAATTTACTAGTTATATAAACTCAATTTAAGTATATCAAAATTATCCAAAATTTCTCGATTTAATGAGAAAAATAATAATCAGTGCTGACGTCTCACTTTAACTTATATCCATTCACAGTGGACTATCTTGAATGTGAAACGAGAATCTACGATGCATCAATTCGATCTAGCTATCGAAAAAAGCTTTAGAGGCTGGACTGGACATATGCTATATGTCTACAAAGAATACTTGCTGATAGGAAGCAAGAAAAGGAGAACCAAAATAAGAAAATAATTCAACAAATCAGATTACAGTTGCGCGCGCGAATATTCCAACCACGAGTAACAAAATCTAAAACAAGAATTGTGGGGATAATTGTTGGATTTTCGTTTTATCTTTTTTTTTTTTTTTTGATAACATCGTTTTATCTTTTAACATAACACAATAAACTTTTCTACCCTCACAATATTTTGTGGGGCCCACACTTTTTAAAACAAAAAAATAAATAAAAAATTAAGGCACGCAAAACGAATCTCTATAACATTACACAATCACTTTTCCTACAACATAACTCTTATAAAACCCATAATTGTTACATGAGATCCGTTTACAAAATTTTTTGTAAAGAACTTTAGGATACATCATCCGAAAAGCTAGCTCAAAGGGTAAGAGTGCCCAAGACCTTATAAAGGCCTTGCTCATACAATCAATGTGAGACTATATATCTCAACACGCCTCCTCACGCAAGAGCCCTTTGGGCTAGAAGCGTGGAATTGCACAGGCCCAAATTTTGGATTTTTTGTGCTTTTTATTTTTATTTTAATTCCACTTTAAAGTGGGAGGCGAGTTCAAGCTCTGATACCATGATAAAAACAACTCAACCCAAAACCTTAAGGTGATAATTTATACTTCAAGCCCAAAGGACTCTTGCGTGAGGGAGTGTGTTAGAGAATAAAATATAGAATATTAAAAAATCATCACCTATCACCTCAAGGTTTGGGGTTGAGTTGGTTCTTATCATATTTTTTATAAATTTTTGCAAATTATACTATTTACTCCCGGGAGTACATAGTGTAACCTGGTGTTCTCCAGGGAGAACATAATGTAATTTGTAAGAGTTTATAAAAAAAAAGTTTATAAATATAACCTCCCCCTAATTATTACCATGTAATTGAAACAGTGTCATGAGTATATGTGTACGTTATAAAGGTGTTCATCAACCGATCCAAACCGATTCAAACCGTGGTAACCGAACCGAAAAATCGATATCTGAATAAATCGAAAACCGAAAAAAAAACCCGCAAATTTTAATTGGATTGGATTGGTTTTCGGATTGATTGATGAAAACTGATCCAATCCAAACCCAATATATTAATTTCCATCTACCTACTTGGGAATTTCCCCAATCATAGCCCAAAAATTTCTTAACTTAAGATCCATTAACCCGTCAACTAAACCCAAGAAAGAATCTAGTCACATCTCATCAACAAAATTTCATCTGTGCAGAGCTTCATATCTCATTGCCCACAAAAAAAACTATATTATCGTTTACTGATACTTTTGTATTTAAAAAAAAAAATTACAAAGCCAATATATATACAAAAGATGTTAGTTGCACAATAATCATGAAACAAATTTTAAGATTTTTAAAAAATTAAAAACCGATCCAATCCAAACCAAAAAAAATTGGATTAGATCAGATTGGATTTGAAAAAAAATCCAAACCGAATAGATGATTACATGATCAAACCGAAAGAATTGGATCAGATGATTTTTATTTTCAAAATTGATTCAATTCAAACCGCGAACACCGCTAGTATATTACCGTTGCATACAAGATAAAAGCGACTTGCGTCCTCTCTCATATGATGTTGTATCATCGACTTCAAGATTTATCATATAAAGATACAATTGAGATTTAAAAATCCATAATTTTTATAATCATAAATTTGAAATTAGGGATACTAACGTTCATAATTATTGATAGTAACCTTTGATTGCGAAATATTTTTTTAATTTTATTCCTCGTTTCGATTTACCGTTCCTTTTTAACTCTTAAGGGGTGTTTGGTTGAGAATTTTTTTTTGAATACTAGGAAAATATAATTAGTAGGAAAATGATTGGAAAATGAGTTTGATAGGAAAATATTTAAAAAGTTGTTTGGTTGGAAAAAAATTTACGGGGAAAATTAGGTAAATTTTATAAAGTCTATGCTTGATTTGAGGTAAAATATAGATAAGAAAATAAATAGCAATTAAGAAAATAATCCTATTTTTAAATTTTTTTGAATCACCTACCCTTTACCTTTACGAAAATAAGTAGCAATTAGCAAAAGTTGTGAGTATATTCGTCATCTAATTTTTCACCCATTTCTCCGTTTAGGTAGACAACCTCCAATATCACATCTGAATTGGAAATCTGTTGCCTTGCATTTGGGTTGAATAGACATGGAAAGTGGGTGGCTGGGGAAGTGATTTCGCTAACCAAATATTCCAAACTCTTCAACCAAACATGGTTAATGAAGAATCTCACTTCTTCAATGTCTATCTATCTCATCAGATAGCTCCGACCAAACGCCCCCTTAAGAAAATCTAAAGATATTTTTTAGTTAGATAATAAGAAATGCAATATTTAGATTTATATTTCTCTTATGTAGAAACAAACGTTATTCCCTTATAACTGCTTTCATCAAATTATTATTTTATTCTTCATAACTTTTTATATCCATTATCAAAATTATCTTTTAGCCCTTTATATATTTTTTTCCGCTACATAGTTTAACATCTCCTCTCCAAATTATCGGATCTAAAGATGTGACTCCATATAATAGAGAAAAATGAGCAGAAAAGTCGTGGAATAGTGATAATTGCTCGAACAAGAGTCCGAAAATAAGAATAAGCTTAGGAGAATATGGTATTTCTAGGCTCTAGAGTGGGAGCATATCTTTGGTGCTAAGAGAGTGTTTGTAATTTGAATTGGATCGATTTTGAAGCAAAAATTATCCGATCCAATTCATTTGGTTTAATCATTCGTTTGGTTTGAAATTTTTTTAGAGAAAACTCATTTTCACCTATTGTGATGTTGTGATTTATCATTTGACCCTTTGTGATTTTAAACTTATTAGTTAAACCCACTGTGCTTGGTTATTTTGTCATTTAACCTCCTATGGTTTCAAATTTTCACTTACATCCATTGTGGTTATAAAAAATTTCATTTAGACACCTTGTGGTTTAAAAAATAAATATTTAAAAAAAAAATTCTCTCTTTTTTATTTTATATCCTCATGTAATGCATTTATGGTTTAAAAATATTTCAAGTTATTTATTCTGAAATTAATTTATAAATTATCTTAATTTTTTTAAATATATTTGAAATTAAAAAATATTATTTAAGATAAATTAAATATGTTTTATTAAAAAAAGATATTTACTTTCTTTATATAATTTTATAATGATATTGCGTAAAAAATAGATAAAATAAAATAATATTTGACTTGAATTTATTTTCTTGACAAAAATAGGTGAATTTTTAAAAAAATTATATTTATTTTTAAAACCCTAAATGCATTAAGTGAGGATATAAAATAGAAAAGAGAGAATATTTATTTTAAACATTTTTTTAAAATTTTTTATTTTTGTAACCACAAGTGATCTAAGAGAAAAACTTTTTAACCAGGTGTCTAAGTGAAAGTTTGGAACCAGATGGGTTAAATGATAAATTATTTAAGCACAATGGGTCTAAGTGGTAAGTTTAAAACCACAGGGAGTCAAATGATAAATCACAAAATCACAGTGGATGAAAATGAAGTTTTCTCTTTTTTTTTTTTTTTAAATTCGATCCAATTCAATCCTATTTTATTCGGTTTGTATTAGATTGGTTTTCGGTTTTTCGAAAAGTCCAATAATTTCAGTTATACAAATCACTAGCTATATTAAAAATAAAGTCATACAAAGTTACAAATCACTGAAAAATTCAAGTTTTCAAACTAAAATAAGTCTTAAAACTCATGAAAAGTTAAAATAGATTAATAGACAAAAAAAAACTTAAACAGGATAGTTTGCTATCAATAACATCCTAGATTCCAAGTCTACAAAACAACAAGATTTTAAGTCATCATCTTTCAAAAATAATAAATACACGATGCATTGGATTAGTTTGGATTGAATTGGTTTTCACCAACCAAATCGAAAACCGATATAATCCAATTAAAATATGTATTTTTTTTATTAACTCGGTTATCGATTTTTTGACTTAACCACCGCGGTTTGAATCGGTTTGGATTGATTGATGAAGGAATATGTACTCTTTTATTAAAAATAGAAAAAAAGTGATGACTTAGGAAAGAATGACCATAAAAGAGAGGGTAAATTGGAAAATTTAAATATATTAATTTATGTACTTTTTTTACTAAAAATAGAAAAATGTGGGTATTGACTTAGGGAAAAATAACCAAGGGTGGGTAAAATGAGAAAGTTAAGTATATTAATTTTTTTTTTCATATTTAATAAAAAATGTACTGAGTCTTTAATACTTCCGCAATACCGAAAATATTTTCCTGGAATAAATTAGGCTTTCTCCATGTTAGGCCTCAGGGACAATGACCATACTGCCACTTTTTAGGCAAAATTTTACTTGATTGCCACTTCTGAAAAAAAATTTGCCAAAATGCCACGCCTGAATCCCGCTGGTCTGACAAGCGGGAATGGACTGGACACGTGCCAGCGTCTGAATGGTGAACCATTCTCGCTGGGCTGCCCAGCTAGAATGACAGAATGCTGACACGTGGCAAAAGTACAGACATCCAGAGAATGCCTGTGCTTTTGCCACGTGTCATCATTCTGACATTCTAGCTGAGTAGCCCAGCGAGAATGGTTGACCATTCAGACGCTGGCACGTGTCCAGTCCATTCCCGCTTGTCAGACCAGCGGGATTCAGGCGTGGCATTTTGGCAAAATTTTTTTCAGAAGTGACAATCAAGTAAAATTTTGCCTAAAAAGTGGCAGTATGGTCATTGTCCCTTAGGCCTCATGGTTCTTTATTGGATTGCTAACCTGGCCATACAATATGATTATATACTTAAAGTCAAATCTTTATTTTTATTTTGAAAAATATAAATATTAATACTTTTTTAACAAAAAAAAAAAAAACGACTAAAGTGATGACCAGAGAACTAAAATAAGGTTTCCTGTAATTTATATAGCTTTGTCTTTTTCTATAGTATCAGGTACTTTGAAGTTATACTTTCCCTAGTGATGGAATCATGGAATGAATTCAAGCGAAGGAACAAAATTTTGGTGTATCAAATATATTGAATTGGGTATATTTTTTTTCAATGTGGCAGAAAAAAGATATTTTAAAAATATATTTTTTGGATATTTTAAAAATATCCAAAAAAAAAATGGTGAATTTTTTTTCAAATGTGAAAAAAAAAACACTCCATTAAATACATATGATGCATAAAAAATTTATTCCGACGGAGTACAGCCTTTTTCATGAGGACGGGAAAAGGTGTTCATCTTTTTTAGTTTAGGCTCAAAATTATAGGGAACTGTAGGTTGGGATAGGGCTGGGAGGGTGTGGGAGAAAGCCATCACTGTTGAAGTGCACAAAAGCTGCGAAGTCTTATTCAGTGGCAATGGGCCACCATGCATCATAAAAAAAATGAAATGTCAAAGGTAGTGCCATCCAATCTCACTCCTGAAAAATCTCCCATATCCTATCCCTGTAATCATTTGAATTTTACTTCATAATAGTCTTTGCTAGTTTATTAAAAGTTAATGTGAAAACTGCTTCCCTTTTGTGAAAGCACCCCCATGGTTTACTATGATTCTTATTGATTCATGTGCCTTTCCTTTAAAAATAATTCAAATTTTTTTGAATGCCATCCCATTTATCTCCCTCTCATCCTTCTAAATTTAAACCCAAAAAGCGAAATGAAAAAGAATCATTGATCTATCAATCAAAGAAATCGAAAAAGATTTTTAACTTTTGGAATGGATTATATATATCCCGGGCCATTTCATGCAAAAGACAAGCCACTTCGACAAATTATAACGACTCCAGCTCAGGAGTGCTTAAAGCAGATGTCCTTTCCCTCCCTTTCCCCCTTTTTGTTGTATTTGTTATCATAATTTTAATCCTTAGATAAATAAAATAAATTAGTTTTAACGCTTCCGTTAATTTAATCCTCCCTTTTTTGGGCAAGTGCTTCGGAAATTAAATAAATTAATTGAACCTATATAGCGGCTGCTTTGTGGCATAGCAATTAATTAGATCTTGTTTTTTCAAATTCATTATAAATATAACCAGTTTATTAGGTAGATTAGAGCCGCAAAATTAGATCCCCCTATAACTCATTAAACCATGTAGAATGTTACGTACGTAGCTGCATCAGCAATGCGTGTAATGTGCTGATTTCTTATCCCGCAGCTCATAGGCTACTTTCAACCTATGAAAATTATTATGCAGAAAATAGGGTGTAATGTGAACATTGTGGCCACGTTGATTGTACAAATTTGCAAACTAGCTTGTAGCTGAAGATTAAAACATGAAGATAATGTCATATATTTAATTTTCCGCTATAATAAGTATATCCCTCTCCCGCCCAGGTGATTGCTCCACTAACGCATCAATTAAAATAAATAAATATAGTACTGGTATTTCTAAGTCCTAACTGACTAAACTGCTAGCCCAACCACAATAAATGATTCAGACATTTTATCATGATCCAAAATCTCAATGAATGAATCTATAATTTTTATTTATACGATACTCATTTACTCTTTTCCCTAACAATATGATACTCGTTCACACTTGAATTTTGAACCTACAAATTTTATTGCCTTTGTGGAACACTTTGATTTAGATGTTGCAAATACACTCTTATGAAAAGTCTGATTTTGAACTAGAATTTCCCTTCTTCTAATATGACTGGACGTAGGAGGACCATATATTGATAGACACATTAGACGCAATCGTGATGTTTCTCTATATATGACTAGCAAAATTGAATAATTTTAACTTTACTAAAAAAATGTGTCTCTTTCAATACTAAGTTGCCATTCACATGAACAAACCACACCAGCAAAGTCCAATGAACCATGAAGACTTCAAAATAATTATGGGCTCATTTAATCTTATGTTACATGAAAGATCTTCTCTCATGTTATAGAGATACATATGCTGGGGTCCGCCATTTAAAGAAAAAAAAAAAAAAAGAGTGTCACGGTTTTCGATGGTTGTGTAGGAGATAAAACTACTCTTATGTTGCATAAGAGTAGTTTTTCCCAATAATTATTGTACTGATGTCCGCTACTTCTTGAAGAGTACTCCTAACTTGTATTTTATAATTTTTTTCAATTTTTTGTTAGAATTTTTGTTTCAATTTAGATAAAAGGTCATAATAATAAATAAATGATGATAATTAACATTAACTTTAAAAAATATTAATGTTTATATTTTAGTTTATAATTTTTGTTTTTATATTATGTTAATTTTGTATATTATAATCTAACCGTTTTGTAAGATTTTGGAAAAAAATTCAAAGTCTTATGTCCTTATATTATATCTGTGTCCCATTACGAATTTTAGGGGGTGTTTGGTATATGAAAAAATTTACGATTCTTATAAAAGTGATATTGGATATTTGATTTACCCACGTTGGATACAAGGAAGTGTAAAAATTTTTCTAGAAAAATCACAATATCAGGATTTTACTTTACACACAAAAATCCCAAATCAAAATACCATTAAATAGGTGGTATTTTAGAAATCTCACACGGTAGGAAAATGTTGACTAATTTTTAGACAAAAATACCCTTCACTCTTATTCTTCTTCTTCTTTCACTTTTCGTTTCGGTTTCTTCTTTCTCCCAATCATAGCTCCGATCTCTATTAGAATTCAAAAAAGGGATAACAACAGATCCGCTTGAGAGAGTGTTGGACTCACGGTTACCCTTCTTCACTCACTAGTATACATTGCTTGCCCTCGCTCATACGAGGGAATCCTCTGCGATGACCTCACTGGAATCAACCTTGATCGCCTTGGTTTCGGCGGCAAACTCAAGTTGAGACAGAGAGAAAGAGAGGGAGACAGGCATAAAGAAGAAAAAAATGACACTGAATAATAAAAAAAGACACTTAAGATTAATTTTGAAAATTCGGTCCATATTCCCAGCAATAATTTACAATCAACCTAACATAAAATTAGAAAAATTGATCCAATATTTCTTTAGCCTGCTAAATAGTTTTTTAGTAATATTTGCAGAAAAATCATTATGTCGCCATATTCCTGAAAATTATAATTTTAGAATAAAAAAAAAGTTTCCTACCAAATATATGTTTCTTGTTGAAAGTCTCATTCCATCTCCTCATCCACCCTGCCCCTGGCATTTTTTCATCCTGTGTGGTTTTCGTTCTTCGATTAGCACTTCTCAACCACATTATAGACTTTGGAGACCGTACAATTGTCAAATCCCTTAAGATAAAAAGTTTCATTTATGAGCGTAATAGAACATGCACGCGTAGCACTTTCCTTTATTTTTCCCTTTTCTTCAGAGGAGGAATATATGGTGCGCAATCGAAATCAGACAAATGTGAGGGACAGCTAATTTAATGATTCAAATTCAATCCACACTTTTTCCTTTTTCTATTTTTCAGCGTATAATGATTTTAATTTAAATGTGTAGCCAGATAATTGGCTCAACTGGTGATTTCAAAATCTCATTAATTATGATACATCATGGATGGCATTATACTCGCTAGTATAGATGATGTGAGCTAATTTTGGAGTGATGACGTATACGTATGCCTCTATATTGTGGCTAATAGCTATACCTTAAATACGGAAAAATAGATCGTAGAGAAATATATATATATATATATATATAGATTAATATTTTTTATATTATAAAAAATAATTTTATCTTCTAATATGGACTCACATAAAAAAGAGAGAGAAAATATATAAATATCACACACTTTTATATGTATATATAATATAATTTTATTCCCTTGTGACATAAAAAACATTAATATCATTAAAAAAAAGCGTTGGTTTAGTTGTGAAGGCACAACCGTGACATGTTTCGTCAATTGTTGTCTTTCTATTGTTTTAAAAGACAAATCATAAATGAAGACGAGAATGCATGGACCCATTGATACATGCCCATGTGTAATGTGCTTTATATCTTCTTGTTTTGAAAAAGTTAAAAACACATGAAGATGTCTCTGATTCGATAAAGCAAGATTGTGGCGGCTAAGAATTCCCTAAATCTCGCCACTATTTACTCCCAGAACCTTCAACTGTGTAATCGGTGTTAAATTAAAGACTACAAAAAATAAAAGAAGAGAGGAGAGCTTTGCAGACATTAGAGAGTGATGTATACATACACGGTTTGCTTGTATTCAATCAACGCAGCACATTATATAAATTCTTTAATAAACTCACGCAACTCAAAACCAAGATCCATATATAATAACCTCAAACACAGACACAAATTAAGTAATAAACACTCAAAGTTCGTAACCACCAGCATCCTTTTGTATATGAGTGTATATACGATTAAAAACACACTTCAAAATTTGAGGGGGGGCAAAATAATAGAAAGAAAACGAGAGAGAGAAAGACAAACTAGCTTCAAATTATTTACACATAATTTGAGGGACCCAAAGTACAACGAAAAAGAAAATTAAAAAAATAAAAATAAAATTGATGGTCATAGTTAAGATGACAATTTCAAGATTCTCTCTTTCATGCATTAGAATTATACTGCCATCAGTTGCTTTAAACTTTATGAAATCACAAACATAAAATCTACTTTCTTCTTATTCCGTTTCTTAATTAGTCGATCATTTTGATCTTTCGGTGGAGGCACTTAATCAGAAGAACAATTAATCCATGATTCCACCATACCTTCGCTTCTTGCAGCTACAGTACACTCTGGCCCCTTCTCTCCATGAAAATCCGATGAAGAAGCTGAATAGTGTACTTTGCCATTTGTGTCTCGCTCTGTAACATTACTGTAGTTGTCAGTGCCACTGAGAGACATCATAGCTCCTCCTCCGTGACCACAATCATTGTTGGTAATGGTGTCCGTTCTTTGGGCCCATGCTGTTGAGGCATTACTCAAGTTATTGTTGCCACTTGACAATGATCCAACTCGAACCGAAGGTGACGATACCATGTTTTGATGAAGGCCACTAACGTTGGCGTTGACACGGTCATGCCTCAATCCTAATTCCTCAAATACCCCCATTTTGAGAAATGAATCAGAACTTGGCGGAATTTCCAAGGAAGTTTGTGTCTTGGAGACAAGAACAGAAGATTTGTCAAGAGGGTACTTTGGGGGTGTTTGGAAGTTGAGAACTGGGTTGTGCATGTTAAAGTTGAGAGGCTGATGAGGCTGCTTTAGAAGGCCTAAGTGATCAATGGAAGTGGAATTAGTAGTAGAATTAGTTGAGTTATTGGAAGCTACTAATAAAGTGTCCATCATGGAAGAGGAAGGAGGAAACGGGTGAAGATGAGGAAGTTTATGAGCAAAAGGGCGAAGAAGATAAGGAGGGTCCAAATGGGTGGATCTCATAGTTGAAGTAGAAGCAGAACCAAAGAGATCAAATCTGCTTCTTGGGAAAGACGAGGATGGGAAAGGTGGTGCAGGGATACCAGTGAATTCCTGAACCATGGCTCGGAAATTTGTGGTGTCTGTAGTGAGAACTGTGGTAGGTGCCCGCCTAGAAGCCCTGGACCGTTTCTTTGGGTTTCGAACCATGTTGGTGTTGTTGGCTTGATCATTGTTGGCGGCTGACACCGAAAGTAATCCTCGGGAACCACTTTCTGAAGCCAAGTTGTTGTGTGTCGCAAGAAAAGCAGCAGTATTATTGCCTCTCGTTTGAACAAAAGCTTGGTTCTGTGGTGAGGTTGAGGATGATGAACAAGGTATCAAGCTACCAAGATCGGTGGGGTTTGGTTCTGATCTAGCAGGTTTGGACCACATCACGTCAAGGTTCAACAGTGAGTTTGGGTTGGGAAATGATGTATGTCTTTGTATTGGATCCAAGTAATTTGATAAAGGGTCAAACATGTGGGTATTGTTATTATGGTGGTGTTGTGGTGGTAGTGGGTGTGGGTTTGCGTTTGGGAGGTTAGTAGTGGTACTATTACTGAAGGGACCAACATGGGTTAGTGATGGTGAATTGTTTAAGAACGCAGAGAATGATGATTCCGCGCGTGAATCGTACTCTTCATCATCACCGCTGGTGGATTGTATACTCCCACTACTGTTACCCGAATCCATGAGAGCAGAAAATGGAAAGACGTGAGGGAGACAGTGATTTGGGCTGGTTCAGAGAGATTTTGCTTACTTACACATACTCCATATTTAAGAGATGGTACAGAATAAGGTATGGGAGAAGAAAGACAAGAGAAAAACAACAGAGAAAGTGTTTTTTTTTTCTTCTTCAGAAAGTACTCACCGCTCACTTCTTTATGGCTCTGATCTGCTCCAACCAGTACACGGTGCTTGGCTCACGTTTTCTTAATCTGTCTTTGATCGAGCAAAAGGGTATTACGTAAACAGCTACGAATGATCATGTATTTAATACCTGCACAGATGTTATGAACATAGGTTACTGTGTTTGGGTTAGGACTTGGGAGTTGGGAGGGTGAGAGAAGTCTTTGTCCTCTCTTTTTTCTTACCTCTTTGTCCTAGATTTTGGATTACTAAAGATTGAGAAAAAGATCCTGTATTAGGGTTTCAAGTGAAATGGAAAAAGGAAGAGAGAGAAAGAGAAATAGTTCTAAAGCATTTTTCTTGTATAAGAAGAGAGGCTGCTTCTTATTTCCAAAAAAAGTAAAAAAAAAAAAGAGGCTGCTTCTGATCGATGTGGTTTCACCAGGAAAATATCAGTGGGGAGACAGGTTTTGTGATGGCAGGCTTTTAGTGGTCAAAGTATGTGAGATTTGTGGTTTTGATTTGCAGCGTGAAATGGATGAAAGACGCGACGACGTTAAGGAAGATATTATTTTAAACAATTCAAAAGAATTCATTGAAAAAGTTATTTATTAATTGAGAATGTTAATTTCTTCTGGTTCGTCTTATATTTTCGGAATAATTATAGTGTGCAAGCAACCAAATTAGAGTGGGGGTTGTTGAATTGCATAAAGGAAAGAGAACAACCTTATTCACTATTTAGCTTTTCATATTGCTTCAAGAAACGAATATAAATACTTGCGTATATAAAACATGGGTTATATTTATCTTATTTTATATAAAAGAAATAATTTTTCTATACACTCAAAAGAGGGATGAATTTCATCATTTATTTTCTCTTTTCTTACCTGTGGGTTCCACTTATAATTTTGTTTCTACAACATGAAATAACTATTTTTCTACAACATAAGAAAAATATTTTCCATAAATTATTAGGGGTTAATACTTCTAATATTATAGGAGATAACTTTATCTCCTATCTATATATAAAAGTATATAAAGTCTATATGAGGTCATATAAAAAGAAGAAAGAGAAAAAATAATAATATGAATTCAATATACTTTAATATATGTATAGGAAATATAATTATCTCCTACAATATAAAAATATTAATTCTAGATTATTATGTTATATATATGGGAAAAAAGTTTCCGATGTTACTTTAGATAACTTTATCTAATGTTCATCGAAACGACGTCGTTTTGGAGTTGAAAAATTAAAAAATTAGAGTGATAAAGACTATTATAACCCTGAAATAAATTGAAATTACAAAAATACCATGATTTCCGTCCCAAAACGACGTCGTTTTGATGAACATTAGATAAAGTTATCTAAAGTAACATCAGAAAAAACAAACCCTATATGTATTTAGGGGGAAACAACTCTCATATTGCTGGAGAGTTGTTTTCACCTGTCGTGAGTCATCAATTTCTGTGCAATAATTTTTTTTTATGGGTAAAGGATTTTTTTCGTCACCGGAAATAAAGTTATCTCCCGTGAGTCAAAAACGACGTTGTTTTTGGGCAAAAATTAAGGTGTTTTTGTAATTATAATATATTACAGGGTTATATTAGTTTTTGTCATTATAATTTTATAATCTTATAATCCAAAACGACGTCGTTTTGAGCTCACTGGAGATAACTTTATCTCTGGTATTTGAAAAAATGCTTTTGTCTTTTTTTATAGGTGGCAGGTGTTGAGATATATAGTAGTCCCACATTGGTTGTATGAGCAACTAATGTGGAGTTTATAAGGCCTTGGACACTCTCACCCTTTGAGCTAGCTTTTGGAGTGATGTATTCCAAGGTTCTTTACATGGTATTAGAGCTTGAGTGACTATAAGGTCACAAGTTCGATCTTCACCGTTCCCCACTTTAAAAGTGGAATTAAAAATAAAAAAGCACAAAAGGTAAATCAAAAAATTGGGCCTGTGCAATTCCACGCTTCAAGCCCAAAGGGCTCTTGCGTGGAGGGACGTGTTGAGATATATAGTCTCACATTGGTTGTATGTTCAACTAATGTGGCCTTTATAAGGCCTTGGACACTCACACCCTTTGAGCTAGCTTTTGGGTAAAGGCCACATTAGTTGCACATACAACCAATGTGAGACTATATATCTCAACACGCCCCCTCACACGAGAGCCCATTGGGCTTGAAGAGTGGACAATGCAACAGGCCCAGCCTACCTATGCTAAGAAACGCCACAAGAGAAAGTGGAGGGCGACGAGGCTCTGATACCATGTAAAGAACCTTGGGATACACCACCTTAAAAGCTAGCTCAAAGAGCGGGAGTGCCCAAGGCCTTATAAAGGCCACATTAGTTGCACATATAACTAATGTGAGACTATATATCTCAACAGCAGGACTTATCATATTTGTATATTTAACGCAGATAAGATAACTCCTATTATAGGAGAAAATAGAGTCCCGTGAATTTATGCCCAAAAAAAGTAAGGGGGCCTTTGGTTCAAGAAATTTTTTTGGAATAGTAGGGAAATGAGATAGATAGAGAAATGATTGGAAAGATAGATAAAGTGAGATAGGTAGAAAGATGTAAAAAAAAGTTGTTTGGTGGGGAAAAACTTTACTGGGAAAATTAGGTAACTTTATGAAATCAACAGTGCATTAAAAGGCAGATAACCGGTTTTCCGAAAAATCCCACCTTCAAATTGGGTTTCTAAACAGTGCGGATATCTATGTTTCTCATAAATCCAGACAAATTGGATAGATGGGTTTTTGGTGAAAAACATTGAAACAAACATGGTATTTCTAAAAGCCATACTTGAGAAAGATAGATATCCGCTGAAAAGCTCCCAACCAAACACCACCTAAGAGTTAAACACTTATTATTTTAAAAAAACAAGTATGAAAATCAAAAGATCGCAATGTAAAAAAACACTATTCATATTAAAAAAAAAACAAAAAACACTATTCATATAATATGAGAAGTGTTTTTAGCAAGAAGTAAATATTGTTTTGAGTCTTTTCAGTACTATTCTCCTGTTACTAGAGAACAATAAAGAAGAATTTAAGAGAGATATATATTTTTTTAAAAGACTCACCGATAAAATGTTGGGTTTTATGAGAGTTATGTGGTAGGAAAAATGATTGTGTAATATTATAGAGATTTATTTTGTGTGTTGTAATTTTTTTTTAATGCGGACCCCACAAAATATTGTAAGTGTAGAAAAAAAATTTGTGTCATATTAAATGATGAATACAAATCCCTAAAATGTATATGCATGAAGGGGATAATGATGTCTGTGATGGGAGAATATTTATTCCCTTTTAATATATGCGGTTGATATTCAAAATAAAAAAGAAAATGAAGAAATGTGTGTCTTCTTTATTTCAATGGCTTTGACGCAGTCAGAAACCGTGATTTATAAATTATTTGTAGGAAAGAAAATCTGATATAAAATCTAAGGGAATCTTTTCAGAAGTGTATGACAGAGGAAAAAAAATTTATGTATGATTATCATGAATACGTTGGAAAAATAATTTTTTGGGAAATATTATAAAAAATTATTTAGTAGGCTAAAATATTATCAGAAATATTATTAAAAAAATTTGTAAATTTTTTTTATATCATAGAAATCCAAAAATATCACTCTCCTGTTATTCTTGGATAGCATTTTGGTTTAAAAAACTTCAAAAAAAAATTTGGTGGGAATATGATTTTTCCAAATTTTTTTAACAATTCTTATACCAAACGTGGATAAATAAAAGGGATAGATTATTCTACTTATCATTTTTTCTGTCTACTTTTGTTTACCACTCTCAAATACTATTAGATCAGAATCTCAACTACATTTATCATTTCTCTCTCCTGTTGAAATTCTAATCTAATGATGTTAAAGAGTGGTAGACAAAAAAATTAGTAGGTAGAATAATTTATCTCTAAATAAAATTACCAATATCAGTTTTTTGGAATTCAAATTTTTTTCTAATATCAAACGCCTCCGCACAGCCTTTTCTCTACTAAAAGATGTAGAAGAAAAATCATAATATTTAACCTAAGGAAAATCTACAAATTTTTTTGTTTAAAACTGAAATATATATTCCCAAGAGTAGATTCGATTAAGAATTCATTCCCGACAATACGTAGTGCAGTTTGTAAACAAAAAAATTGTAAACATAATGATTTAGAGTAGAGTTATATTTATAAATTTTTTGATTACAAACTCAACTATGTATTTTAGGGAATACACTAATAGTTTTGTATTCCACAAAATTATGAACAAAAAATTTGTAAATATAATCTTTTTCAATTATCTTATATTTTTATGGAGTTTGCATTTGTCATTTAACATGACATAACAAACTTTTCTACACACACAATATTTTGTGGGACCCATATTTTTTGAAGAAAAAAGAAAAAAGAAAAAGAAATTACGGCACGCAAAATGAATCTCTATAACATTACACAATCACTTTTCTTAGAACATAACTCTTATAAAACCCTATTTTTATATGATTGTTTTTCCTGCAATTTTATGTTGTTGGTGCTAATGATTCGTCTATGTTAGTTTGCTGATACTATCTATTAGGAAGTATGGGAAAATTTTCAATTATATTACCAGGTGCCCGATGGATGAATCAGTTCAACGACATTAAAGTTCGCTCCAACCAACGGAACTTGAAACTAATTCTTTTTGTTTTTGTTGTTGTAAAGGGGGAAGCCATTCCATTATAATAAATGAGCGTTAAATAATCTTCAAAATATGCATAATAATTAATATAGCGGTCCATATCTTTTCTGTGTCTAAATATTCATACGCTTTTTCCTTTTTGATATATACCTATGCTCTGTATTTGCCCCCTACAATACCAAATCCACTAAGCAAAAATATGCACAACCCATTTCTCAAGTTTTCTTGGTCTACTCGTGTGATATGTTTACAGTTCCGTTCCTACAACTGTTTTTACCCCTTTTCATGTTCAATGAATTGTTCACCTCATCTACAATTAGGTTCGAATTTCATCTCAACTTTTTAATAACTCCCGCAATGTAATTATTTTAAACTGTTATTTACATATTGACCCTTTTGAGTTCTAACCATTGGAAAGCCTTGTAGTTTCCTTTAACGTGATAAACATGGGCCCTCAACTCGTCCTTTTTTTAATATTCAAATTTTAATATTATTATTAGTATTATAACTGTAATTAAATTTTTTGGAAGTTCTGTAATCGAAAGCTAAGACACACATTATGAGGCTGTTTGGTACGATAATTTTTTTTAAAATTCTAAGAAAGTGGGATAAGGAAATTTTTTTTTCCTAACGTTTGATATGAGGAAACTGAAAATAATCTCAAAAAACTTTTTTTCCCATCATTCGATATTACACTTCATATTCCTAAATAAAAATATCGTCTGATACATGATATTTTTACTTTTTCATAGTATATATAAAAAAATATTTTCTCTACCAAAGATAGATTATCTTATTCTATCACCTTAATTAGTCAAATATGAAAGAACTGTAAGTATAGAAGTGGGATGCCAGACGCCATTTCTATTTTATGTTCCCCTTTATTCTGTTTTCTTTTCTTTAATATTTGTGTTAGATGCCGTCATTGTCCAGTTCCCTACCCCAAAAGTTTCTTTCAACCACGCTATTGATATGTTACACATCGCTAACATAAAAGGCTCCAAATAAATTACATATACAAGCCGTTGATGGATTTATTTATTCCTTGAAGTATACACTTGTGCAAACATGACCCTCCATTAATATGCCCAAAGCTGTTGAACTAATTATGTCTTGTTTATGTTGCTTGAACATGTAAAACTACTTTAATTTGTATTACTGTATGTGGTCATCGTCCATTTACAAAGATAAGTGAGGAATCATAGAAAGGCTTGGAAATGATATTGATGGGACTTCTAATCTATTGTCCATAACACCCCCTAATTGTCAAATGGATAGTAATTGAGTCTTGGACATACCCATGGTTGTCTGATGATGATGCTGGCCGTACGATTGAGCATCTTATTGATCCTTGATGAACATATTTATCTATGATCTGTTGCAGATGTAACTTTTGCGTGTGCAATATACCTTCATACTCCTGCATTCTGTAAATGCCGGCACATAATTTACGTATGCGGGGGCATATATGCCTTCATTTATTTCCATCAATTCCTGTTTATAAATCTCACGTGGCTTGTTTTTCCTCATATGCACGAGGCAATGAAGTAATCTCGGGCCACATACTTTTTTTTTTTTTTTTTGAGATAACGGGCCACATACTTTGATAATCCGTTTAATGAGCTGTATTGTATAACGTCTATAAATATATACGAGATAATTTTTAACACTACTACCTGGCAAGATACGAACATGATAAGAAAAATTCGTATTAGGATTGATTTATTTTCAAATTCATGTTGTGTTCATGTTGGTAAAGATTTGTTGGAAATTGACAATCACACACAAATCAAAAAATAAAAGAGAAAAAAAAAGAATTTTGATACGGTGATTTACCTTGGTTCATCCAATTTAGGCTACGTCCAACTTGTCTCATCCAATTTAGGCTACGTCCAGCTTGTCTGTATTATATTCATCTCATCGTCACTCGATTTTGCCTTTCCCGACAACAAGGGCCCTCATCAACAAGCAAAGTATAAGTCATATCCAACAAAATTGACATACTAATTTTTGTGTCTCATCGTGTGATAATCCGCAAATACGAAATTGACTCGCATTAATCTTTTTATAGGTTATTCGTGTTGTATTGTGTCAATCCCCGTAACAAGTGACACACTTTGAGGTTGACATGTTATTCATATCATGTCGACTCGCATAATAAGTACAACACTTTGAGATTAGCAGGTTATTCATGTTGTATCATATCAACTTACAAAATAAGTGAGTCGTCTTTGTGTCAAAATATTTGATCCATTTTAAAATTTGTATCGTGTTCGTGTTAAATGTATTTACATTCGTGTCAAAATCGTATCATATCGTTTCAACGTAAATTGTCACCCTAATAAAATACACTTAATGAACAATAAGGAGAAGAAGAAATTGCTAGTAATCTCTCCCTTTATGTTCCAATTCATCCATATTTAATTAAGGGAAAAAGATGTGTCATTTTAAACAATACAACTTGTGTTCTTTCATTTTCGTAAAGAGATGGAATCCACTGGAAAAAAATAAAGAAAAAGAAAACTAAAAATGTAGGACCCACACCTTTTTGTAAGAGTGAATAGACATGAATTATATCATTTAAAATGACACTCGTTTTTTCCTTTAACTATTCCTCCAAAAATTAATCTGTTACTAAAATAATAAAATAACGACATGTGTGGATATTGGGGAGCTATATTTGAATAATATATATATTTATATATGTTCTCGCCATTCGCCAACACCCCATCGTATAAGTTTTGAACTTTCTAAATGTCATTTCACGATGATCCTACACATTTTTATGTATATATGAGATAATCTTATCTTTTACAATATAAAAAATATTGAATCCTGAAAATGTGTGTGTCGGATATTATTAATTGTTTTAACGTAATAATTTCGCATGATCCCGCATATTGAGGGGACCATACCAGTATTATAGATAGAAACATATATTTAATTAACGTGTTTTATAAGAATTATGTTATAGGAAAAATGATTGTGTCATGTTATACAGATTCTTTTTTCGTGCCTTAATTTTTAGTTTTTTTTTTTTTTTTACTTCAAAACATGCGAGATCCACAAAATATTGTATGTGTAGGAAACTTTCTTTTGTCATGTTGCATGATGAATGCAAACTCCTTAATTAATAGCAGATAGATATGAGAAAGGTAATATGCGTAATTAATAAAATAATGGTGCGGCTTTTTGTTTCAGAAAAGGGCACTGGGCAGATTAAAGATTTCTAATACGCGAACTGCTGTATCTAAGTCAATAAACAAAGCTATGCTAGCTTATGATTTTGAATAAACTAGGGGATTATTTTTTTTATATTGCATAAAAACAAAATCAGCAGACATATAAGGAAGAGAAAAAAATTTAAAGTGGAACTCACATAAAATTTGTGTCTACTGGAAGATTATTTTGTCTTATACAACATAAGAAAAACAATCCCCTTAAATAAATTATACTCTTCTTTTTAATATTTGAATTACATTATTTTCTTCATTGAAAAGTTCATAGACCCTCAATATATATATATATAATAAGTATAGTTGAGATGTGCATTTGAATTTTTTTGTAACAAATAATTTAATTTCAGTAACATAAGATTAATTCCAAAATACCAATATTGTAAAAACAATAAAGTTATATGCCAATTTCAGTTGCGTAATTTCATTGATAAATCATTGATAAGTAAATATGTAATATAATAGTATTTTTAAGTTATTTTAATAATGTATAACTTTACAAAAAATATTTTTTATTATATAAAAAAAGCAGTTTAGTTGAGATTTAAAAAAATAAAATAAAAGATTATAGAAGATGAAAAAGTTAAAATGATGTAAATAAAAAATGAAAAGTAAAATGAAAATAATAGCTATGTAATAAAAATAATTAAATTTAAAAAGATGTGAAAATAATAGTGTGAGAATAGTTTTTTTCCTGCCTCAACTTCGGATAAACAATCATCTAACCATCTCATTCAACAGCTTAAACGAGTAAGTGATGGGTCTTTAATTTGGGCTTGAAAAATGAATATTATACAAACTCATTTTTATCTTATTTTATCTCGTATTGACTTAATTATACCATAAAGTGGGAGCACAAAAAATCAAACTCTTAACTTTATGATTACTTTGGCTTTGATACATGAGAAATAAGTATATCACCCAACAACTCAAGTTGGTAAGTAATAAAATTTCAATAATTTATATTATATCTCTTTAATAATTTTTAAATTGAATAATATTACACCCAAAAAAGTTAAAAATTTGATAAAATTTAAGAGTGGTTATTCCTTTTAGTACGCCTCGTGTCCTTTTTGTGGAGCAAAGTTATTGTGGTCGAGTACCAAAATAAATCAGGTGGGACTGTGGAGAGAAAAAAGAAAAAAGAAATTAATACAATATCAATTTTTGAATGGAAAGATCATAGTGGTCCTGTATCATATTAAAAAATTCTCTTTTTGTGGGGTTTCCTATTATTATTATTTAGATTGTCCTCTCTAGAATTATTCTTCATCATCGGTCATGAATCAATCAAAACAACTAAGTGATGGATACCAGAATAGCTGAAAAAGATAAAATAGATGAGAACACGAGACAAATCAAATATTAAAAAGAAATTGAAAAATAATACCCCGGAGAAAGAAAAAGAAAAAACAACAAATATTTGGTCAATGAAATGGTCAATATTTTATTTTTATTCATGTCTTGGTGTTTTCTGAAGCGTATCAAGCTGTTACTACAGCCAAGTTGGATAGATGTAGAAAAATTAAGACAACCAAACAAGCAACCGTTCGAATCTTCCCATATTCTTATTTGAAATTAAATGTTATTATTTACACTAATAATTATTATTTAAGTGATAAATTTTAAATTAAAGGAAAAAATAATATGGGATATCCGCTCCCAATATGAATTCACAGTTTTTTGTTTTTTTTTTTTTGTAATCAGAATTCACAGTTCTTGAGTCGGATTAAACCAGTTTGTATAAAAAATAATAATTATTCTTTATATTTGAAAGATAGTTATTTTATTTCCTCAATTTAATTTCTTCACTTTTTCTTCAATTTTGTTCCCGATAAGGATATTTTGTCATGGCGATGTACAGGACAGATATTTAGAGATCACGCCAAATTTCTAATTAATGACCTTTACCTAACCTAACCACAGAAACAACTTGAAATTTCAAAATGCTTCTTAAACATATGATTAGACAACACTAACTATCTTTTATTATTATTTAGCATTGTTTTACAGTAAAAAAATAATAACAATTACATTTTAAATTAAGTCTAATAACATCATTGAATTTAAGTCAGCTAGTTGCAGGTTCACGGGCTAGCTACATGATCAATTAAGCTTAGAAAAAAGAAATCAAAATGTCAACTTACAAACCGACGATTTATTGAGTTAAAAAAAAGAATGAACAGATATTCAAAAAAAAAAAAAGAATGAACCCACACCAAAAAAAAAGAAAAAAGAATGAACTTACAACCCTAATATATTTTGGGTTATAGGAGCTAGTTAATTATGCTTGTGATAAGAAAAGCCTCCAATAGTGAGATTAGGAATATCAATAAATATTTCTAAAGGAACGAAACTTTGACTGAAAAAAATCACAAGGGTGTGTTTGAGAGTCATTATTAAAAGGAAAAGGAAAAAAAAGGAGAATGTTTTACTTATATACCCTCCCCTTTATAGTTTACAAAGAATGGAGGAAGGGAATGAGAGATTTTTGTAAATCCCTTTAATACTCTTTACACTTTTAAAATTAGAGTTTCCCTAATTTGTGAAGTTTGAGGGAGGATTTTTAACTCCGAAATAAGAAGAGGAGAATACATTTTATTTTCTTTCTCTTCCTTCCCCTCTCTTCCAAATTCCTAAACACACTCCAAAGCTTTGCTTGAGAGTTTAGAGGGGAAGGGGAGAAAAGAAATTCAACGGAGAGAGAGAGAAAGGGGAAAGAAAGAAATTTGAGAGTTAAAACCCCTCAAATTGAGGGAATTTTGATTTTAAGAACAAGAATGATTTTGGAAGGTTCTGTGAAAATTCCTAAATCATTCTCCTTACTTCTTTCAACTCACAAACAAGAAAGACTTTAATGTTTATACAGTGAATGTATATAAGTTATCTACATTCGTTTCCAAAATAGCATTGTTTTGGGTTAAAAAATTAAAAAATTATAATAAAAAAACTATTATAATCTTGAAATAAATTATAATTATAAAAATACTTTGATTTTCGCATCAAAACGATGTCGTTTTGGTCTCAACGTAGATAATTATCTTGTAAAAAAAGAGAACCCTAAAAGAAATTAATAAAACCCTTCCCTTTCTTCCTTTTTCCTCTTATTAAAATTAACTCTCAAACAAATCATAAATGAAGCTTTGCATGTACTGATTATTCATTGTACATAGAATGTTTGGTCTCCCCCTTCCCATCATTTGTTCTCGTAAAACAATAGTCCAGAGAGTTCCAAACTATTGAATTTCCTGTTATTCCTTTAAGTCCATTTTCAGGGAGTGCATTTCAAAGTGTTAAGTATATTCCTTTTAGTAAAGTCGTAAAATACGAAAGCACGAGAAAAAGAAGAGTAAAAGAGAGACTCTCTCCCTCTGGCTGCAGGGGTAGTGGTAGAGATACCTTAATAACGATGCACAAGAGGCAACAGCTACTTTCTTGATTTGATCTTGATCTATAGATTTGATATGAAGATAGTGATGTGAATAGACAAACATAATTTTCAAGTCGGGATCTAATGTGACTGAAATTTTAAGAAGTTGATACCAGTCGCCATTTTGACAAGTCCAATGCCACCTAACAATTTTCCTCTTTTTTTTTTGGTTAGCACTATTAGCCTTTTCTTATGGGGCACGTTAATATATTCCCATTTTGTTTGATTCAAACGCTTGCTGTATTCAACGAGGGTCTCGAGATTTTTAGCAATTTAGGTTTAGATACTTGATTGTAATTGATAGAAAATTAAAGAAAGGACTGAGTCAAAGGCATATCACAAGTCTACGTAGTGGGTGTGGGGTGGTCATGTGGTCCAACAATTAGGATATGGTGGAGTCTGTTTGTAGGAGGGGGGGCATATATGGCAGGAAACTAGCCCAGAGAAATTGATGATGGACTTGTCTTCGTTATTTTGGGTTCAGCAATCTGCACCCGATCCCAGGCTCTGACCAATGACTATTTGTAATAGTGAGCAATTTAACAAAAACATTCATATAATTCGCGTATTGCTTATGTCATTAATTTAATCGAAATTTTGAGAGTTTAATGTTTTTTTTAACTGCTTTTGTCAAAATAATTCATGGCTTTATCAATGTTAGATCAGCCGAACCACTGTTTGCGTGTTTTAATTTTATTGTTCATGAATTATCACATTATTTGTGGAAAAAATTGAAAGTAAATGTTTTAAGATTAATATCAAAAATAAAGGAAAACAGAAAGTTATTACTTTTTTTCACCTTTCAATTGGAGAGATAGCATCTTAAAAGGACCTTTATAAGAGATGTTCTGTTTTAAATGAGAGTTTTCTTACAAAATAGCATCTCAAGCTGACCTTTATAAGAGAGTAAGGATATCTTTGGTACATAGTATAGGATAAGACCTGACAGTATAAGACCTGATAATATAAGACTTAATTGTATAAAACCTTATTGAATTTTAATATTATCCAGCGTTTGGCACGATATTGTATAAAATAATATATTATATAAGATAATATCATCTAGTATTTAGTAATGCACTGTATAATACTATATATGATAAAAATAAATATTTTTAATAAAAATATCCTTTAATAAAGAATTTATATAATTCTTCAAAAAATGTCATATGATATTAATTTTTATAAAAATTTATTGAATAGTGTGTCCAAAATATAAATTAATTTTTATAAAAATAAAATATTCAATATTTTAAAAATTAATATATTGAAAAATTAATTTTTATTTTAATAGATTAATATTAAAATAATATATTAATTTTTGAGAATTACATTGGTCAACGATGTTAATACATCAATCTCTTATCAGGCCTTATCCATCATCCTTAGGCCGGATTAAGTTATACATCGTTTTGATGTATTAAGGGATTATGCTATATAAACTTATACTATACGATGGTCACATCAAATAACACTGAAAATGTCATAACGTATATAGTATAAGCTTATACTATCATGCTTTATACGTCACACCAAACATGCCTTAAAAGAAAGTGAGAAATGATAAAGTATATTTTACTTAATGAAATAGTTAACTAACGAAATTAATCAATCCATAATAATAATTTTTTTTTTTATGAAAAGTACGCGATCACTTATATTAATAAATGTAGCCTTCGATCGATTGGTCAATTGAAGTTTTAATGTTGGTTGCTCTAATTAAACCAATTTTCAAAAAGCTGTTCTCCTCTTTGACGCATTTTCATTCTCTTCTTCCTAGCTTTCCTCTATATTGGAAGGCAGTTTGTGGTGCAAGATTATTAAAGACATGTTTGATACTTAATATAGCATAAAGTCTGATAGTATAAGACTTTATTAAATTGTAATAATATCTGATACTTGGCATGATATTGTATAAGATAATATCATTTATTGTTTAGTAATGTACTGTATAATACTAGATATGATAAAAATAAGTATTTTTTTTTATAAAAGTACACTTTAATAAAAAAATTATATTCTTCCAAATATGTCATATAATATTATTTTTTATAAAATTATATTGATTAGTGTGTCCAAAAAATATATTAATTTTTATAAAAAATACTAATGTTTAAAAAAATAATATATTGAAAAAATATTTTTAATTTTAATACATTAATGTTAAAATGATATATTGATTTTTGATAATTGCACTTGTCCGTAATATTAATATATCAACCTTTTATCAAGCATAATCCTACTTCCTTAGGTCTAATTAAGTTATATATCACTTTGATGTATTAAGGGATTCTGTTATATAATTTTATAGTATATGATAGTGACACCAAATAAATATAAATCTCATAATATATAGTATAAATTTATGGGAAAAACTATTCTCATATTACATGAGATTAATTTTCTCTCCTACATATCATTTGATAACTATGTAGCCTTTTTATTTTTTTAGGTGACGAGACCCATATATTTGTCTCTATGATATAAGATAACTTATCTTTTTTAATATGAGATTAATAAATCCTAAATTTATACTATCAAACCTTTTTAAAAAAAAAAAAAGATATACTATCAAACCTTGTACGTAGGAATTAGAAGTTAGAACAATCCTATGTTGAGGCTTATGACACAATGACAACTTACGAATGTATCAAACTCTAGTCTCTGGTACTTATGGATCTGTTACAAACTGATAAAGGTAGAGATTTAAGTTTGGGCCACAAGACATCTGCAGGGATGCAGGGAGCGAATATGTGGGTCAAGTGCAATAAACTTAGATGGGACAAACATCGCGGTTCTGAAAAGCCCATTGACTTGGGCTTTTGCCCCTCCTTAACTACTGAAAAAAACCCATTGAAGCCTTTTGCCCCTCCAAAATTCAACCCTCCGTACAAGTTTCTCTCTGTGGTGAAGTTAGTCACTCGGCGTTTGGTACGAGGTATTTTTTAAGATCTTCGAAAAATTGAATATTTTTAAATTTTTTATTTTCAGATATTATTGTAAATTGAATATTTTCATCATATTTTTTAAAATCGTGATTTTTGAATAATTTTTTTTTCCCTCTACCAAACACCTCCTTTTATATATGGAAAAAATGTTTGTCATTTTAAATGACATAAAGTTATGTCATTTTAAGAGAGAGATAGACACAATTTTTTTATTTATTTAAATTTTAAATTAAAAAAATCACTCAATTTCTCTCTTCCATGATTTCTATTTTTGTGTGTCTGTCTCTCTCCTAAAATGACATAACTTATGTCATTTAAAATGACAAACACCAAACCCTTTATATATATATATATATATATATATATATATATATATATATAGGGCTTAACATTTCTGCAGCAGCCGTAGATAGTGTTATCTACAGCTGACATAGAAAAATGAGTCCACGACTTTAAAAAAAAAAAAAAACTCAGGATCCGTTGCCGTATCCTAGGATTCGGACGCGGATCCTTGCTTGCTGTAGGTACAGCAGCTGCAGAAATCATTTTGCCATATATATATATATATATATATATATATATATATATATATATATAAGGTAGGATCTTTTGACACCAGTGTTAAATTTAAAGTTTGACACATCATCTGAAAGTCGTTAGATCAATATGTGTCACATATTTACAAATCAATGTTATTGATTTTTTTTATCTAATGACTCTCACATGAGGTGTCAAATTTTAAATTTGACATTGATATCAAAGGATACTAATTTATAGACATAATATTTAATATTATTATAATTTTAATTTATAACATGCTAATAATATAAAAGAAAAGTGAAAAAAAAATAAAAAGTTTCATGTATGTATTAAGACCACAAGGGTTTAAGTGATACATTTTTATAACCACAGTTGATATAAATGATACTTTGAAATCATAGCGAGCTAAATCATATATTTTTGTAATCACGTGACCAAATGATAAATTATAGGGGTTTGTATTTATCATTTAACATGACCATTCAAAGTTTCATATACACACAATATTTTGTGAGACCCGCATGTTTTGAAGAAAAAAAAAACTAAAGCACACAAAACGAATCTCTATAACATAATACAATCATTTTTCGTACAACATAACTCTGATAAAATCCTAAATTATATAACAATAATAGTAGGTGAAAATGAAATTATCAAAAATGAAAAAATCGAGTCAAACGACTAGACTGAACAGTATAATTGATAACTGAAATTTGATGAAATGGAAACAAAAATGAAAATTCATTCTTGTCCTCTTCAACCCAAATGCAAAATTAAAAAAAATAAAAAATATTGCGATAAAGAATTAAACACTCATCTAAAGATGAAGTGGCGGATTTCCTGATAAAGGTCAGAGGGATATATCTATGTTTGTTTGCTTAGCACATAGAAAACTGGATCTATCCAAACCAGCCCCTCCCAAAAGATTATTAAAATGAAGTTTTGACAAACAAACTGGGTGTAAACTTGGATCAACTTGGAGAGCAAGGCAATATTGCAGCCAGCAGCGGAAATAAATAAGCGCGGCATGGCATGTGTTCTACTTTTTTTTTTTTTGCCATTCCAAGTCCAAACCCATTTCTCATTATTTTCTTAGAACTTAGCTAACCTTTTTTTCTTAGCCATGCCCATTTCTAGGTTTATGCTCTTTTCATCATCCAAGCATCGCTCCACCAGGGAAGCTCTTGGTTTTCTTCGAAGGTCATTCTCTAATATCTCACCAGTTTATTCTTCTTAGTTTAAATTTGGGGATTTTATTTTCTCCTCAAATTAATTAATTTGATTCAATAACATTGAAATAATATGACGAAATTGCTACGGGTTCTAGGCGTTTCGAATCTTGGTTCATGCCTGAACGTGCAATCAGTGTGCACACACTGGTACTGTTTAATGAGCAGTTGATGTTATTCTGATTTTGTCATGCATTTTCTTGATAGGTCTGTTCCCTCTAAGTCAACTCAATCTGTTAGCTATACAAACTCTACAAGACACAGTAACAAAAAGCATGATGTTCATCCTGTATTACCTGCAGAATCGCACTCTCACTCCCAGGTTTCTCGCTCTGGGGGAACTTATGCTGTTGTATGCTCCTGTATCTCTCTTTTATTTTTATTTTTTATTTTTTATTATTATTACATTGTTATGCAATAATTGCATGAAAAATGGATTGAATTCTAGTGTATCGTTCTCACTTTTGATTTTACTGCAGACAGCTGCTGTTCTAGGATTTGCTGGGATTGCAGCTTTTTTTCATTATAATGATGAGAGAAGAGCTGTTCCAAAAGGTATTTGAGATCTAGTAATCTCAATTGATCTGCTTTAAAAGAGTTTGAAGTATTTGTTTTCACTATAGCCTCGTTGAATTGTTGTAACATTGTCCTTATTCTTCTGCATCACGAGTAAAGTTAGATATATCTTATTCTTTTCTTATACTAAGAATCTGGTAAAGTTTGATTAAAGGATGAATATGGTTAGACTATATGATTTATTATGTTGAAAATTTTGTCAGGTTAGTTTGTTGCTAGACATGGGAAACTTCAAATTTTGATATTCCTTTATAGTTAACCAATTAAGGGAGCCAGTTAAGCATAATTTGTTCCAGAACAACTCAGAACCCAATTGAAATTCAGTCTTGAAACTGCCGCACAAATTTGTATAACTTGAGTTTAAAACAGTGCACACTCGCACGATACACGCACAAATAAAAAGGCTTAACATTTGATCTTTTCTAATCAAACTTATTATTTTTGCTCCTGCATCATGAATCTGTATAACTTAAAATGATGTGTACGCATGACGCGTGCATGCATTAAAAGTCACATAAAGGTTTAACATATGATCTTCTCTAATCAAACTTAATATTTTGCTCCTGCATCAACTTGTAACGGTGGAGTTCATAGGTTGTTGAAACTAATTTTGAAAGTATGGCCCAATTGTTTTGGAATTACGTCTCTCTATTAAAGCCATCCATACAAGCATGCCAAACACTTTGCAGATGGAAAACTTTCACAGTACATCTTTGGCATTACAGACGTTGAGTGGCAAAAGTGTCTGCAATTTGGTTCATTCTTCATTTAGTTATGTTACAAACATTAAGTTTTGAATCATGACAATGTGCCAAATCTACTCTATTCACTTTTAGTCCATGTGATGATTACTAAAGTGAGCCTATATATGTGTTCGAGGAGGGTTTTTTTTTTTTTTTCTTTTGCTAATTTTCTAGACAAACACATTACTTGGTTTATTAGTGTAATACAGCTTGGTTTCTTGCTGTCGAAGAAACTTCAAATTTAGGTCTCAGAAATAAAATGTTCTTATCCAATGGGTGTAGCTTAATTGGCAACACAGGATGAATAGGAAGGGAGAGAACTTGGATTCGATTCCCATCAAATAAACATTTGGGGAGGGGCGAAGAGTTTTAAATGTGATTAAGCCTCGACTCGGGATTAGTCTCATAACCGGCTCAAAGAGTTGAAGTTTGTGGGGATATTGGGGGACCGACTAACCTCAAAGAGGTAATTAGAGTCGGTATATCAAAAATAAAAAAATAAATAAAATGTTGTTACTTTTGTTCTTCATATGTAGCAGCCAGTTATCAATGATCTGCATATGCTTTGATGACAATATCTAGTATATGAAGAACAAATCATTAAAGTAGAATGTCAGGTGCATATCTTAATCTGTTGCATTTTCGTTATTAGATTATTCCTAGGGATTATGACATAGTATAATCAAATATACATACAGGAAGTGTCCATGACATCATTAGTTGCTACTCCATATTGTAGATCCATTTTTTTTTCCCTAAAATTCTATCATTTCTTTTCTTGAATCTACTACTTTACAAAATATGCACTCCTATTCAGGGCTTGAAACTAGAGCTAGGGATAAATATGAGTTCCACTGCTTTATGTTGTGATGCTTCCTGATATGAAAGAGTGTTGTATTTTCATTATCCTAATTTCTCTATTTGTTGGCTCAGGTCATCTGGGTAATGACTGCAGTAGAAATGTTGTCAATGGACCCATAATTGGGGGTCCCTTTACACTAATTAATTCTGATAAACAAACAGTTACAGAATGTAATTTTCTTGGAAATTGGGTCCTCCTCTACTTTGGCTATACCTCATCCCCTGATCTTGGGCCTGAGCAAGTCCAAATTATGGCCAAGGCAATTGATACATTAGGTTTGACACCTCTATCTCAGTTTACTGTATTACAAGTTTCTTTCTTGGATCAGTCTTAACATTATGTATTTTATTTGCATCAAGAATCAAAACAGAAACTTAAGATTCTACCCGTGTTTGTTACCATTGATCCTCAGCGTGATACTCCCTCACAACTTCGTGCATACCTTCAAGGTTAGATTGTAATTACTGAAACTTTTGGCTTTGGTCAATAATACTTTATGTGATACCCTTGCCTTCCCCGTCAGTGAATTTTGCCCTATTAAATTTTCTCTTCTCTCTTTCCCTGTGATGTTCTGCAGAGTTTGACTCAAGAATCATAGGATTAACTGGACCTGTTGCAGCTATTAGACAGATGGCACAAGAGTACCGTGTTTATTTTAAAAAAGTAGAAGAGGATGGTAGTGATTATCTTGTTGACTGTTCCCATAACATGTAAGCCCTTGTTTTACCTTTATGTATTCTTGTGTAGTTCTGCGTGGTTGCACTTAACATGGATATAAGCTGTGTTAAAACAATCAGGTATTTGTTGAACCCTAAAATGGAGGTTGTGAGATGCTTTGGAACCGAGTATAATGCGGAGGAGTTATCAGAAGCAATATGGAAAGAGCTGAACAGAAACGCCTCTTGATGCTTTAGATTGCAGAATGCAGCCCCACATTACTATTTATCTATACTCAATATTTTTTTTTTTTCTGGTGGGGTCACATAATCATTTATGTATGACGAAGTAACTTTGGCGTTGGAGGATTGATTTGAGCTTTGCTTTATTATCAATTAGAGTAGCATGCGGAAAAATGTATTTGCAATCTGAGCTTCATTTGAGGTTTCCTGGATAATTTTCTTTGTTGGGTACCATTTTGGATAAAAAATTTATACCTGGATGTTTTCATATCCGCCTTCATCTACAAGCACTCTGTGTTTATATATATATATATATATATATATATATATATAACACTGTGATTTAATTCTTGCTGTTACCTCTCTCGTTGCTAGTGCCTCTCCTGCACTTCGTATATACCACATATTAAAATTTTAGATTTTATACAATTATACAAATTTATTGCTTACATATTTGGAACATTTTTTATTTTGTAAAATTATGATAAAATTGCATACTATAGCTTGGTGAAAAAACTTGATTTTAATTGAGTTGGTGAAAAAACTTGTTAGAGAGAGGAGAGTATCATATCAACTCCTGTGTGTCACAATGCGGTTTTTTGTGTCTGATTAACCAAGCTAGTCTACGTCATATAACTTGGATTTTCCTTTCCTTAATATTTTTTGTGAAGAAGGTGAATCCATATTTTTTTTTTTGAAAATTGTTCCAAAGGTATCTCCCAGCCAAAAGTCAAGGACTAATCCCCTCGATTAGGATAAATTACGCGACCGTGGGTACAACATCTCCTAACAAAGCCTTTTCTATATACACGGCCAGGAATTGAATCCCTATCAATATGCTTAAAGGACTCAGCTATCTACCAACTGTACTGGACTTTGTTGGTGGTGAATCCATATTTGACAAAGCCATTAAGCACGCTAGTAGTGAGGGATGTCAATAATTTAGAGAAGGGCTTAGATTTAAATATTTTCTCCTTATTGTAATATTTTTAAAATAATTATACTTGAGGAAAAGAAAGGTGAAATATATTTGTAAATTTTTTAAAGGAGCATATCAAGTAAGGCCTGATTTATTATCTGAATGAAAGAGGCACATAAATCTTATAATATAAATATAAGAATAGAGCACAAACCCATATGAATTTTTTCAATGATCATGTAATAATTAAGATTAATTATTTTTAATCTTAATTATTTGTATAAAATTAAATAACTTGACATGCCGCAGTTCTTCCAGTGCCATCGTTGATAACAAAAACAAGGTTATACATTTGTTTGCAAATATGTTACAGCTAGCGTGTAACATGCGATGCTTAAGTGTCTTGGCAGTTAAGAAGGATATGTAAGAAACAAAGAAGGGTACATATGGAAGTCTCGTAATTTCCAAAATTGTAGAGATCCTTATTCCACCCATGACCGGGTCTCTGGCTTCCTGTTTCTATCAAACAAAAACTGAAACAAAAAAGAATATGGAAGAGAAAAAAAAACTGAAAGCCAACTATTGCAATATTGTTTTTCAACAAAAACAACTTATTTTTCCATCACTTTTCTCATTTCCTGCAATTTCCTCTCTTGATAATGCCATTTCATTTGACCTCTCCAACTGCAAGGAACAGAAAAGCAAGAGATTTTTGTTTCCTAGTTTAGGCATTCACCCTCGTTTGGGCTCCTAGGTGGTGGTGTGTTTCAATTTGTGATGTTCGATTTCACATGGTTTGGTTGGAGATGTTTGAAGTCATCATTCTATAGAATCAATCTTTATTTGTACCATTGTTCATATTCCATGAATTTTCATTTCTGGACTTGTAAACCAAGAGATTTAAGCAGCCCGTACAATCTTGTTTTGGTTAGCTTAGGAAAATAGCAGTCATTTATTGTTTTCATCATCAACAACAACATAATAAATCATCCTTCAACATAAGCAGAAATAAATAAATAAATAAAAAAAATTAGAAGATGGAAAACAATTCGCCACATGCAAAATGTGGCTGTGGCTTAATAGCTGCAGTATTCCGGCCACGCAGAGGGACATTGGCAAGTTCTGCTCCCAACAACAACAATGGCAATGATTTTGGAAAGGCTTCAAACACCCCTGACACAAAAAGATTAAAAGGTGAATCTGAAGATGCAGCTTCTTTAGGAACAGCTTCATCTAATAAAGCCAAAGATTCTTCATCTCATTCTAACTCCAAGCCTATCCACAAGCCAACCCCTATTGTGAACCAAAACCAGCAAATGAACCATCCCAGAGAAACAGCAGGAGGCACGTCCAAAGTGTCACCAACCGTGGGTTATGCCAACCATGTTAGAAGGGTTCCTAAAGAAGCCGTTAGCATTTCTGGTGAGCTTGAAAGCATGATCGCCGATCACCAAAAATCCAAGGGAAGCAGCACCCTTGTTCGAGCTTCATCCAGCAACGTGATGCTGTATGGTAATTTAGGTAACCTGAGGCAAGGAGGGAATACCAATTCTCACAACGTGGTGGATTACCATGCCAAACAAAGGGAGGAAAACCCAGTTGCAAATGGAAGATACACAAACCATAAGGTGGAACATGTAGATAAAGGAAGCAACGAAGAATCAGGTTCTCTATGCAGGGCACTGTCTACTAGAATGGACCCCGAGCAATTGAAGATAATGGGCAATGAGGATTATAAGAATGGAAGATTTGCTGAAGCCTTGGCTCTTTATGATGCTGCAATTGCACTTGATCCTAATAAAGCTTCCTTTAGGAGCAACAGAAGTGCAGCGTTAACTGCTCTCGGAAGGCTTCTTGAGGCTGTGTTCGAATGCAGAGAAGCCATTCGAATAGAGCCTCATTATCACAGAGCTCATCATCGATTGGGAAACTTGAACATGAGGTAGAGATCAACTTGAATCTCTTACTCTTGTATCTTTTTCTTTTCTTTTCTTTCTTTCTTTTTTGGGTGTAGTCACTAATTGTTTCTATGTTACTGTCACTGTACCTTTGCCTACAGATTAGGAGAAACAGATAAGGCCCTATATCATTGTAAAAATGCAGGACCAGAGGCAGACCCGGATGAGATTGCTAAAGTAAAGAATATTCAGTTACATCTAAACAAGTGCACCGAGGCTCGTAGGTTAGGAGATTGGAACACCCTCATCATGGAGACCAACTATGCTATATCATCTGGTGCAGATTCTGCTCCACAGGTGAGCTAGTGGCCCCTTTTACAAAATTCACACATATGCATGCCAATTTCACTGATATGACTCTAGTTGTGGTCTTACTTGAAGATATTTGCATTGCAAGCCGAAGCATTTTTAAAGCTCCGAAAGCACCAAGATGCAGACGAAGCAATGTCAAAGGGACCTAATTTTGATGTGGATGAGTGCACTAAGTTCTTTGGGCCTATAGGTAATGCAAATTTGTTGGTGACTCGGGCTCAGGTTCATTTGGCTGCTGGCAGGTTAGTGCCTAGTTTCCAATTTAAATAAAGGGTAAAGGATTTCTCGAGATAAGTTATCTCCAGTGAGTCCAAAACAACATTTTTAGGACGAAAATCAAGGTATTTTTGTAATTATAATATATTGCAGGGTTATTTTAGTCTTTATCATTATAATTTTTTAATCTTATAACCCGAAATGACGTCGTTTTGAACTCACTAGAGATAACTTTATCTCCAATGACTGAAGAAATACTTTTTTCTTAAATAAAATATAAAATCATTAATATAATTTTCACCTTCACCTAACCGTTTAAGGTTTTGGGTTGAATTTATTTTTTAATGTATGCTTTATATACATTGTTTACTGTTGGCAGATATGAAGATGCTTTGGATGCACTTCAGAGAGCAACTAGGCTAGACTCTAATAATAAAGAGGTGAACAAGATGATGAGGAAGGCTAGAGCTGTGGCCAGTGCTAGATCAAATGGAAATGAGCTTTTCAAGGCATCGAAATTCTCTGAGGCATGTGTTGCCTATGGAGAGGGTCTTGAGCATGATCCATATAACTCGGTTTTGTTATGCAACCGAGCTGCATGTAGATCAAAATTAGGCCAATTTGAGAAAGCTGTGGAAGATTGCACTGCTGCTCTTAACTTGCGCCCATCTTACAGCAAGGCTAGATTGAGAAGAGCCGATTGTAATGCCAAGGTGAACCACCTAAGCTTACTTTGTTTGCTTTACATAATGCAACGCATTTTGAACAAAGAAGAGAAATTTTGTACATTTTTATAATATCTACTTCATGATGCAATTTGGTAAATATATGTGGTAGAACTCAAAATGTTGTTTGCATTTTCTAGTTATGTGATTTGTGTTATATTTATGATAAAATTGTAGTTGAAAAGATGGGAAGCATCAATACAAGACTATGAAATCTTGCTAAAAGAGACACCAGATGATGAAGAAGTAAGCAGAGCTCTGTTGGAGGCCAAAGAACAGCTTCAAAAATAGTGAGGTGAATTAAGGACACAAAAGTATGGTGGAGTTAACTTATAGTTAGACACGGAATATGGTGAAGAATAAAAAAAATAAAAAATAAAAAATTTAAATGTGACAAAGGTGAGAACAGGGAAAAGAGCTCTTAAGTCTTATCTGCGCTAACAAAGACGACAAACACATGGAATGGTCAATGATCAATGATCAATTCCTTTGAAAAAGAAGATAAAGCATGTTATGGAGGAATTGTGTGGAGGATGATTGATGTCCACTTCAGAAACACTAGGCCCCATTGTTTGTGGGCAAAAAGAAAGTCCTACGGTAATGTATAGTAAAACTTTGTATGCGTTTACTCTTAATCTCTTTTCTTCTTTTTATTTTCTTTTAGAAGAAACATAATGGAACTTGTTTGTAAAGAGCTTAAGTGCACATCAGATTTGTGCATACACGTGCTGAGAGAGTGATATGAAATAAAAAAAAATTTCACTACACTAATGCAATCTTTTAACATATAAATTGTGGGCTTTGGTTTTGTCCTGTTATCGAAATAAAAAAAAAAAATTCCTACAAAGAAAACGACAAACTAGATGATAATAAAGAAAGTGACAAATACATTGAATTGAAAGACTTTGTGTTTGACTTTGTGTTGTCGTAGTGATTGCATGATGTCAATTTTTTTCATGTAACATAATTCTTATTTTTCCCATAAATTATTAGATAGTATTTTGATCTCATTGTAAATTTTTTAATAATAATCGAGCTTGTGCATCTACAATAGTTTGTACTTTGTACAGATGTTTTTTAGGCAAATATTATTTTTCTTTTACATAAGATATCTACTTTCATCCTATCGCTTAAAAATATTATGATACACTAGGCCTCATTGTTCTCTCACTTCGATTTTCATATCACATCTTCTTCTTTTTTATAATGGTAGGACCCATCTATTTTCTCTCGATTAATAAAATCCTAATTTTTATGTCTCTCTCCTCTTTTGTTCTTTCATAGAGTCACGGAAGGCATATCCCTTCAATGTTGCCAGAAATACCTGAGCTCGTCACGTGACTTATCATGAAATGATGAAAGTCTACTTAAATGAATAAACTATGCGGCTACTATATTAGGGTTGTAACAAGTTTTAATCAAAGAAATACCGGCAAGTGATAAGGTGAGCTGAAAATATATATTCAATTTTCTTTTTTATTATTTTTAAGAGAAATTTAAAATCTTAATTTCAAGACCCGCTTTAAATCAAACTAATCACAAAATGATAAAATTATTGGAATAGCTAAAAAAAAAAAGGAAAAAAAAATACTAAATACACCAACGCTGTAATAAGAAGAAAAGACGATTTCTATACAAAGTTAATAAATTTTATGCAAATTATGCCAAAATTTTTTACATAGTCCTGCCTAAATTTGTGTTAGCCATTCTAAGGAAAAATTAAATTATTTTTATTTATGTTGCTACTATATTATTTCTCCAGAATGCATTATCATTCTTCCTGTTATATGCATTTATTTTGATATAGAAAAAATCGAGCATAGTACTTTTTTAATAACTTATCCACAACAAAATATCAATCTATGTTTGATTATATTAATTAAGTTAATTTTCATTACCTATATTATTAATAATAATATAATGAGAAAAATATTATTATTATTATTAGTATTGAGTTATATAAATCTTATGTTGAAGGACCACAATATAATTTTCCTATAGATACAGTGAAAAGAAGAGAAAATAAGATGAGGAAAGAAAAAAATAATGTGTGAATCACATGTCTTTATCTCTGCAGGAAAATCATTATTCTTCCTTCAACATAAAATTTTTATAGCCCATTATTATTTGAATTTTGCTATTAATAATTTCAAATGAGAAAGCATAAAAATTGGCTTTCTTTGTTTTCCATTTCCTTTCAAACCTATTAAAAATTTATATGTGAGTGATAATTAAAAATAAACTAAGCAAGAATATATAAAATGCAATGTCAAATTCATTTGTTGTAACTCGTCATTTAAGTTCATTAACTGCAATCTCTCCTAGTTATGCTTAAAAAGGTAATCATAATATTTTATGAAGAAAAACTATATATTTATTTTCATCCTTCAAATATATAAGCGAGATCACCCTCCAATTGTAAGAGCATGAAATTAATCTTACAAATAAATATACAACATCAAATTAATCAGATTAACCTTAAAACAACGAATTAATCGATGGCAATAATTAATAATTATCATCGAGCAACCAATTTAATATCAATAAGACCATAAAAGTGTTTAATATTTTGGAAAAGATATAATAGGAGAATAAATAGTCGGGTACCATTAACCATGGAATTATCCAGAACACCTAGGCATTGATACATATAGCCCTGATTATTATTAAATACTACAAAGACAAAAGGTTCATTGACGCCGGAACCCAATGCCCAATTAAAAGTTTGGCGATCTGGAACAACCAAGCCAAGGCATGGAACACGCCCCAACCCTAACTCGATACTAAATGCTATTAACCATAACAAATAGGTTAACAACAACAATCGAACCACGCCACACTAACACATTATAGTAGATTCAACAAACACCACTAACTCGAAACCTTTCTCACGCGTGGGCATTCAAAATAGAGAACTCAGATTTAGGGCCGGAAATGGGCCGGGCCTGATCCAAGCTGTAACGGCAGTGGTTACTGACGGCCCATAGCTTGTAGGGTGAAGTGTCAAGAGCGAGCCACTGCTCCACCGTGAACTGCTCCTTGTCGCATGATTGGTGGGGCCCAGTGGTGGTGACCTCCACGTAGTTGCAGTACCAGCCATGATGGGAACCCAACCCGTCCGAAGTAACGTTGACGGCGCAAACGGATCCGTCAAGACAGGGTCCCCTTCCGCTGAAGATGTCAAGGTTGCCACGCTCGAAGTAGTCGTAACGGGGACCCATTAACCCGCCCCATGACTCGAGGTCCTTGATGTAGATGTAGTAGCCGTACTTGTCGAATAACTTGAGCCCGATCTTCGAGTCGGTTCCGCCCTTCAAGACCGAACCGGTTCGAGCGTAGACCGTGTACACGCAATCAGGTTCCTGCATTGAATTTCAGAGTTGAGTGAGATACAAATGAGATTAAGAAATTCATGAGTAATGATTTGAAGATGGAGGAGTAGCAGAGAGAGAGAGAGAAGAGCATTCTTACAGATCTAACGTTTCCGATGAAGCAGAGCGAGAGCAGAAAGATGAGAGAGAGAAACACTGTTGTGGTTGCCATTTGCATCAAACTGGGAGTGAGGGAAGGTCAGTGCCATAGACATTGATAAATAGGGCGAGGGACACATGGTTGCTGGATTCACCTTATGGTAATTGTTAAAAGGGAATTATTAATTTTACTTTGCATAAGATAGATATTTTACGTGGGTGAAATAAAATTGTAGAGTCCATACTTTTAAAAAATAAAAAAGAAAAAGAAAAAATGGGCTCAAGATTTCATGAGTGTACAACAAAAGATAGTTGTCTTATGTGACATAACACAACTATTTCCTTTAAAATAATACTCAATACTCAAATAGATCTTTTTAAAAAAACAGAATATCTGACTTTTTAAAAAAAAATTAGAGATGTACTTTATGTTGTTTATTCTTATTTTGATTATCTTTTTGGCCACCTTTTCCTTGCCAAACTAATAAAATACAGCACGTACCCGTGAAGGAATGAAAAAATAAATAAATAAAAAGGTCAAGTAGAGAGGCTTTCATGGTAATTTAACTTAGGAAAAATAAGGAAGTGAATTTTTATTTTTATTTTGATAAACAACCTTTAACTTTTTTGTGTTGTACTTTTTTATACAATTATCACATTCCCTTAACTTGTAATGTCTTAATTTATTATTATTATTTTTAGGTGAGTAGTAATCTCTTACTTAAATAATAATGTCCCTTGATTTGATTGTGTATATATAATTGAATAATATTTTATATATTATGTGGAGCTTTTTGACCCTTATAACCTTTTATTAATAATTAATTATCAAATTGACCTTCATTTTAAACCATTTCAAAAATTTAACCCCCTCCAAAAACATAACACCAATCTGCCCATGTTTGACCGTTGACCACCAAGCCTACCCGGGTACACCCCTCCTTACCCGGGTATTTTTTGAAATTTTTGCCTACCCGGGTAGGGAGGTGTGTACCCGGGTATTTTTCTTGACACCTGAGAAATTGTTTGAATTATTTACCCGGGTAGGGAGGGGTGTATCCGGGTAAATAATTGAAATATGGACTGCACTATTGTTCTTCTTCGTTTAGGAATTTTGAATGACTTTCTATCCTAATAATGTTTACTATTTCAGTCATTCTAAAAGCTGAACTTGTTGAGTTGAGGTTCAACAATGATTTTTATTCTTTAGCTCTCACGCCCCTCACATGAAAACCCTAATGGCTTGAAGGGTGGATAAAATAGAAGTTGTCAATAACTTGTGCTGAAACCTTAAATAGTGAAATTCAACCAAGCATTGAACCCTTTATCACAAAGTGATCAAGGCTTTGTTACCTTGTCAAGGAACCAGTCATCCTAACTGTTTAAGTATTTAGGTGGAGATCCACAAGTGGTTTTATCTCATACACTCATAAAAACATATCCCCTCTACCTTGCAAAGAAAAGGAAAAGATGCATAATAGGCTCGAGGTTTTACTTCAAATAGACATCAGAAAGTCTTCCTGTCCTAAACAAAACATTAAAAGTTGGCGAACTTTTGAAATAAGTTTCTCTTTGGCTTATTAAATGTCAATAATACCTTCAATGAACATAGACAGAAAGATCCATTATTTTTCTCATAGTTGATTTGTATATCAAAGTTTCGTTCTTATGCTAGAGAAATGATATATTGGTAATGTTCATTCAGATTAACAATCCTTGGTGTTTTACTAAAGACGAGTTTCCTATGTGGGTATAAGTGATCAAGAATTCATACTCCTATCTGGGATTCCTTAATTCTGTATACTAAGCTTACTGGAGATGTCTACTCCTTTAAGAACAACAGTCCGGTATTTCAATTATTTACCCGGGTACACCCCTCCCTACCCAGGTAAATAATTCAAACAATTTCTCAGGTGCCAAGAAAAATACCCGGGTACACCCCTCCTTATCCGGGTAGGCAAAAAATTTCAAAAAATACCCGGGTAGGCTTGGTGGTCAACGGTCAAACAGGGACAGATTGGTGTTATGTTTTTGGAGGGGGTTAAATTTTTGAAATAGTTTAGAATGAAGGTCAATTTGATAATTAATTATTAATAAAAGGTTATAAGGGTCAAAAAACCTATTATGTGGAGTAGCTCTTCTAAGATTATTTTTTTCATTCATAAGATTCGAATTTAAAATTATTGATTAAGGTATATAAATTTCTTACCACTTGTACCAATACAAAAAGTTTGATTTTAACTCAGTTTAAATTAAAATATATATATATATATATATATATATATATATATATATATATATATATATATATATATATTTGCAGCGACACACTTTAGATAGAGCATGTGTTCATGGTTGATCTGGGGTCAGGAACAGCGAATGAGCAGATCAAGACAGAACGCGTTATAGAACACGTGTTAGTTATAAAATAAGGAAATGGAGGAACAGTGACCAAAATATCACTGTTTATTAAGTTTTTTATCCAAATACCACTCGAACAGTGTATTTTCAATATGCCACACGGGTATAAGTTCGTTACAATGCCCAACAAACTTGGTAGTCAATAATTTCGTTACACGTGGCACATTTTCGCAGAAAAAGTTGATTGCCACGTGTCCAAGTTCGCTACTATTAGTAGCGAACTTGGTACCCAATAATTTCGTGACACGTGACACACTTTTGCAGAAAAAGCTGATTGGACGAAGTTCGCTACCGGGGCAGCGAACTTGGTGCGCTAAGTGGCACAATCTCGTTGCCCGATCAGAATTAATGTACCAATCACAGTCAAAAAAAGAAAACGAAGGAAAATGGCTATTTAATTAAGGGTTCGCTTTTTCTGCAGTTACTGCATATAATTTATCTGCAGTAAGCCCAATACGATGTCGTTTTGGGGGCGAAAATCATGGTGTTTTTGTAATTTTAATTTATTTCAGATAATAGTCTTTATATTTATAATTTTTTAAGATTTCAATACCAAAACGATATCGTTTTGGAAATAAATGCAGATAACTTATCTGCATTAACTGCAGAAACATTATTTTTCTTTAATTAATGTACCAATCAAAATTAATGTACTAATCACCAATCACAATTAATGTACCAATCACTAATCACAATTAGCATACCAATGGGATTAACTTTTGACTGTATCAATCATAATTAATGTAGAAATCACCAATCACTTCGGAGGGCCATAACTTTTAATTCGGTTATCCAAATAAGATATTTTTATTTTATTTTACATAATTTTTTGAGATTTACTTAATGACACATCATTTGACATATTTTATCTACTCAATGACAATTGCGATTGATACATTAGTTGTGATTGATGATTGATACATTAATTGTGATCAAAATTGATTGTGAATGGTGATTGATACATTAATTATGATTGATGATTGATAAATTAATTGTGATTAATACATTCATTACAATTAATTGTCATTTTCTTTCGTATTCTATTTTTTTATTATGATTGGAACATTAATTCTGATCGGGCAACGAGATTGTGCTGGATAGCACACCAAGTTCGCTACACGTGTCATGAAATCATTGGCTACCAAGTTCGCTACCCGTCGTAGCGAAATTGGACACGCGCGTGGCAATCAACTTTTCTTACGAAAATGTGCCACGTGTAACGAAATCATTGGCTACCAAGTTCGCTGGGCACTGTAGCGAACTTACCCGCGTGGCATATTAGAAAATAACACTGTTCACGTGACATTTGGATAAAAAACTTAATAAACAGTGATATTTTGATCACTGTTCTAAAAATGGATCGTCTCGCACGTGCAGTTGTGATCAACGGCTCGTATTTGATAAATTTATATATAATATTTTTTGGTTATAAGTCAATTTTATTTTGTGGTTGACATCATCGTGATCCACAAAATAGTGGACAAGAATTGCACAATAAAGAAATGGAGCAAATATCATTTTTGGTCCTCAGCAAATTTTACGATGCCCGCTTTAGTCCCTATCAAATAAAAAGGCCCATCGTGGTCCCTAAGAAATTCAAAATGGACCCATTTTAGTTATTTTGAGGACTAATATGGATCTTTTTAAAATTTGTAAGGGACCACGATTTCAACTAAATAGGTCCACCGGTCTAAACCGAGTCAAGTGCATGATAAGTCCAAATTGCCATTTGAATCGATTCCCTCATCGCGCCACTGTGACCCGGGTCGACCTAGCCGGGTCAATTCGTGTTTTAAAACACTGCTTTTAACTATGTACCATGAGTAGTATATAATTATAACGTTAAAATTTTTTTTTGTCTCTCCTCTGTCGCTTTTTAGAACTTGTCTACTAACATGGAGAGAGAGAAAAAAGTAACTTTAACATTATAAGTATATACTTATTGTAGTACATACATAGTTAAAATGGATAGCTTAAGATAAACTTATCTCAAGCGGCTGAAGAATTATTTTGTAAGTAAAATATATGGGTCCCACACTCCAACCATTTGTTTTATGTGTAGGAGACAAGATTTCTCTTTAAGTGACATAAGATAAATAAAACTCTATTTTTTTTTTGTATGGAAAACCCTATTTTAATTTTCTTAAAACTATATCTCTTAGTTAATAGTAAAAACATTTCTCAACCCCAAATAATTCTAATGGCCCAAGGAATAATATGTCATTATTCTACCCGAAGTAGAGTTGAGCCAAGTAATTCTTTAAACACACTAATAATAGACGAGTTAAAAAAACTAATTGTGTCAGTGTTTCTAATAACAACTTTAACAATCTTGAATTAGGGGTCTTACAGTAATAATAATATCCCCCTCCAAAACGACACTGCATGCATGAAACCAATACCAAAACAACGACCCAATGAGCTGTTTTCTTGTGTTATCCAAGCTGTCACCACCCTATTATCTATCTCCTTCTAACGTTATCTAATCCTCCCAAACTAACTCCTATTCCCATGCATGCAATTGTAGAAGTTGAAGCTGCCTCGTTCACATTCTCCGTGAACGTAGCTGCAGCCCCTTCTGCGATCGCCCATGGAAGGGCGGGCCCCACAGAACGGCACCAGCGAGGTCAAAGACGTCGACCGCACCGCCTCCTCCGAGACAGTACCAGCGTTGCCGCCTCCTCCTGGCCACGCCCGCAATGAAATGTACATCATCCAATTCCCAAAGGACCAAGTCTACCGTGTGCCACCACGTGAGAATGCCTTGATCATGGAAAGATACCGCAAACCACCAGACGTGAAAAGAAGCAATGGTTCCTGTTGTTGTGGCTCTCGCCTCTTGCTCACCATTGCTCTAATTCTCGTTTCCATCATTGCTATACTTGGCATTACTTTTGCCATCTTGTTCTTCATCTTCAACCCTACGGCACCTTCATTCTCTGTCACCGATGTTGTGGTTGTGAAACCTGGGCCTGGGAATAGGAACCCGCGACCACAGTACCAAATTGGGTTGAGGGCGAGGAACCCTAATGAAAGGTTGGGAATTGAATACGAGAAGGCTGAGGTTTCCCTGCTGTTCGAGGAAAAAAAGGTTGCAACGGGCATGTTCCCAATGTTGGAACAAGGTCGAGATTCTTCGAAGCAGGTCAAGGTTGAGCTAACAGGATCTAATGGACCATTGCCTAAGGAGAAAGCCAACACACGCGTTGCTTTGGATTTGGATATGAAACTTGGGATGAGGATCGAAGCTGCGGGACTCAAGTCATGGGTTATGAAGTCTCATGTGATGTGTAAGGTTGAGGTCAACAGTCTCGTGAACAACACGCGAGTCTTGTCACAAGAATGCGATGCCAAATTCAAGCAATATTGAAGATTGATTAGGATGGGATGGTATATAATATATTATTGTCGTCGATGCAGTGATTGGGTGATGAAATCATGGCAACCACATCAATTAAACTTTAAAGTGATCGATCCCTCTTTTCTTTTCTTTCTCTAATTTTGGGTCGTTTCGATTATTGCTTGATCTCTTCTTCCCAGCTCGGTGTCTTTTCTTATTGAATTCTTTTAACCTAAAGCCTTACGGGCTCCAGTTCTAGCTGTTGTATTTCTTCATTTTAAACATAGAAATGAAAATTAAATTGTATTGTGACAAAGAAGGGGAAAAAAAGGAAGGCAATGTGATGCAAAAAAAAAAAAAAAAAAAGGCAACGTGATCCAGAATAATAAAGAATTCAAGATGTCAAGATTACTTGTTAATTTCATCAAAATATTATTTCACCAGAACTTGATGAGGCCAGAAATTAAATAGTTGAATAAAATATATAATTAAAGATGTTAATGAAGTGTACAAATAAATATAATGACATGTGTTAGTGTGAGAAATCAAATAAGAAAAAAAGTTTTACAATTAGCTCGAAAATTAAGTATGAAGAAATAAGAAATAAAGTAAAATTAAAAGCTCCAATGAGATTTCCTCATATATTGTTAGTTTTTAAATTTACTTTTATATAAAAGGATAAACCATATATTTAAATGTTTGAAAATAAGTAAAAGGACGAAACACGCGTTCCTACATAAACAACATCACTTTGAGTGACAACAGAGGATAAGAAGCCAAATGAAGAACTACCAAATGCAAACGGCCAAATTACATATATTAATCCTGTCAATTGGTCCAGACCCACAGACTTATCACATTCCTAACACAACTGCAACTCTTACAATTAAGCTAGGGACATTTGTGCCGTATATACTTTTAGATGCTTGGCCTCAAGTTCAGATGAGATACTATCTTTTGACCAAGAGAACGATCAGCCTGTGCAGTATACTGTTAGAGAATAATCAAAGAACATCACATGAAGTCATGAACACACGCACCAGTTATTGCAGATTCGTTGGACACGATCTTGACCCGATAATGTACAGTGACAAATTAGCCTATGTGAAAATCTCACCTGCGACAAGTATATATGATATCCAGAAGCTGCATTTTTTATGGCGTGATTATCCCATTTTTCCCAGCCTTTTTTTTTTGTCTAAAGTTTTAAATAAAAAAGAATTGAAGGACTAGGTTGATGCCTGTAGACTGTAGTCTTGGCCACCTAAAGATTGTTTCGTTTCTTTTTTCTTTTTTCTTTTTATTTCCGGTTTGTTTTAAATTTTTATGATAGTGGAATTAGGTGGATGTCTGTCTTCCTCCCACGCCATGTTGACGAGTTCATTTTTTTAATCCATCATCATAATTTTATATCTATTAGATTAACAATAATGCGATGAACATAATTGTATAAAAAAGAGAATTAAGAATTTTAAAATTCAAGCCGTGTAATAAAATATTAATGAGTTTTTTTCATAAAAAATACTAACAAATATTTAAATTTTCAATTACTTGGATAAGTGAAAGTTGGAAACACCTAAAGTGAAATGTCACTATTTTTTTTTTTTTGAAACTGGTGATAATTACCTCTTTGAGGCGAATCAGAACCCTCCGGTATCCCCACGGATCCGCCTATGAGACTAATCCAGAGTTCGGGTGCGAGTCCAAGGATTACGGTACTTATGCCCCTCCCCAGATAGTGTTGGTGGTATTCGAACCGAGGTCCTCTCCACCACTCAGTCCCCATGCTACCAACTGAGCCACCACTCTTGGGTAAATGCCACTATTTTTAATGTTATTTTACTTATTCCATGAATCGGAGGCAGGAGTAGGATCGATTAATTGACTCGTGGTACAATGTCATGAACAGATTCTATCTGGTTGATCCTACCAGTAGTCATATGCTTGTCTCTAAGCTTAAGCCATGCACGTGTAAGTTGAACAAAATGAAATTATGAAACTGCACAACTTTAATTTGAAAATTTGATTTATGTAATAAAATATTAAAGAATTACTTACATAAATGAGATATTAATAAATATTTTGAATTTTAATTATTCGTAATAAGATAATAATAAATCTTTCCATTTTTATAATAAATTACTGTGCACAACATGTCACAAGAATATTATGATACATATTAAAATTTAGATAAAACATTAGTGCTGCAAGCTAAATTTCACTTGGTTGATAATACATAAAAGTAGCTATTCATATATATATATATATATATAGGGAAAAATGTCTATACTTTTAAATTACACAACTTACATCCTTTCACTCTCACAAAGAGGTGGGACCCACAACTTTATTTTTTTTTGTCAACTCTCTCTCCTCCTTTATCTATCTCTTTCTCTCTCTTAAAATGACACAACTTTACATCCTTCAAAATTATACACACTTTTCCCATATATATATATATGTTTGGCCTGAAAGAATTTTTATATTATATATAGATAGAATATACGGATTAATACATGGAAGACTCGATCTAATATTCAAGAGGCAAGAGCGTTAAATTCCTTCTCGGATGCAATACGGCCCACAAGTTATAGCGAATGCTTAGAGTAGGCCCTGTTTTAGAAAATAAATGGGCTAAGCATGTTTAAATAAAACTGGGCCAAGCCCGTTCAAGCAATACACAGTTATTATTTATTAGTATTACGGTCATCGTGGTTCTGGTTTTGTTTTTGTTAATTAATGAGTTAAAAACAAAGAGATTAATGTTTCTTATGACTGGGCCCTATATATTTTTGTACAAGAGATAATTTTATTTACTACAATATGAAAAATATTAAACCCAAAAGAAATTATACAATCAGTTTATTAAGTCTTAGAATGGCCAAACTATATTAATATTACTATTATTTAGACTTTTTGAAAAAAAAAAAAATTGTGTTACAGTATTGCAAGCGATCACAATTTTCATACTTTTTTGTGACAGATATGCTGCACGAGAAAAGTAATTTTTCTTTGGGCTTGGGCCCATAATTAAAATAAACATCATAATATTGTTTGATGTCATTGCAGAACTTCGGCTGAAGGAATGTGCAAAATTGACGAAGTATATGTACGTAGAAATCCTGCATATATGTTAATTCTGGAAAGAATAATGAATGATTTCAAGGATATAATAATGTAAAGTACAAAATATTATAGTGATTTAGGTCTAACTGTTATTTTAGTAATTAATTCCCGGTGATGAATACATGATAAATGCTATCAGAGTCACCTCACCTTGCCCAAACTTACAGAAATCGTATATATTAAACAGATTAGTGATATCATGACATGATATCTACGTAGTATATATATGAATATGCAACAAGCCATGTTATAGTTTCCCATCTTTATCCTAATTTTTAAAATTGAGGAATAGTTATATGGTATGGCATATTCCTTAAAAAGTTACCCGGTTACAGTACTTTCCATAAAATGACAGAAACTTAGAGATGGCGCATCCCATTGATTAAACTCTCACTTGCTATTTAGTTGCTAAGATTAAAATTAGCAAAGATCGATTAGTATTGTGGTCCCATAGAATATGTTTCTTGAGAGATATGGCTACTGCTCCATCAACTTTATATGTGGCATTAATGATCAAAGGCCAACTTGCTGCATCATTTTAGTGGGAATTTTGCTCCTTCCCTTATGTGGCCGGTTCCTTTTTATTTATTTTTCGATATAAACCATATGTTCATAACAAATAGTGTTGAATATTTAAAACTCATCCAACTACTAAATAAGCCGCAAACGAAGAAAAATGTTCAGATTAAGTTTGTGTTGTGAAGAAGACTGTCTTATTTGATGAACATTCTGAAAACTTGGATGACGTAATTGATCTGCTATTTTAAATGTATATGTTTTTTTCAGTCATAACATATTCCTCACTAAAACTATTTTAATTAGTCCAAATCAATCTAAGGATACAAGGTGTGTGTCATGATACTCGACTGAATTTGACGTAAATTGAAGCAGGGGCTGCCAAGACCATAGTCTGCGAGAATTGCCAGACCTGGAAAAATTTGGCCCTTCACTGAAGAATAATCCAAATCAAGAATTAAAACCATAAAAGGTTAGATATACTACATTAAGTAAAGATTTTGTGCGGACACTTCTTCAACAAATCACTAGCAAGATTTGTTTTGTTTTTATTCCCCCTTTCTTTTTGTTCAGGGTAATGGATATATTAGACGATATTGTTCATGATGCTTTTTGGAACTTTTTCTTAATTGAAATGCATTTGTCAAACAGGGACATGAGAGTACATCCATTTAATTAATTCAAAAACAAATCAGCGTCATTTTCATCATGCCGAAAGTTCAACATCCAATTGTCGTTTTCAACAAGCACTACTATTTTCATAATAAAAATAAGGGATATATTTTTCTTATGTTGTAGGAAAAGAATTACCTCATGTTGTAGAAATAAAAGTATAAGTGAGACCCACGTGTAAGAGGAGAGAGAAAAAAAAAGTGGTGGGACCCAACCTCTTTTGTGTGTGTAGGAGAGATGTTTATCTCATGTAAAATGAGATAAACATAACCCTAAAAATAAATATATATGGTTATATCTTTTAAAAGGACATGTGTTTTTCCATAAAAATAAATGCATAAAATTTGAAATTTTTCGAGAGGACATCCAAATCAGTAACCAGTTGCGACCGTATATATGGAGTTAATCTCGCTCTAGTACATCTGAGAACATTTTATTAAAGGAAACAATTATTCTCCTGAGATAAATTTTTCTTCCTATATTTTTTTCGATAATTGTGCAAATATTTTTTTTTTTTAGATAATAAACCCCACTATTATATGTTTATGACATAAGATTTTTTTTCTAATTTAACATAAGACTGAAGCCCTCCGTTGAAACACTAAAAAGAGGATAATCTTAGGCACATATAAAGACGCTAGCTTGTTTGTCAAACAAATAATATTTTTATGAACTTGAAATATCACGTGTAAAAATAAATAGATAATTTCAGTTCCATTTTAGTAGCTTTTAGAAATGTAGGGATTTTTTAAGCCGTTAATTTGTTTTGTAGAATTAAAATTGATCAAAATCATATGCATAACTTCCCTAGAAAAACCAAAAAAATAAATAAAAATAGTTAAACTTTCTAAGGTATATCTTATACATTTTTCGACCAAAGTTCAGGAAGAATTTATTTTGAAACTTGAGATAATGGGTTATGTTTATCTCATTTTACATGAGATAAACAATTTTTCTACACACACAAAAAGAGATTGGGTCCTACCACTCTTTTTTCTCTCTCCTCTTACCTGTGAATCACACTTATACTTTTATTTCTACAACATTAGGTAACTTTTTTCCTACAACATAAGAAAATATATCCCATATATAATTGGCGTGTGTGTGTGTCTATATATATATATATATATATATATTTATAAACAAAAAATTTGTAAATATAACTTCTCATGTATATAGGTAAAATTGATTATGATTCTCGCATTTAATATTTTCACCCACTTTTGTATGATTATGATTCTTAGAATTTATTTACAGGACGTTAATGTTGGGAAATTCGTTCCCTCAAACTCCAATGTCAAGCGGGTGCTCGTCGCGGGGGGCCACCACCAATGAGCTAAGGCTACACCAACCATAGCAAGTGGATCCGACACCATGTCTCAACCCAAAACCTTAAGGCATTGGGTTCATGGGTCCTTTCACTTATATACTCTTCACTTAGCTCATTACCAACCAATGTGGGACTCATCACACTTGAATATCTCAACAATCTCCCCCTCAAGTGTGAAACCCACCATTGGTATGCTCCCCCTCAACCGAGTACCCGAAGCGCAAAGTACTCGACCCGCCTCCTAGCCAATCATTAGGCTAGCTCGAGCCCAATCCGACTCTGATACCACTGTTGGAAAATTCGTTCCCTCAAACTCCAATGTCAAGCGGGTCCAGGGGAAGCTCGTGGCGGGGGGCCACCATCAATGAGCTAAGGCTACACCAACCGTAGCAAGTGGATCCGACACCATGTCTCAACCCAAAACCTTAAGGTATTGGGTTCATGGGTCCTTTCACTTATATACTCTTCACTTAGCTCATTACCAACCAATGTGAGACTCATCACACTTGAATATCTCAACAGTTAAGCGGTTGGAGAAAAGTAAAGTATATATATATATATATATATATATATATATATATATATATATATATATAGGGGCCGGAGAGTTATATTTACAAATTTTTTGTTTATAAACTCTTACAAACTATATTAAAAATTTATAAATTTTTTTTGTAAAGAAATCATTTGTTATATATATATATATATATATATATATATATAGAAGAGGGGGAGGGGTAGGGGGTTTGTTGTTGTTGAATTACCTTACAAGGTTCTGTTTAGTTGCTTTGATCATTTTTCAAAGGAAAAAATGTGAATCATTTTAAAGGATGTAATGTTGTGTCATTTTAAGTGAGAGAAAGAGATAGATAAAGGAGGAGAGAGAGTGGACAGAAAAATATAAAGGTATGGGTCTCACCTCTTTGTGAGAGTGAAAAGATATAAGTTGTGTCATTTAAAAGGACAAACATTTTTCTCTTTTTCAAATAAAGAAGAAGGTAGCTTTCCTCTTTTTTTTATTTCTTTTCCCTTTCAGCTTATCTCCTGCTGTATAGTTCCATTATATTATAAAAATAAATAAAACGCAATGCAATTTTTCTAAACACACAATGCACTAATTATTCTTTTTTTTCTTTTTATATAGAACCTTTTATATATTATTTTAATCATTTTTAATGATAAAGGTGAAATTTGATCCCAAATATTTTTACCATCTGTGCAAAACAATATGTACAATTAAATATATTTATTTGAAACTAATGCAGTTCACTTTTAATTTGCACTAACCTATTAAAATTTACTACCATTGTTCACAAGTTGTAATTTCTTTAGTTATTATTTGATTTCATAATGGTAATCCCAAAAAATAAAAACCACCAAAGCATTATACCCTCTTTTAATGCAAGCATCAACATCATTATAACTTATGAGCATGTTTTTTTTTTTTTTTTGGTGGTTACTTATAAGTTATAAGCATGAATTTAATTGCATGTATGTGTACTCGAAAAAACAAAAAGGAAAAGGGCCGTAGGCCAAAGCACATAAATGAGGTGGGGGAGTTTTGATTATAAAGAAATATTTAGTTTCCTTCCGGGCAGGCCAGTAAATCGCAAAAGGGGGAGCACTTTAAAGTTTAAATTACTGTAATTATTTTGAAAGTTGAGCTATTAATTAAAACTTTAATTAAAATAGACCTGCTTTCTTCTGGCAAAGGGACCTCCTATATACCTTTTTGGTTATGTGCACTACTAGAACAAGCACATATAATTAGTTGGGAAAAACTTTTTTTTCCCCCTTCTCTCAATTAAGAAGGATAATTGATAGTGATCGGAAGCGAACTTGGAATAATGAGTATGTTTAAATTCTGTTTTTAAAAATAATTTTTATTTTTTCTTTAAAAAAATCTGTTTGATTATATCTATTCTGTAAAAAAAAAAATTGAAAATTATATCTACTTCTTGATTTTTTGAATCAAATTTAAAGAACATATTTAAGTTATTTCTGTTTTGTATTATTTTTAATTTTTAATTTTTTTAAAATATATATATATATATATATAGGAAACACTCATTTCATTGATTACTCTACAAAATAATTTTAAGAAAAAAACACAATCAATCAAACATGTCCAATGTTTTTTCCTTTTCCCTTGGAATTATTGTTCAACCCTCCTCTTGGCTTCACATTTGTATCCAGTTCCATTATATATATGTTTATATATTTAATATATAATATCATTCCGAGTTACGATAATTGGATGATCTTTCACAGCAGAAATGCAAATTTTATCAATCACAAAGGATACAAGTTATATTACCACGAAAAAAATAAATACAAGTCCTGTTTAATGATATCCCTTATTTTCTGTTTTGAGTGTTATGCAACATGTTGTAATTGTAGCTACTTAAGACTATGATGAAAAAAAATGTGTGGTCCCCGGAAAACAGTATGGCATCAGCACACTTGTTGCCATCAATTATGGGCTTATTATTACCACAAATATTAATACAGTGCATATACACATGCATTTTCTTTTTCTCCCAAACCGTGAGTTGGTGGTCTCCCCACGCTCCCGTTTAACTTGATTTGTTTTCTCTTCTCAAATTTATTCGTGGTTAAGGGTAGAGAAACATTGTATATATATATGCGTTGTTCATGTTATAATCAAACACGTGTCATAAGAGGGGAAGGAGGGGAGGGGGGGGTAAGAGAAATGTTTCGTGCACGAGATACAAGGTATTGGTACACCACCAATCCACCTCAACCATAAGTATCTGACAGACTTCAGAACATGTTAACTAGTTCATAACCGGTACTGACCCATCAACAAAAACAACATTATTATTTCCTTGCTCCCCAATACCAGGGCATCTTGGGGTCACATGGAGACCCATGTGGCCAAGGAGTTTAGCGTATCTAACAAGTGCAGTCCTCACTCCACAACCTATAAAACCTACTCTGTAGCTTAATTTATTCCTAATATACAATATAGTGCATGTACATTTACATGCTCTAGGATTCCTAACACAAAACCATGGCAGCACTCTTCTGTGGGCTCGACCCTCAAAGTGGGGACCGATTTCCCAAACCAACACACGTGTAACAACTTTGCATCTCTCCTTTGTCAAGAACCATACACGTGTACTTAAGGACCATTAATAACCTACACAGCTTCTGACACCTTAAATGCCAATGCCAAAGATTAAGGTAAGAGGTTCCTATTATTTCCTAATCTTCACCATGCTCTTTATGAGTCCCATTACAACGTGCGATCCGGATTTACAATAATTGGTCATATATATGGGTTTGATATGATCCTCTTGTAGATTTTGTTCCCATGATTATAGTACTTCGGCATTAATTTTTACAATTTTTAATTCCAAGGTTGGGTTTGGTGGGAGCAAGAGGAGCAGCTTATATGATGGGTGACCAAGAGTGAATAGTGAGACTGCCAGCTACCTCAAAGTAATATATGTAGTTTTTTTCAAAAAATAATTTATTAAAATGGGAGCATATTCAATAGAAATATTCTACCCATTTTCTTTTTATCCACCTAAGATCACGAGCCAATGAACATTGTACAATGAGAGGAGATGGAGAAGGGGAATATATTACAAAGCTATGGTTAGTGTAAAAGAAAGAAGACAATTGGCAGAGAAATGGTGTTCGACTTTTCCTTCTCGCCAATAATTGAAACTTTAAAAAGCTTAGTTTAATTCATAGATAAATCTGGTGGACTCATCTTTCCACGTCCGACACAAATTAACAGCTGAGTGTTGTCAAAGGTTGGAGCCATGTTGGTGTCTCTATTCCAAATATCTATGTTATTCCTCACATCAAACATCTCCTTTTGAGTGGATTCCAACTCCTTATTCAACCATATAGATTCCCTAACCCAGTGTTGAGTTTCACTTTCACTAACCTAACCAAAAGTTTAACCTTCCTCGTCCTCATTACAAACACAAAATTTAATTTGAAAGCCCTCTCTCATTTAGCAGATTCGCTTTCTACCTGAAGAGGAGGGTTACTTCATGGCCCAAAAGAGAGAGAGAGAGAGAGAAGTGGGTTCCTTCGAACTTAAGCACCCATTATTCTGCCAGTCCCTGTTTATCTCTTCTTTTTCTTTTGCCAACTTTGCTATGTGCATAACACGCAGAATCTAAGCAATAACCTTACAGTCTCGATCATTACATTATGGACTAGTAGCTTTTGTGTATGTTTCTTGTTTCAAGAACACGGGGCACAGCTTTTTGGATGTGTATAATATCTGTGGTCATTTCACATGATTTGTAAGTGTTTGAGATTTTTATATTAGACTCGGCCATGTAATATTATATATGGCGCCCCCTCACGTTTCTACTTAAACAAAGCAGGCATTTGGTTCACAAGAAAGTGGACACAGAATTATAATGGAAATATCTAAAACCTTTCTTCCCTTTCCTTTAGAAAAGATGAGCATCTGTTTCATTTTTCAATATGAAACTCCTTTTCTATGCATGGGACTGGAAACCTCCTTTCATATTTTATATATCGCCATGTTGCATGTGATTATAGAACTTAATTATCTAACCTTCCATCTATGTATAAATAATCAGTAAATGCCTACTTTATCTAACCTACCATCTATATATAAATTAATAATCAGTAAATGCCTACTTGCTCACATTCAACATATATACTACATATATAGTAAAAAATTATTGATTTAGAATCAATCAAAGATCTTTCTTTATTGGTGTTATAGCTAAACTAACCAAAATTTCTAAATCATTGCTTAAATATTCTCTTGCTTCAACAATTATTGATACAGAATCAAAGAACATATATATTTAGTGTACAGACATCTTGGTGGCGTAACAAGAGGTTTTCAACTTTCTGACTATACCATTTTTTGTCCCTTTTCTGAAGCTTATCTCTCTGTTTGGGTTTATGGCAATATATGAATCCATGATGTAATTTTCCAATGCTCAAAAGGAGTGTAGAAATGTCAGTATACTGCATGACAGAGCGAAAGCTGTGGGAGTGCATCAGGCATGGACAAAGAAACATTGATTCACACGTTGAATAATGACATAGCATAGGATTGAGATTTTTGAGCACCAAAAAATTCTTGCCCACAACTATTACTTTTGAGTCAGCTTCAGATTCAGGATAGAAATATTCTAATAAACCAGTCCATAAGGGGTCCTGTTAGTCATATTACCCGAATCTTAAAGTATCCGATCGTTGATGGTTATGATGATCTTATCTCAACATTAAGGATATTTTACTGAGATGGGAATTCCGTTTTCCCTGTTATTGCATATAACCAGTGGGCCTAAGCACCATACAAGTGGATGATTGTAGGGGTAGAGGCTTTCTTTCTGACATGGGTGTGCATATTATAGCCTATACAATGAATCAAATATTATAGACTTTTATCCACAATAAATATAATTAGCATAATTAATTGTTATCCAAAAGAAGAATGTCTATTAATATTTGTGTAACCTTCACCAAGAAACCAGATATAAAGCAGAGAAGGAAACCAATTATTGCAATTAAATCAAGAATTACAAACAGCATTATAGGCTGAACAATTAATTGCCAATAAAAGAGCAGCTTCGATTTACTTATGCCTCTTCTCCCTTCCTATATTTTTTTTAAAAACTAAAATATAATAAAATCAGCTGATATGATAGATGTGAAACGAACACTTCTTTTCCCAAAGGCCAAAACAATATCACTTCATACGCTTATTCAAGATGTCATAATCCATTTAGTTCTTTGCCCATGTAGTGTATCGTAAAAGTACAGCCAAGTTTTTTCTTAGTTCTGGAACAAGCAGCAGTGTTAACGACGGTGTTTTCAATGTTCTCTTTACCACAAAACAAGAAGCCAATTCGTACGAGCAAAGCAACTAGATTTGGAGAAGAATTTCGATGGTTCGATCAATCAAAATCCACCAACTATTGAGGAGAGAGAAATGAAAAAGAAAAATTTATGGAAATGTTGCCTCCTGAATAAAAGAATCACATGGGCCTTGGAACACTAAAATTTTCCCCCTAATTTTGATCCATTGGTGAAGAGTTTGGGTAAATTATATTAACTTATGTATTCAATTCATATTTATATAAAATAAAATAAAATAAAGTTCGTACGAGCTCCCAAAGTAGATGGTAAGACACTAAGCATGTCACGACTGAGAACTTAATTATAATATACATTTTTTGATACGCGTAACTTAAAATATTTAATTATAATAGGAAGAGCATGGATTTAATCAGAATTAAATCTGATGTTACATAGACTTTTCCCTGTACTACATGTACTACTTGGCTAATTACAGAAACGCGGACTTGCTTTCAAACTCAGAAAGGCACTTTTCTCTTTCTTTTTTCCATACATTTTTGTTCTTTGTTCTAATCTGAACAAAACAGAGAAAAAAAAGGGTCCTATATCCTACCCTAGCGAATTTCATTTTTACGGCAGCGTAGGTATGTATAATGTCATTCTATTCATTTACACCCAGGAACGTGCTCGCAGGGATACTTGTTTCCACTCCACCAAACGTTGAAGGAAGTCCATAACCTGCATAAAATAAATATATAAATAAATAAATAAACAGATATATTTTAGGCATACAAATACAATACAACGGTGCAAAAATAGATGAAATTATACTTGCCTCATTGGGTTCCTGTAAAGAGTATGATGCAGTTGTTTCCTTCGGAAATTTCGAGACAAGAATACCAAAACCTTGTCCTCTGTCTCTTAATTTCTGCTTATAATAAAACAATTAGTTAGTTCAAATTATCCCGGACAATCAACTAACAAACATACTTGGTCTCCAAATTAACGGAGCAGTAATTTTTTAGAGAAATAACAATTGGAATATATATATATATATCAATTAAGATCATTGGATACCTTGAATGCATCTTCATCGGTTCTGTCATCACCAATATAAACAGGAAAGACATCATTACAGTTGGCAAATCCTGTTGAAAACGATTTATGATTTAGATATCGATGGATAATTAAAAAATTACTATATATTGAGAATCCCACAGATATAAAAAATCTTCATTGAATAAATTAATCCCACAGGGCGTGGGTTTCCTCTTAATTGTTTGAAATGGTCAAACACTTGGAAGAGTTATCCAACAACTAACTGATCATGAGTAGTGACTTATACATGACTTAGTGAAATTATTTTGTTCAATGATATATATATATATATATATTGCATGTTTAACTGTGACAGATAAAACCAAGAACCAAAATCGAATGTATTAGATTAAAACTCACCGAGTGACTCTAACAAAAATTCCAGGGCCTTCCCTTTGTCCCATTTAATAGTGGGACGAATCTCTAGTACCTGTATTAAACAAATGGCATTAAATGTGAGATATCTCTCATTTGTTATTCTTAATCTTCCTCCCAGAGGCACCTTCAAACTGAATCAAATACCCCACCAGAGAGATAAAGAAGATAACAAAAGAACCAAGGCCCACCTTTCTTCCTTGGCTAAGACGAAGCTTCGGGTATTCCTTTAACACTGATCTCACTTGGTGTGCCAGTTCACTCCATTTCTGGGAATCGTGCATTGGAGACTGAGTTAAACTCTTTTCACGAAAGTAGCAATAATCTAAATAAGAATTTTGTGGCAGCAAAAACATGGATGGCTTGTTTTATGTACCTTTTCATCGACGCAGCGAAAATGAACAGACACGCAGAACTTGTTGTTCTCGACCCTGGCTCCAGGAGTTGATTTCGTTTTCTCAACTAATTGTTGGTACACCTGAAAATTGGTACAAAGAAAATAAAAAAACGTTTATTTTTACTTATTATAATTTTTAAAATAAAAATATATATTAAGATGAGGAGGGCGTGTAAAGGGAAAAATTGACGAACCTCATCTATCATGGGAAGAAATTCACTGGCAGGTTGAAAAAGAACTGCCTCTGCTTTATTGTTCTGCAGAGCATAATCGATGTAATATTAATATATTTCTTAGAATTAGAAAACGTTACGGCCTTACTAATACACTATATAACTAGTTCACTCACTTTGTTGTATTTTGAGCTTCTTGTTGGGCCTTTAATATCCATACCATGGCTTCCAGCATAATATAGCTCTGCCAGGCGAACAAAATTGTATACCTATAGTTTGCAAAATAACACATGAATTTAATCCTTTTTTCATTTTGAAAGAATAAAAAATGAATGAAAAGGGCAGAATTTAAATTGAAAGTGTACCTTGTCTCTGCTTCTGCCGCTAACTATTGCAGTGGGAAAACACCTTGCGAGTTTCCTTACTGTTTTTCTCATCTGATATGTGGGACATTAGAATATGTTAGCAACCAATATATTATATTTATGATATGATATGACATAATTGTAAGCATTAGTACACTAACCGAATCCGACATGAAAGCACGGTCGGGGTCCTCTACTATAGGCGACAAGGTACCATCGTAGTCTAGGAAGATTACAATTTTCTTTCCCTTCGATGAATCCATAATTTCCTCAAACATGTCTAATGCTGATGGGTGGCGAAGCTGTTTGACAAAGAACATAAGTTGCTTATACGTTAGAGCAAAATCAAGATCCATTACTTGTTCAAAATTTGTATAGTTTTTATTGATTGATGAGATGTACGAGACTGAGAATGGTTCTCACAATCCAAGAGTTTTGTTCTTCGGCCAAAGAAGGAGTGGATTTGACATGGGTTGGAGAAGAGGCTTTCATGGAGTCAATCCATGCATTGATTCTTTGTCCTCCATTGATTTCAAGGTTCTTCAAAATCCTCCTCCTTGGAATGAGAATGTACCCACCTGGCCCCGCCGGTGGCTTTTGTGCAGCAGTTATAGCCCAGTTGATCCCAGATTTCGTCTCGGACACTACCACATTCTGCTGAGTCATCTTCGCTGCAGAACAAACCCAATCTAACGGTTATCATGTTATCGAGGCATACAGAGTAGGCATATACATAATCCGAGAATGTTAAGGAAAAGGTAAGATATTAAACCTTAAGGATCCCGAAGGAGTAAAGCAAACTAATTATGATTTGTTATAGTTGCGTGGTTTTATTGAAGAGAAAGAACAGAACAAAATGAAGGAGCAGAGAAGCAATAGATCAGAGCATAACAAGAAGGGAGAAAAAAAGAAGAAAAGAAAGGAATAATAGAAATGGAGAGATCGAGAGAGAGAGAGAGAGAGAGTATGTGTGGGGGAAGAGACACAGCCCCTGGCTTTGATTTATAGTTACAATTACAAAGCAGAAGCTCCAAAAGGACCAAAACTCTCTTAGGTAGGACCCACGTTTGGAAAAGAATGAGGCCCCCACAACTTTGCATCCCCGATATCCTTGAGGTCCCCCCCCCCCCCCCCCCCCCCACGTACCACACTACACTGTCTCTCACATCTTCAAACTGCTATGCAATTTAATCTCAGGTCCTAATTCTAAACGCCAACTCACTCAACAAAGGCATAGCAGCCAGTCATAAATTTTTCATTCATAAAGTATTAGTCATAAATTTTTTCATTCATAAAGTATTATCTCTCAAACTATTCTTTTCCGACTAGAAAATAAAATTTCTCCACGTGGCCGACATCCTATGCCGACTCTTTCGCAGAGGGTTTCTGCCACGTTGCATTCAAATTTCAAGCGGTATTCATATTTAATTATTAGTTTTTTTATATAATAAAATGAATTATATACTTGTCACCAAAAAAGTTTATAATCTTTACAATTAATCTAATCATCATTGATTTTCATCAATTTAACAGTTATAATTTATTAGAAATTATTGAGTCGTGTTTATTAATTAATTATTAATTTCTATAAATTATAACCGATAGATTGACGAAAATCAATGGTGATTAAATTAGTTGTAAATGTGATAAACTTTTTGGTGGTAAGTATATTCTTCCTGTAATAAAACAGTGTAAACATTATATATAGAAGGCAAAGTACAAAACAGTATTTTTTTTTTCTCTTTCAAAAGGAGAGAATGAGGGATAAAGAAAGAGACGTAGATGTCTCACAGGAAATTAAGGTCATATTTGATTTTTTTCATTATTTAGTAAAATTGTTTTTGAAAATTATTTTAAAGAACAAAAATATAAAAAACCTTGTTTGATAGACTTTATTTTGAGAAAGTTTTAAATATTTGATTCATGATACTTTATTAACAGTAGTGGTGATGGAGGCGGTTTTGGGGGCAAGGTTCGTGACGATAGTGGTTTAAATTGAGGATAGAAAATTACTTAAAATAAAGAAAAGAAAAGAAAAAAAAACTGAATTGTATTTTTATTTTTCTATTCTAAAAATAAAGTATGCAGACTAAATTTTATAAACAATTATATAAAAAGGAGAAGGATATACTTACCACCACAAAAGTTTATCACCGTTCCAACTAACTTAATTAACGTTGATTTTCGTCAATCTAACGATTATAATTTATTGAAAATTATTGGATTTCATTTATTAATTAATTATTAATTCCTAATAAGTTCAATAAATTGTAATCGTTAAATTAACAAAAATCAACGATAATTAAATTGGTGATAAAAGTAATAAACGTTTTTAAAACATAAAACTTTTTCAAGAAGAAGAAAAACTCAAAAAAGGCTCTAAACTGTTCTCATCAGATAATGTGATATATAGTAAGCGTTTAATATATCTCAGGAGATAAAATTATTTCTTATATACATATTAAATAGCAAGGACTATGTGGATCCATATGAAAAGAAAAAAGAGAAAAATGTGTGTATGAAATAAAATTATTTCTTATGACACACTAATCCCATATAATAAACTAATTAATTAGTAGTATTTATATCTATCGTTTTTTATGACTAGTCTACATATTCCTTTTTGATATTATTATTTTGAATCTCAAGAGGTGAGATAAATGGTGAAGATTAATTGAGATTATATCTAATGATATTGATTTTTTTTTTTTTAAATCTAACTATATTAGAGATGAGTAACTAAAATATATATTAAAAAAGATAGGCATAATATCTTATTCCATAAAATAAATTATTTTTAAAACTCCTTTTAGATAAATATAAAAAAAAGTTTTAATTTCAAAATAAATTACTTAAAAAAACACAAGTTGAGTTGTGCCTTCTATGATAAAGTTATGGGTTGTTTTTTTTCTGCCGTCACCGTAGATAAGTTATTATACAGCATCATTTTGGACAAAAATTATGGTATTTTTGTAATTTTAATTTATTTCAAGATTATTATAGTCTTTATAACTATAATTTTTAATCTTTCAATCTCTAAATAATATCATTTTGAAAATAAATATAAATAACTTATCTGTAATAATTGCATAAATATTTTTGTGTAAAGTTATTTGTGAAAAAAGTTCATATTTCCTTACGTGTGCAGTAACAGTCCAATTTGTACAACAAGAACAAACGACGCCCATTGAAAAACTCTAGCGCAAAACAAGCAGCTCGCACCGAAAACCAATGGTACATTGAACGATACCAGTCGCTGCATCCGCGTTAATTACACTTACACTACGCATGCGATTGCATTAAAGACGTACGGATTCAGTGATCAGAATAAAAGTTTTGATATTAAATACTTATTCATATGACATACTACTTTTAAATATATACACATGAATTATATTGCTATCTATCTTGCTCCATAATTTCAAAGAAATATATAATTTTATTAGCCACAAAATTTTATTGCCGCTCGCACCGAAAATTGAACGATTCCAGCCGCTGCATTCGCGTTATACTTATACTGAATACTAAAGGGCTACAGATCAATTAAGATGCATGCGATTGCATTACAGACAACATGGATTCAGAAAAAAAATAGATAATAAATACTTATTTATATGACATTCTACTTTTAAAAATATATACATGAATGGCTCTATCTTGCTTTATATTTTCAGAGTGTATAATTTTTTGGAATAGTGACCAAAATGTCACTGTTCACTAATTTTTTTTTATCTAAATATTACACAAACAGTATAAAAAAGTTACATTACAGTTACAACATTTTAACCTTATAAATTACAATAAGATTATATGTAAACATAGACGGTATCGTAAGAGATGAGAACAATATTTTAAACATATTCTATTACCTAAGAGACCTAAAATCGTAATTATTAAAATAAAAACAAAATTTTTCTAACCTAAAGTTTATACCTATAAATTAAAAAATATCAAAAAATTAATATTACTATATAATGCATAAATAAATAAATATTAAACACTAAGAAATAACAACATTAATATACATAGCTTCTAACCTACGGTCTGAAAAAATTAATAATTCTTCTAACATAAGTTGTCTACCTATAAATAAATAAGATGACACAATTAATATTATTAAATAACGTATAATCAATAAATTATTAAATACAAGCTTTAACAACATTAATATAAAATTCTTCTAACCTAAGTTTTCAACTTATAACTAAATAATATGGCACAATTAATATTATTAAATAATGCATAATCAAAAAATTATTAAATACAAACTTTAACAACATCAATATAAAATTCTTCTAACCTAAGTTTTCAACCTATAACTAAATAAAATGGCACAATTAATATTACTAAATAATTCTTAATTAAAAAATTATTTAATACTAAATTTAACAAGATTAACATAAAATTCTTATAACCTAAATTTTCTACCTATAAATAATATTCAACAATTAATATTATTAAATAATGTATAAATATAAAATACTAAACCTAATAACATTAACATATATATTCTATCCGATTGTCTCAATAATAAAATTAATCTTCTAACCTAAGGTTTCATCTTATAAATAAGTAAAATCAAATAACTAACATTAAAAAATTGCAAAAAAATAATATTTAAATTACTAAACCTGCTAATGTAGAGAGAGATAGAGAATGAGAGGGAAAAAGAAAAGAGTGAGAGTTAGAGTGAGAGGGAGAGAAGTCTGGGGTGGGGGGAATAGGGGGAGGGAGGAGGGTTTATGTAGGCTGAGGATGTGTGATAACACATATTTTGTTACACTTATTTATTATTCTTGGGTGGTATTTTTATGATTTATTTGAATTAAATAAAGGTCTTTTGGGTCAAATTAGAATTCTAGATTTTAATTGGGTTTAATTGATTTACGTCATAATTTTCCAGATTTACACTACTTTCATATTTTGACCATATCTCAATGTCCGATTGACTCCATTCTTGTTGCATTTTGCAGCTAACAAATCGGGCTACAATCGATATTTCAGCTACTGAAGCCCAATTCGGACGGGAAGATGGTCGAAACTGGAGCCCAAGATGGACTTGTTTTGCTGGAAATTTATTTTGACGTTTGGACTTAAGTTATACTTTTGAACCCAATGTACATGAGGCCCAGAGCCATTACTTCTGTTTTGTTTCCTTTTATTTTGGGTTGGATTTGTAGAGCCCGAAGCCCAGCTTGATTAGGGGTCAAAAGGGCGAGAGTAGGGAACTTGTGGAGAACATATCTTTCGTTTAAGTTTAAATTTTACAGTTTAGAAATTAATATAATTTTCATCTTTTCTCTCTCCTCTTTTCTTTAATCAACCCAAGGTTTGAGGATTCCATGGTTGAATCCTGAGGACCTGCGCCTCATTTTGAACCAAATTTGTTTCTCTTTCCAACTCGGTTTGGCATCGCGCGATTGTGGGTGTTCAATCTGAGATACGCGATTGCGTTCTTAGGAAAGAGATTAACATTAGATTTAATGGTTAGGTTGATTAATCTAATGAACTCAAGTCGAACGGGTTGATACTCTGCGATTGCGCGAGTAGACGCGTCGTATTCGACCAAACGCTAAGTGATCGCTTAGAGAAGGTTCTCAATTGGAAACAAGGATTCTGATTCAATTGAGATCAATCATGATTTGGTAATTATTTGTCCAATGATGGATATCCTTGGAATCCTAATTCTTCGGTTGGTTGCTTTTAATTTGATTATTTTTTATTTTATTTTATTTTTTATTTCCATTTAAATTTACAATCATATTAAAAAACCCCATTTTAGTTTCCGTTTTTCTTTAGTTTCCGTTTCTCCTTATTTTCTCTTTTTATTTAGTTTTCGTTTCTCCTTATTTTCTCTTTTCATTTAGTTTCCATTTTCATTTGGTTTCCATTTTATTTTTATTATTATTTTATTATTATTATTTTTATTTTTATTTTTATTTTTATTATTATTATTTTTATTTTTATTTTTATAACTGAGCGATTAAGTTCCTTGCAAACTCCTTGATAGACGACTCAGGTTGACACTTTACTACAAATTTTTAATAAACCTGATTTAATTAATTTGCGCGAGTTCAACAGCTCGTGTCAATGGGTAGCCGTTGCACCAAGTTCGCTACCCACCCCAGCGAATTGGTGCATGTCAGACACGTGGCCTACTAGCCGTTACACATAGTTCGCTGCCTACTGCAGCGAACTTTGTTGCGTGTCTGCCACGTGGCATGGCTGGCGGATAGTGCAGGTGCATTAATTGTAACGTAGATCGCTACTGGGAGTAGCGAACTTATTGTCCACCAGAAATGTGCCACATCAGCAAACCAAGTTCTCTGGCACTGTAGCGAACTTGTCCGCGTGGCATATTGGAAAATAACATTATTCGTGTGGTATTTGGGTAAAAAAATTAATGAACAGTGACATTTTGGTCACTGTTTCTAATTTTCTTAGCCATAAAATTTTACAGGCTCGATAATATTGGAGACAAATTCATCGAATTAATAAAAGTAATAATACAAATTATACATATTGATGTTAGATAAAACTACCCCACTTTCATGCACAATTGCAAATAACTAGGTCTCCCCTCGAAGAGAATATGTCTATTTACTTTAGATGATTTAAAAAGTAATTAAAAATTAAAAGTATGAAATTTTATAAAATTTAGTTTATAAATATATTTTCGTGTATAAGGTTCATCCCGAGCCTAAGTTTGAGGTAATAAAATTCTCATCATGAACTGCTAACAATCTACAAACTAGTTTGACTTATTTTAGGCATGTACTATAATAATAAGAGTAAATATCCTTTTTAGTCCTCATTAAATTTCAAGATGCCCGCTTTAGTTCCTACCAAATAAAAAGGCTATTCGTGGTCCCTAAGAATTTCAAAATGGACCCACTTAGTTGAAATCGTGGTCCCTCACAAATTCAAAAAATATCCACATTAGTCCCTCAAAAAGACTAAAATGGGTCGACTTTGAATTTCTTAGGGACCAAGAATAGCCTTTTTTTTTGGGTAAGCGAATAGCCTTTTTAATTGCTAGAGACTAAAGCGGACATCGTGAAATTTGCTAAGGACCGAAAAGTGTATTTACTCTAATAATAACCCAATCCTGTATAATGAGTAATTAGAGATTTTTGCATGATAATATGAAATTAATTAGAGAAGAAATCTAATTAATGAAATTAAATCATTTTTTAGATAAAAATGTATTACAATAAATTTTAGGTAAAAATATAGTATCTTAAAAGTTATCGGAAAATTAATAATGAGATAGTGAGAGACTATCTCATAAGTTTAGTTAATACTAAAATCCATGATATACATGATTAAATTTATGGCTTTTGAGTTAAGTTACACATTTCTTCATAGTAAGTCGTGGCTAGTAGGATTAAAGGTGAAAGTATAGTAAATGAGTATTTTAACCAAGGGTGTTTTGTTGACTTTGGTCAACTAACCTTAAGTGAATTAATGAGAGAATTAAAACTCCAAAGCAAGTCATTTTCCTCTTACAAAACAGCCCCCGTCGTCTTATTCTTCCTCAAGAAAGAGCAAACCCCATTGTTGATGAACTCAAAAACCTAATTTCCTCCATAGTTGATGAAATCAAATGGTTCTAAAAGAAAAATTGCTTAGAACCTTCCCTAAATTAAACACAAATCCTACCTCATTTTCATGTGGGAGACTTGGTAGAGAGAGATTCATTCCTCCAAAGATTTCGAGATTCATAGTGAGTTTTAAAGTTTGAGGGTGTTTTGAACCATAAGAAGCTTGGAAACCTTCCACCTCTTGATTACTGGGAGTTCTATGGTAAGTAAAATCACTCATTTTCATAGTTTTATGAAGATTTGAGATTTTTGAATTTTAAGGTGAATAATGACCACAAAATTTATGTGTTGTTAGAGGGATATTGATGTTGTTTTATGTTATTTATGATTTAGAGTAGGAAAAGTGACTTATTACCTGAGGAGAACCAGTGGAGACAACATTAAGTTGAGGACCTAGTTTATTGATTTTGAGAACAAAGGCTAAGTTGAGATAATGTAAAAATGTTGAGTTTCTAGTCATGACTCATTTTTTATATGTTGTTTGAGTTTATAATCACCTTTACACATTTTACAATAGGTTGCTTTGTGTAAGAATTTGGTGGTTGTACTCATTTAGATTGAAAAGCTAAGAACAAAAGTCTACAAGAGGTAAACTTTTGTACATTGGGATTAATCCCCTTGTGTGTTCCACCATGCTCCTTCGAGAGGAATGATTCGATTATAAACGTGTATGTAGTATCATGATATAGTGACATACATAATGAAATATGCATTGGATAGATGCATTTGCGATATGAGATTATGATAATAATGTATGTTGAGATGATCTCTACCAGTAGATAGATTATGTGACAGTCATTTTCCTTGGAACTCGACCGGGATTTCCTTGGGATGAAGTTGTCTAAGAAACGAGATTGTTTTTTAAAAGTGACTGTAGGTATGGACTTTCCTTGAAGCTAGCCTTATGAGGAACTCCTTGGGAATTTGATGCCTATGAGACTTAAGTTCTCATCAAAAGACCATACTGTAGGGACTTCCCTTGGAGCCGACCCGACGGGTACCTCCTTGTGATCAGATATCCGAGAAAGCATGATCATTTTCTCAGAAGTTCCCTCCCAGTTCAGTTGAGCTGATCTTATGTTTTAGATAAGAAGTTGAGATGATCTTATGTATAAGATAAGAAGTTTATTTACAAAAAAAAAAAAAAAAAGATAAGAAGTTGAGCTGACCTTATGCATCAGATAAGAAGTTAAGCTGATCTTGTGTACAAGATGATATTATGTATATTACATTGTATTATTATACTGTCATGCACATGAAGTGAACTATAGGGTGGAGTAATCCTCCAAGGACTCTTAGTTTATTGAAATTTATAACCTACCTCGTGTGGGGACATCATTTCATTTCAGGTACCGATAGGAATGGTATTAGAGCGTCACGTGGCAAGAGGCCCGACGTAGCATGATTGCAAATGTAGAATGATAATTGTTTTGGGGCATATGTAAACTGACTATTTTGAGCAAATTATGATATTATGCCTATTTTTTATATCTTTTAACACGTTGATAGATAATCATGTATAGGACTTGTATAACATCTCATTTTGTTGATGTAATTACATTTGAGGTTATGTATATGTATATGGAGCAATGATGTAATAGTCATAATAAAGTATGTTAATATTGTGCATGAGACATTGATATTGATACTTCTTTAAGATATATATTACGTACACTGAAATCATATGCCATGGATGGCTAGGTATTTGATGCTATATTGAGGAAGTATTTATGAGAATGGAAATGTTAAGTAATGAGAATTATGGGTGAATATAAAATCAAGATAAGTTGAGTAGATAAGAAGTATACTATGTTAAATTCAATGAAATGTATGTAAGTTCCATGAGAACATGTATATATGTTTTTGTTATGTCATAGAGATCACAACTTGTCCATAGGGTACCAAAAGGGGTACCAAGTTTCCCAAAGGTTGCTAGAGACCCATAATGGACATCTTTATGTCCTGGGGATAACGCTATAACGTGCTCTCGATTAAGAAAATTAACTCAAAGAGAGCGCTAAAGCACTCAGTAGAGCGCTAAAACGCGCAGAAGAAAGAATTAGGGAAACACCTTCGGCAGCAAAGCGATAAAGTGCTCTCTAAAAGGACGCTAAAATGAGTAAAAAATACTGGATAGGAGCACTAAAGCACTCTAGAAGCCATTGTAGCGCACGAAGCAGAGCGCTAAAGCGCGCCCAAGGGAACTAAAGCGCTCTGCTCAGGAATTAAATTATCAAGCTTTACACCTTGTGAGCTTATGAGGGCTTCTTGATTGTTGGTATTAAGCAATTATAAGACGTATCCGCATTATGGGTTGCAATTGCGTAATTAAATTTTTTGAGCACCGAACTTTTATTTATGCAAAAATGAAAAAAAAAGAAAAAAAAAATTCTATCGAAATTTTAATTTAATTACTGTGATTGTAATTGCGCTTAATATCATAAGTAATGTTAACAAACCGGTTCTAGAATGGGGAGTTAGATTTACATTTTTTTAAAGGACTTAAAATTTCAACCTAATTATCCTATAAAATAGTTTTGATTTTAAGATTCATTTGGATGTATTAATTTGATAGAAATTATTTCGGAAGCTATTGACTATAGGATGGATCAAAGCAATTGCCTCCAATGCAACAATTCAGTACACCTCGATCGATGGAGGTCCAATAAAGCAGTATTGCAGACCAGCAGTCTGAGCTCTGAGACTGCCTGACTGTGGGGCAACTAATATGAATTTATCCTATGGGCCCATATCTTCTAGAAGCAATAACTAATGATTAGTGACAAGCAAAATAGATAATAGATAGGATCCCATATCTTATGCCTAAGGGATATTCTATCCCCCAACAATCTTAATCCTATCAAGATTTTACACTTACAAGTAAATATTTTTATAAATAAAAGGTTAATACTCTCGGATACATACTATGAACTCCCTCACACCTCACGCATTTAGCTATACATTATTATTTATGGCATCTCTACCATAGATCTCCGCGAGCGTACTAATCCAAGATGCAAATACTAACTTCAGTTAGACATTCTCGATCCTCATGGATCAGTGGTGGAGCCAGAAAATAATTTTAACCAATGTCAAAAAAAACCTAATTAGGTAGAACCCAACTAGTGCCAAGGCTATACAATTTTTGAAAACTCATCCAATAAACATAATATTTAAAGAAAAATTGTTAACGGCTCCGGCATTGTCCGGGATTGATAAGAAGTACCACAAGCTTTTCATATTCTCTTCTAATAATACCCAAAATAAAAATATATTAGTAATTATAGCTGCTAAAAGATACCCATTCATTAAGTAGTAATGTGAGAAGTTTTCAATTTTACACGGCTTCTCATATGTTTGCACAGAATATTAGGGAAGGAGTGTTACTTTTTAAAACGGTTTGCTAACAAGTATGTACGAGAATATTAGCAGTCTGTATTATTCTGCTGTCCTACCATCTCTGCTATTGGTTACATTATGCGAAGGAATCACATGATCGAGTCATGACTCAAAATGACATGTGAAGAATAAATTAAAGAACAGGTATGCGTGTCAATGAGTCAAGAAAGAACTGTACTGTGACCTTTCAATTTGGCAGCGCTCAAACGAGTATGCAGCAGCCACCTAGCTTATATTACTCAACATTGACGCTAGAATTATTGAATTAATGTTTCGAAATACGTAGTTTTCTTCTGTCCTGCCATTTTGTGTTTCCAGTCAAAAATCAAAACAAAGACGAGAGAGAGAGAGAAAGAGAGAAGGAATATGGTTTAATAATACAGGACGATTCGTCCTCAAGTTGTTGGCTTCGTTCTCTTTACCTGGTCCTGAAACAATTCCCATGGAATGGTAAAGCAAAGGAATATTCTAGTCTCATTTTTCAGAGGGATTATTGTTCAACTTGGGTGTCGGTGTTGAAAAAGGAAATTTCAAAACGTTTAAGGCACTATATGCTGAACGCATGCATAGTTAGGCAGGCAATCTCTAGCTACATAGTTAATAATATATATGAAAAAGTCACGGAATTTGTTGACCACTGCTGTTTCCTTGCATGTCAAGTTTCGTAATCAATTTTTCTTAATTAACAAAAATAATAGAATCTCATTATGTTATAACTAATTGCCTTGAGCAGAACAAATCGAATTTTGAATGTCCGGTGTCTCAGTTAATGTATATATATTCTGCACCAAATAAAAGCACGAGATTCCATTTCTAGTTACTAGATATATGGTCGTCCCGTTCATACTCTTTCACATGCGCGCGAACGTAGGATTTGGCTTTCTTAATTCTCTTTGGTCTTTTAAAACTCTATATCTTCGTATATGCTCTTCGGGGTATCTTTGAAAAATCTTTCATTAGTAATGCACCTTTGAATTCGAGAGGTAAAAAAAAATTTCGTTTCCAACCCATGTGTAGTAGACCTCCCCAACCTCCCCCCGGCTCAACAAGCAATAGTTTACTAGTCAAAACTGGAGGCCTCAGAATTCTAGATGAGTATAAAGTTATTAGTGACTTTTTTTTATTTTTATGTAAAGGTGGTAATTAAATTTGTTTAGATTTTTGTTCTGTTCATTCAAGTTCGTGATTTCCAATGACGAATTCAAATTAGTCCGTGAAACCCTTGTTCGATCGTTTGAAAAATACTCTTGAAAAGATCTTTAGCCTTTATCACACTCGAAATTGCAAAAGCAATATATATATTTAAAAAATAAAATAAAAATTAGTGCATGAATCTATATATAGTTTTAAAGGAAAGATTATATATACTATTAAGTTTACCACCTCTTTCTATCTCTTTTATAACCATTAGTGGCAATCAAACATGATGAAAAGAGAAAAATGAGAGAGGGATCGGTGACTGAAGAGAAAGAAAAGGAATTTATCAAATGATAATCTTGATTTAATCTTAATATGATTGCTATAAGAGAGGTAGTAAATTTACTTGGTGGTAAGACTAATCTCTCTATTTTTAATTAACATGATTTTTTTTGTAAAACCATTAATGTTATCTCTCATTCTACTTATTAGAGAATCCAAAAGAAATTAATAATACAAAATAAATAATGTCTTCTATTTTTTTAAATGGCAATAAAATTAAATAATATAGGACGTGCATGACACTTATTCTATCATCTAGTGTTGTTACGAACCTTGATATAGGCCTTATAAACTCCACATTAGTAGTATAGACAACCAATGTGAAACTCGTAACATTGCCACCCTCTATTTAAGGGCCGACGTCCACGATGGACGACCCCATGATAGGCCCTTTCTCCTTTGGGATGACGGCTTCACACACCTATCAGTATTCAGTGTCCAAAGACACCTTAATCCAGCCTATAGGCTGCCCTTTGTGTCCAAAGACATCTTAATCCAGCCTATAGGTAGCCCTTTCCGTGACCTCAACTCTCAATGAAAGTATCAATTATTACGGACCTTAAAATTACCACCTCAAAAGCTAGCTCAAAGGATGAGAGTGCTCAAGACTTTATCAATCCTATATTAATTTCGTATACAAACAAACAATGTGAACTTGTAACAATCTCGTTACTAAACATGGATTGGGGCATTACAAAGCAAAACAAAATGCAAAGGAACATTCTTAGTTCAACTCTCTTAAAAACAGTGTGTGATGTACATGAATGTTGGAGCCTGGTAGAGCGGCACCATTTTTAGTTCCCTAACTTGAGGTTAAAGCAGTTCTTCTATATCTTTGACTCTTTGTTTGGCTGAGTCTGAGACCATCCCTTACTCTACCTGTGCAGTAGACCCAATAACTGGATCTAGTTGGCCATGACCTATGATGTCACTATTTTAGTTCAAACTCTGATAAGTCAATAATTAAGTGTACTGAGAATTCTATTTTACAGCTTCAAGGATAAGTTAGTTTGTTACTTACTTGCATTATTGTAGTAGTTAATACAACGAACCGTTAATACTTAATATAATTACCTCCAGCTGTCGGCCATTATTGTAGTTGTCATGGAATATTATCTGTATCCTGACTACCTATCCAAGAATTCATTAAAAGATAATAATTCAATTATACTAACAAAATAAAATAGAAAGGATGTTGAATCCTATTATAACGGGAAGATTTATACAAGTTCAAGAGGTAATAAATAAGAGGTTAAAGACCCGAGGTACACACTTTTGACCTCCTTTACTATTACTGTCAATATTGTGCACACACCCATGTCTTGGCTATAAGCTTATTGCTCGTGCGCAGTGATTGAACTGTTGGCTATAAACTAATCTAAATACCTATCTCTAGAATATCTCTGAGCGCATATCATACAATATAACAATAAGGTCTTCTAGAACCTAACCGCAGTAGTTTGCATTCTTTTACTTTTACGAGCCCAAAACAATATTTTTGTGTTCGCCATTCGTTCACCTTTTTTCTTTTTTGGTACCCAAATTATTCACCTTTAAAACTTGAAAGCAATTATCATATCCAATTACTGTCCAGATACAACGTGAATCTGGAGCCTTTTTCGTTACTCTTCTGTCAACTTTTCACCGTTTCTGTATACAATGTACGATATTTTTATTTCACTTTGCCAATAGCCACCTACAAAAGTATAGCGCTCAGCTTTATGCGTCTTTTTGTGTGTGTGTTCTAATATAGAAAAAATGTAAAGTGTTTTAAGCCTTCCCAACAAGAAACATCCACGGATCCCCAAGTCAATGAGAAACGGACGTGTTGTCAACGTGTCCCATTGTCAAAGAGCCCTAGGCCTGACCTATATGGGGGTACATTACTTGGGGTTAAGGACAAGCCTACACACATTGTTGTGTTGAATCCCAGACACTACACGTGTGTTCTGTTCGGGCACCACTTTTAATTTGTTCTCCTTTTCCCCGTCTCCATAGGTAAACAAATATGTAGCTAAAGAAAAGAAAAATTTGTTGGTTTCTTCCTTCAATGCTAAGCTCAAATTTATTAAGGGATTTTTTAAAAATCTTAATCCTAGATTTCATCTCTTTTATATATTTATTAGTTGTACGTGGAGGCTAAGTTAAGAGAATAAGAGAGAAAATTTGAGAGATAATTATTTGATTGTTTGAGCAAAGTTTTATGTTTTACATTTGAGAGAGAGTTTGAGTGAAATATCTCTCGGGTAGTTTAATTATCACCATTGTTGGAAAAGTTGAGTTAACCACCACATGTATTCTGATTATTTTGTAACCATTATTTTTATAGTGAATTTTTTGATCTGGACTAGGTCCCGTGGGTTTTTACTTCTTCATCGGAGAAAGTTTTTCCACGTTAACTCTCTCTTCTTCTCCTCTCTCTCCTGTTTTTCGTTTTGATTTTTTCGCTGCGCTGTTCGAACTGGTGAAGTTCAGGTCGAGGTATTGTCGAGATCCGAGATCGAGGATCTCATTGACTGGCTTCCACAAAGACCCCTGAGCCGAGCTTGAGGGAACCGAGTTCCCAACAAAATAAACGTTGACGCGGCACATGAATGAATGGCATACAGAGAACAATCCACACCGCATGTGCCAAATTGATGAATGATGGATCCATAATGAACAACAACTATGTGGTGGTCGGCTGATGCTGATTCTGAGACTGAGAAGATGAATATAAACCAAAAATCACATGATATGTAACGTGTACTTTGAGCTCCCTATAATTGGACACCAAATGTTCAGTGTCTCATTTGTACGTATGTAAATAGTTTGGTACGTACGTGGCAATCTATAGCATATAAATGAAATGTTTCATCCAGTTCGAGGCCAAGAGGTGTGTACATGGGATTCGGGTTATACATTCAGTTTAGGCTTTTTGGTGGTTTCATTAGTTTGTTTTCTTAGATGGGTTAACATCATATGGCATTTAATTTGATCTAGTTGTTTATTAATTAATTATAATTAGCACATGGGTCGGATGGTCGAACTTGCATGACCTGAATTGTCAACACTAGAAAACAAAACATAAAAACTTATTTTCTAAAAGCACCCCATTTTATATATTCGTCAATATACCAAACTAACTAGCTTTCTTCTTCTTCTTTTTCATTATTTTCATGAATGAGTGCCAAATTAAAGCACGCACCGGATAAATTAGGTTTTAATTGATTTGTTGCCACAGATTCAAGTCGCCTACTTGTACTGGATTTTTTAGAGTGATAGGATGACATTCTTTCATCTAAAGCAACCAAAGCCTTTAGTTTCTCAACTTTTTAGAGAAATATAAAAAATCTATTAATGTATTCTCACTCAATAATTTATCATCTTTATTCTATTAAAAAAATTAAAATACTTTTGTTATAAAAAAAAAAAAAATATTATGAAATTTCTTAATATTGATAGGTTGAATGTGATGCATTATTTATCCTTCTAAGTCCAATAGATTTTCGTGTGAAAGGATACAAGAATGTGTTAGAGAAATATTAAAAAACTATTTATAGCATTATCCAATAACTTAAACTTTTGGGTTGAGATAATTTTTTACCCAACTACGCTTACAAGCTACGGTATAGCGCTACCTACAGAACTTCCCAGATTAGATCCTTGCTTCCTAACTCATTTAATATGAGGGCGTAAGAGAGAATCATGTTCCAGTATCCAGGGAACTAAGAGGAAGCAGAACCGCTTAATGTTCCTGCGGTTGCAAATAGTTGGCTTTCTTGGCTCATCTCAGTTGCTTATTTCTACATTTAATTTTAGGAAAAAGAATTCTCATGTTATAGGAGAATTCTTTTTCATACTAGTGATACATCAAAATATGTGCAACAACTTTGTTTATTTTTATTTTTTAATGAGAGGTAAGACGGGACCCGTCACATCTTGTGTCTATAGTAAGAGAAAGAATTCTCCTACAACATAAAAAAAGAGAAACCCTTTAATTTTTACATTAAACAAACAGGGTTGACAAAGTTGGTCTTATATGTGCGCGTACCTCCCTAATCTAAAAGTGATATATAATTTTACTTTAAATCCTCAACGAAATTGATAGTCTTCATTGATCTTGTATGTGCGCGTACCTCCCCAAATCTAAGCTTTTTTTTTGGATAGACTAATCTAAGCTTTTGTCTAATAAAATTTTTACACTAAATTCCTTCAATTTTTTTAGGAAATGTAAAGAAAAATAATACTGCTTATTCTCTCCTTTACTTACCTATTAAAAAAAAAAAAAAAAGGTAAGGTTTGGGTATAAAAATCAGATTAATGGATAACATTTGTGGAGCTCAATATCTGTGGTCTAAAACTTGAATGTAAAGGACTTTAATTTGCCTTTTTTTTGCACCTAGTTTCCGATTTGGCTGCGGCCACTGAAGCCGAGTGGGTAATATATGTCCCACCTCGCGCGTGCTGATCAATTGCATATATATTTGGATGGAATAGTATTATAGTAAGCGTTTTTGTTTTTGTTTTTTGATTGAAGACTTAATTAAATCTTCTATCCTATTTATCCTTCCCATATTAATAAAAACATCGATGCTCAATTAAATATTAAAAAATTAGCATAAAAATATATTTCTCTTAATTGTTAATAATTTATTTCCTAGTTATTTGCTTGTTGAGTACTTGAGTTAATTGTATTTAGTTGCAGTACATTGATTAAGGACAGAGAAAAAGGTGTTCGGTCTTGGATAGACTGTATTACTATACCGTGAGGTATGCGCTCAGAGATACAATATAATCAAGTGTATACTAAGTTTATAGTCGATGTCTCAATCACTGCGCACAAGCAATAGGCTTAAAGTCAAGAGGTGAGTGTGTGCACAGTGTGGGCAATATTCGTAAATAGGTAAAGTGTGTATCCTTAGGCTCTTATTTATAATTAAGGATTACCTTTCTAGGCCTGGGCTCTTTGAGCTCTCCAGATTGCATTATGGTTCAACTCCCTTTCTGTTGGGATGTGACCCTTATCTTGTGTACTTTGACTGTTTAGTGTTGTTGAAATACTTATGAATCTATCTCTTAATAGATTCGTAGGTGAATAGTTGGGATATGTAATTCATATCCATAACAAAAGGAACGAAAGGTTTGATTCCTAACTGTCGAGACTCGAGAGGTGAAAGTTTTTTTAAGAAGAGATTAGTGATGGATACTAGAGAAGTCCACCAGAGGCCTCTCATGATGAAATGGAAAAGAAGCACTGACGCGAAATTTGAACTTTTTCCTATGTCTCACAATAATTTCACTAACTGAATTATCTTGAAAGAGCAATGTTCGATCGAAGGGGATCAAGTATGTCCAATTAAAGATTGGTAAGTCTGTATGGGATAAGTATGCTCAAAGGTATCTATGGGAAAGATATTGTCAAGAGTCACATATCACCAACGATGCACGGACACGGACACGGACACGGACACGGGATACGACACGATACGCTGACACGTTAATTCTAAAAAATGTCATATTTTGACACGTTGGGACACGTTTTGATATTAAATAAATTTTTTAATAAATGTAATATAATTTATATTTAATACATATAAGAGTCCATAATAAGTCATATAACCAATCAAATATTTAAATTTTATAACATAAATATAAATAAAATAATTTTTCGTACTTTGTTAAATTTTCATGTTAAATTTCATAACCGAAAAAAAATTAATTTATAAATTATTTTTTTATATTTAGTTAAAAAAATAAAATTAAGCCTACCAAAAAAAATAATAAATAAAATAAAATTAAGATTTAAAAAAATAAAAAAAAACGTGTTCGAACGTGTCCGAGCGTTGACCGCGTTTCCGAAAAAGTTGACTGCGTGTCGGAAAAACGTGTCCGAACATGTCGGAGAGTTGACTGCGTGTCCCTAAATGTTGACCGCGTGTCCGAGCGTGACCGTGTCGGACACGTGTCCGACACGTAAATTTTGAGAAAAAGCCCGAGTCTTTGCTATATAGCATATCACTATGCATAAGGAATAAACATTGTAACTACAGCCACTATTATGAAATTTGACCCGACCCGGCCGGATCAATCCGAAATCCGGTGAATCGATCTTCAGATCGGTTCAAGTCAAGTATCGGACCCGGCCAAATCCGACCAAAATCAATCAAAACCTGTGACCCGGTCGGGTCATGTATTTTTATATTAAAAAAATCAAAATTGTTTTATTTTGTCAAAAAATGTGGAGAACTCATTTTAAAAGTATTTGTAATTTTATTTACTCGTAGTATACTTTTCTACAATGACATCAAATTTTTGCTTTCAATACTAAAGCAATTTGCGGAACAATAAATTAAGAGAATATGACATATGTCATTTCAATGTAGATGATTTTAAAAATATGAATTTACGACATCTGGCTTTTTGAATGTCATTAAGATGTATGTTTATGGGGATTCTGAGTTACAATTTAAATTAACATAGTAATAGCGTGCATTTTCATTTATTTGTGCTTCATGAACTTGTAAATATGTGATTGGATAATTTTTTAGCTTAGTTATTGAACCTTGTTTAACACATTTAGATATGGAGAATACAATTAAATTTATATGTTTATATTTATATATATTCTGGTCAACTGGTCTAACCAGTGACCCAGGACTTCGACTGGATCGATGCCCGGATTGAGTTTAATAACACTGACCAGAGCATGAACTGTGTGTACAGTGAAAATTAACATAGAATAAAGCATAAAAGAGTATATCTGAGTAGCTTAACATCTTATTTATAGATACGTTAAGATTCTGATCTTAGAAATATTAGGGGCCCAATATTCGACTGAGATTGATATCTTTTCTAATATGATTGTTTCCTTATTTCTCTTAGATGTGGGCAATTAAATATGAGCTCATAGGATATGTCCAACAAGCATAAACACATAAAAGAAGATATAATTTAGTTAAAAAAACTAAATATTTAAATTCTTCGTCATATAAGGTTACAAACTGCGGTTCGATTCCTGTAATGTCCAAAAAAAAATAAGGTTACAAACACGTTTTACACATAAAGGTACATTTGATGTTTATTAATTTGATTTATGCTTTCATTCACTTCATTTGCCATGTGTATATTTGATCAAACCCCAATAATGTCATTGATGATAATTCAGATTAAAGACATCAAGTGACCCGGCTCGGTTAAAAAAAAAATTACAAACAAAAGTTTTCAAACAAAAAATTATAATGGACATATTTGAGTATTTTTTACTTATAGAATTATATTAGTTATGTACCTACAATTTTAATATTATCTCAATTATATACTATGTAGAAAATTTTGATTTGATTTATAGTTAGAGATGACATTTATTGAACCTGAAGCCCCGTATCACGATCATTATATTTTTGTTTTATCCTTTATTGAATATGAATGTGTGATTTATTTTTTTATTTTAAAATATTTGAAATTTTTATCATTTTTTTTAGATATTTGAGTATGTTTATGATTTTTTATTATAAATTATGAAATTGCATATAATTACCGGGTCATGCGATTCAATAAGTGACCCACTGATTGAGTCAATAATCTAATAACACAGTACCTCGACCAAGTCAATAAACAGGCCGATTTTAATAACATTAACTGGAAGCTATGTAGCACCGATACCGACACGGGACACGATACGATACGACACTCCGACACGTTAATTCTAAAAACTGTTAGATTTCGACACGTTAGGACACGGTGTGATATTAAATAATATTTTTATATATAGTGTACATTATATTTAATATTCAATAATTTAACAAAAAAAATAAAGTTAAACTTATAATACCCATAAATTTTGCAAAGAAACATGAGATATCTCAAATATTTATATTAAACTCAATAAAATTATAATCGTAATCCAACGAATCTATTAGTTGGAACTAAAAACGCAACGTAATGTAACCTTTGAATCATTTTTTGAGTTTATACAATGCGTGTTGGAGTGTCGGAGAGTCGAAGAGTGTCGAAAAGTATCTGACACGACACGTCAAGGTCTTTGAAGTGACGGTGCTTTATAGACCGGAAGAATAACTTATGTGTTGTGGCCCACACACGCGACTGGGAATAAAACTGAACTCCGTTTGCGCAAGGGTGTGACCGCCCTTTAAGAGTGTCGGCCCACAGTGAGGACCCACTTGGTGCCTCTCGAGAAACGAGAACTCACTTGATCATGACATGAACTGGAATCCAAAATATTTACCAGAAAAAACAAACAAGACCGAAACAAAGGGCTTTGAATCTAAAGCCCTTGACCAAAAGCAAGTTACAAAACTTGTATAAGCATTTTATGATCGTAATAATTTCGAAGAAAAACGGATGTCCCAAGTAATCATAGGACATCAAATTTTGTTTGACAGCCAATTGACAGGACCAGGAGGATGATGATATATAAAATTTCAACTAGTTTTTGTCTATGTATAATCAGGTATCATGACATATATCTATGTCGGTCGTTGACCATATTTTAACTAATATATACTCCTGCTAACTTTATAGCGCTCAAAGCTTGGAACAATGAGAATATACAGAGTTTTGCTATGCACCTGCTTCAACAGGGGATATTGTGTTTGAGCCTAATTATTTGAGCCGTAATGCGATCCAGTTAATAAGTAAATATTTGCTGTTACTCTCGATCGGGATCATTATTATCTTTATTATTTTTTTCAAAATCCTTTCCGCTTTGTTTGACAATGGACAAGTTCCCTCTCTCATTCATATATGCCTTTTGTTCATTCACTTATTTTATACTCATTCATTTTTTGATTTGAATGTTGTAGTCCTTACTGGCGCACCACTATTATTATAAAGTTTAATATAAAATCATTAAAGTAGTATTCACTTAATTAGCAACTTGAATTTTTACTAATTAATATTTAATTGTAAAAAAATTTAACACAACTAAATGGGTCTATTAAATATTTAATTGTAAATTTTTTCATTAAGTCCAATGAAGTTTTATGTGATTGGGTGTATTAAAAAAGTATAATATAAAATTATTGAAGTGACATTCAGTTAGTAAGTTGAGCTTTTAGATAACAAGTCTAAAATATTTTTTTATTTGGATTATTTCTTCTTTTCTAGGATTCTTTTTGAACCGAAGGTGATTCATAAATGTACGATTGGAGGGTAAATATGTTGATCTCAGGGTGTTTATAGTGGTAATGATAGAAACCAAAGTATTATAATCTCATTATGTACATCTAAAAAGGGGTGAATGTGTGTGAGTGACTAGAATGACTCTCCATAAAGGTAGAATAACAACATGAGAGTGAAGAAGTGAGAAGATGTCCCCCTCAATGTGTGAGAAAGGTATTTAGAGAGAAGATATCCCTTTCAAGAATGTGAGAGAGAGTCCTAAGGGCAATCACCTAGTCAACCTAGCATTTTCAGGTTAAGCATGATGAACCAACTAGGGGTAGCAGTGCACCGAGGAGAGTGAGATCCTATGTGATAAGTGTGCTCTCTAGAACCTTCTAAGTATGGGCATCTAATATGACCCAATGAACTGGGCCTAAAAGAACTACCAGTACATTTTTTATATCTTATTTTAATAAGGGTAGATCTTTTAAGATCCCTCTCTTATTTTCTAAATCTTAATTTCCATTCATTTCTAACTCTCTCTTTTTCTTGAAAAATGATATCATGGTAGATGAATACATGCTCGCAATGCAGCAAAACAAATTTTTGGGAGGAGATTATATATGAGGATCCCAACCTCCATATATATTTCAAAGTTTGGGTGAATTTGTAACACCGTCGTGATAGAAGGCTTCAGTGATCACGACATAAGATTCATATTTTTCCGCTTTCTCTCGCCGAGAGTGTTAGGAGATGGCTATAAACTTACCCTTAAGAAGTATTACTACTTGAACACGTCTATACATGAATTTTTGGACAAATATTGTTGACCATTCATAATAAGAAGGGAGATCGCATCTTTCTAACAGAATAGGTTAAAAGTCTCTACAATAATGAACACGTCTATACATGAATTTTTGGACAAATATTGTTGACCATTCATAATAAGAAGGAAGATCGCATCTTTCTAACAGAATAGGTTAAAAGTCTCTACAATAATTATATTGTGCTATTTATATATATTGAATAAATTAAAGTGATCAAGTAAATATTCCCAAATAGATTCCTAAGTGAGTATGGGCTGAATTAGTGGATACCGGTGTTGGGCCAACTAGGTATAATGAGAGCTTATTAGCCCAACAATAAAGATAAAAACACTATAAAGGGTTATGGTCCCCAAGACGTCAAATAACAACCCTAGTTTCTCTTCCCCATCAAGAGAGAGACGGCACACTAAGGAATAAGGTTTTAGGGTGATTTGACTGAGGAAGACTACAAACCCCAAGAGACAAGATAAAAGTTATTCCGCTGCAATGGAGACAGGTATGCCTTCACCTTTATGTTGTTCTTATTTTTCTTTATGATTTGGTATGATGGATCTTGGCTTGTAGGTGATAGTTATATAAAGTTATAGGTTCAAATTGCAGCGGAATACTTGTCTAGTTCGAAAACTATCACCATTGGTGTGCTCCCCCTTAACCGAGTACGAGGTCCAAGTACTCAACCCGCCTCCTTGCCAATCGCCAGGCTAGTTCGAGCACAACCCGACTATGATACCAATGTCAGGCGTATCCAGGGGGAAGCCCGTGGCGGGGGCCACCACCACTGAGCTAAGGCTACACCAACCGTAGCAAGTGGATCCGACACCATATCTCAACCCAAAACCTTAAGGCATTGTGTTCATGGGTCCTTCCACTTATATACTCTTCACTTAGTCCATTACCAACCAATGTGGGACTCATCACACTTGAATATCTCAACAGTATTTGCTGCAAAAGAAGAATTTGAAGTTAAGGAAGAGTCTAAAGTAAAGTAATAATAAATGGCTAAAGCATATGAAAGAGAGTCTTTCTTCAACGGAAATTACCTCTCTATAGTGTTACGGGAAATTAAGCAATAGAAATGAACCAAATGATGATAGCTCAGTTGGCGTATGAGAATTGAGCAGGTGGATGTGAGAATGTGTTTGATCCTCTCCAGTATCATCTTTGGTAGAAGTTTAAAACTTTAATCTTGTACCCTCCTCAAACATGATTGTCTTCCATACAAGACATCTGATGTTACTACCAAGGAATTTTTTTTTAAAGAAAGTTTTAAATGCATTAAAAAATAAAAAAATATAAACAAGAAAAGAAAATAAAAAGAAAACTTCAACTTAACATAAACAATAATAATAATAATAAAGAGTTATATAAAGTTATAGGTTCAAATTTTAATGTCATCATTTATCAAAAATAATAATTTGATTTATAAGAAGTGAAAATATTATTTGTTTTATATGAGTTTCTTAATTTAATCATATATATCTATTTTTAAAGTGAAGAAATGGATTATATAACCTTTAAGGGTGCATTTGATTTGCTTTTATTGTCATTGTTAAATGATATATTTTTATTAATAATTATAAAAATGTTACATTATTTTATTATGTTTCTTATATTTAAAAATTTGCAAAAAAATAGTTAAGATGATATTTGTTTTCATTATTTCCTTTGTAAATTATTAAAACGATAAACAAAATAAAAATAAAATAATGTAACATTTTTATAATTATTATTAAAAAAATATCATTTTAACAATGACAATAAGAACAAATCAAATAAATTACCCTAACCATTTGCACGTAAGGCTAGTTATCTATATATGACATGGTAGGTTTAGAAACACTTATTGTTATTGATCATACATAATATACTCTGACCCATTCCCAAAATCTCACTTATTGTCACTAAGTAACCAACCAGTCAAATCACTAAGTATCGGTCCGCCGATGCCTGTAGTTTATAAAAAAAAAAACACTAGAAATTTTGGAGGAAAATAAACATGGAGAGCCATGATACATCCTTAAATAACGTAGGAGAGCCAATGAATCAACAAAATGTGATAGAGACTAATGAGAAAAACTATCGAGGAAGATTCTGAAAAAGAAAAGATGCAACTTGATATCAACCCAATTGAAGAAACTAATTTTGAAGAGTTGCAGATGAAATTAAGTTGCAAATAAGCGGGGGTGCGAGAAAGCTGATCTGATGTTTTTTTCTCTTAAAATGTAAATTGAATTCTAATTTTTTAGGAATAAATTGTTTGATGTAAGGAAAGAAAATAATAATTTTATGACAACATTGATGCTTAAAAAATTTAAGTGGGAAGGATGTTACTTTATTGTAAGGTCAGTATTTTTCAAGAGTTTCAATGATAAGTTACATTGATGCTTAGATCACTACTAAAAAATGCTATTTTTTTTACGGAAAAATTCCGTAAAAAAGGATCAAAATTCGATCGAAAATGTTGTTTTCGACGAAAATAAAGTCGTCGAATATCTCTTCGTTGATAACAATTTTTTTAACGGAATTAGAGATTCTGTCGAAAAATTTCGACAAAATAATTTACGTGGAAAGTTTTGACAAAAAAATAATTCTGTAGAAATTTTTCGACGAAAAATCTTGTAATAATTTTCGACGGAATATAGATTTCGTCAAAAAATTTCAACTGAAAATAAATGAAATTCCCTAAAAAAAATCTTGTAATAATTTTCGACAGAAAATCAATGAAATTCCGTCGAAAACTATTCTCTTAATTTTGGACGAAATTGCTAGTCTGTCGAATTTTTTTTAATTCCTTTCTACAATATTAATACCAATTTATGTGTTGCACTTGATAAACAAATATAATGAAAGTAAATAACATATCAAAATCATATGATCTTAATATAATTATGTGTATAAAAGTCCTTATCATATACTAATCAAAAGAGTCCTATATCTATAAATGTCCAAGACATATACTAATAAAATGGGGCATACATATACAAAAGTCCTTGTCGTATACTAATCAAAAGAGTTTATGTACAATAGTCCATGTCATATACATCCAAATAAGATACAAAAGTCATGCTGGTGGATGACCTGCATGATCATGGTCATCACCTAGGTCCTGAGACGAGGGCCGAGTCTCATTGTCATCCTCAGTATCTAATAATTCCTCAGGAAGCCTTCACATAAGCTTCTCTATTTTTTCCATTCGCCTCTACATCATAGCCATGAAACTATCCTGTTGTTCAACCCTTTTCTCTTGCTGTGCAGCCTTTTTCTCTCGTTGTGCAGTCCTCTCCTCTTACTCTGCAACTGTACCTTGTAACTACGTAACCAATGTGTGCATCAAGTCATGCTCCTGCTGGGACACTCCCAGTTGTAACCTGCTGGAGAAACGAGATTACTTATATGCTCTTTCATGTGTACCTAAACCGTATACCAATCCTTTACGGTTAACCCCAACAGCTGCCTGCATGATTAATTCATTATCTGAGGCAACACTGCTAGCATCCTCTCCTGGAGTAACCTGACTGTCTCTCTCTTTCCTCAGTCTCGTAAAGCCATACTAAAATTTGCATAGAAAGTGTTGATGTGTTAAAGTCAAGTGCACTAAAACTAATCAGCTTTCAAAATTAATATAATATTGTAAAAATCAATAATACTCATAGCTATTACTTTTGCTTGTCATTGCACCACATGTCACGATCATCTTTAGATGTGTGTATGCTTGAACACAGCCCAATCTACGACGAACAGATCTATAACCCCATCTGCCTGCAGCGTGATGTAAAACATAAAACAATAAGAACATAATACGCTAAGTATAAAAAAAGGCTCACCATTTTAACGACTACATGCATATGCAATTATAAGTATTCTTACCAACCGCCTTGCATGCTCAATAAATGGAATTGAACCTCCAGAATGTGAAGGCCAATGTACATAGAGATTAAAAGAAGAGAGATGGAACATTAACCTGCGAATATGATCATAACTTGTAATTAGAAGAATGAAAGGGGATCTACTATTCAATATAGTTGTCCATAACAAATAGTTTTGACAATGTAAAAATGTGTCTACATCTTATCACTCATTTTATATTTTAAAATTAAACAAAAAATTAGAAATGTAACTACTTCTTATAATATAATTAAGTAATTATATTTTATCTTGAAACATGTATGAAGTTCTCACATATTGTTAATATACTACTATTATTCTGCTACAACCGTTACTGCTATCGCTACAACTTCTACATTGTTGCTTCGACTAGAGCTAAGTTCGAGTCCTCATTTTCTCCAAATTTCATCTCAAAAAATTTTAATTGCTATTTGCCTATCAAAAAAGAATAGAGCAATTTGGTTGATCTCCACGATGTCGCTTCAATCTTCCTTCAGCCTACTTCCTTGTTTGGAATTCTCTGATCTCCTTTCTCTAATGTTTGAATAAATGTGTTCTTCTTTCCCAAAACCCCCCTTTTTTGTTGAGGAGAAAATATCTTTTAACATCCTGAATCAAATCCCCGTGATTAAGATTCAAAATTGAAATTTTAATTATACTTAACACATGGACGGCCTCCTGGCGCTAGTCTTATAAAACATGAAAAGTTATGAGTATATCAATCTCCTCTATTGGCGAGTGTATTAATTGTTGCCTGATTAAGATGGAACCCTAGCCCAATTGATATGATGAAGCTGGAACCTTCATTTTATTACGACAAAATAATTTCTCAAATGTTAAGTTAAAACGAAAAAAAATAGATTTGAAAGACTTAAAAACATTCACATGAAACAAATGAAAAATATTAATTAATTAAGAAAATTAATGCTAATGTGTTATTAATAAAAAATTTATTATTAAATCGTTCAAAAAAAGTAACTATCACAAACATAAGGGATATTATAGTTACAACTTCTTACAACTAAATCTTAACCATAGATTTTCGACAATCTTACGGTTATAATTTATTGAGTCAAACATATTAATTCATTATTAATTTCCAATGAATAATAACCATTAGATTGGGAAATCAACGGTCAAAACTTGATTATAAAAGGTTGAGTAAAAAAATTGTAAATATATATTTTTTTATTTTAAAAGGAAAAAATATTTGTCATTTTAAATGACATAACTTTGTGTCATTTTTAATAAAACTACGTCGTTTTGGTATGTGAATCAAGCCCGGGTTGATATGACAAGTACAATTCTCTTGGAGCCGGAGTTTCTCTATAATGGTTGTTATGTGACATGGATTATTGCTATATAATTTCACAAATTATAAAATAATAGTTATAATCATATCGATAAACTATCACTACTTTATAAAGAATATTTTTGACGGAATGTGATTTTCGTCAAAAAATTCATAAATATATATTTCTTTTATTTTTTATAATGATTTTCGACGGAATTTGAATTTCGTCGAAAAATTCATAAATATAATTTTTTTTGATTTAATTTTTATAAGAATTTTCGACGGAATTCATTTTTCGTCGAAAAATTCATAAATATATATTTATTTGATTTATTTTTTAAAAATGATTTTCGTAAAATTTCGTCGAAAAATTCATAAATATAATTTTTTTATTTATCTTTTATAAGGGTTTTCGATGGAATTCAATTTTCGTCGAAAAATTAGTTCTGTCAAAAAATTAATAAATATAAATTTTTATTTACTTTTTATAATGATTTTCGATCAAATTCAATTTCTGTCAAAAATTTTCGACCGAAAATGAATTTCGTCAAAAAATCATAAATATATTTTCTTTTTGATTTATTTTTTAAAATTATTTTCGACGGAATTTGAATGTCGTCAAAAAATTCTTAAATATAATTTTTTTATTTTTTTATCTTTTATAAGGGTTTTCGAGGGAATTCAATTTTCGTCAAAAAATTCGTAAATATAATTTCTTTTTACATAATTTTTTTTTTAAAAATTCAACGGAATAATATTTCCGTCGATAACTTTGTTGGAATATGATTTTCGTTGAAATTTCCGTCAATAATTTGGACGGAATATTTTCCATTGAAAATTTGAACTTTTCTAGTATTTGATCTTGCAGGAGTTTTTATTATAAAAAAAAAATTAATGATTAACAAATAATTATTGTTTTTTTATTTGAAAATTCAATAAGTATAATTATCCGAATCCAAAAATTGATTATTCATAATTCATTTTACATTTAAAAAAAATAGATATCAGAATAATTCTCATTACCTATACATGACCTATAATTAAAGAAACATAACAATAATCAAATTCAAAACTTTTGAATCGACACAGTTGAATCAACTCAAAATGACTTAAAGAATAATTTCAGTCGTAAAATAAGAAGGAATCCGGGATTCGGTATATTTGTGGAGTTAGGGGAATGGAAGAAAAAAAACAAAGTAGCTTTTGATTCGGAGGGACATTAAAATCCGCACATATTCTTATTTGATGCGGTAATGGCATCAGAATTTGAAACTAAAATAACTACCACAAACCACATCAACCATCAGTTGCACTTTCGGTTAAGGGATAAAGGTACGTGGACCAATCGAATTATCCAATATATCATGTTGATTCTTATAATACCTTGTGAATCTTTCGGTTAAAGGTCAAAAATTAAAGGTACGTGGACCATTCGAATTATCCAATATATCCTGTTGGTTCCTATAATGCCTTGTGAATCTTTTGAAAAATATTTGTTACATATATTTAAAGAAAATATGTCTTTCATATTGCATCAGATAAAATTATTTTATGTATATACAAAAAATGAGTGGAATCATTTTTTTTTCTCTTTTCTTTAGTGGATCTCATTCACTTTTTTGTATGTTACATTAGATAAAATTGTCTCATGCAACGTGAAATATATATTCTCCTTTATTTAAAGATCATACCTTCTTATATATACAGTAAGTAGTATAATTAAAGGGTTCGTTTTTTCTGAAGTTACTGCAGATAAGTTATCTGCAGTAAGCCAATACGACGTCGTTTTGGGACAGAAATCATAGTGTTTTTGTAATTTTAATTTATTTTAGGATTATAATAGTCTTTATATTTATAATTTTTTTAAAACTTCAATACCAAAACGACGTCGTTTTGGGAATAAATACAGATAACTTGTCTGCATTAACTGCGGAAACATTTTTCCCATAATTAAAATTATAAGTGTATAACAAATTAAAAGCGATGGGGTTAATTTTAATTAAATAGTAAAAATTGAAAAAAAATGGAGTTCATCAAAGTAGAACCCATCCAATAGTCTCATTATTTTATATTTGGAAAGATTTTGGAATGAAAATTTGTAAGTTACATTTTCAATCCTAGTCGTTCATCATATTTATATCTAATGGCTCTTATTTATTAGATATGCGAATTGTTAGATGCAAATAAATTAACAACTAAGATTTAATACAAAGCTTCTTATTCGTATAAGAATAACATACCTCATGTATATAAAAATAATTCTATTAGTTTTACGCAAATGGTGAATAATTCTATTATATTGCAAAATTATTATTTTTCCATATAAAATAAACAGTCTTGAAGCTCTAATGCTGACACATGTAAAAAATAGGGATAGACAAAGAGGAAAATTATATTTTCAATTATAATTCAAGCACCTTATATAAGTTAATTCAAAATTTAAAATCTCAAAAATAAGAAAAAAATTAAAGATAAACATAAGGCGATAATTATCTCCTAAAAATAATTATATAATAATTATTATTAAAAACAATTTATTCTATGATAATTTAAAGCTTAATACATCCTTAATTTTGACCCTCAAAACACGTCAATTTCCTTGAACACGTGCACCGTGCTTGATGGATTATAATTTTATTGAGATTAGATTTTCTTGATTCAACTCATTAAGTGTTTGGGTCACACTTAATAGGCTAAACCTAGGTGCATCAATGTCAATTTACTTGTAATTCAATTGATAATAATTCCAATCAAGGGTGTGAATGGGTGGTCTAAATAAGCCAAGTCTATACAAAAATATTAAACCTGACTTGGCTTATTAACATGATATAGGATAAATTGTAAGTCTAGTCTGACTTTATAATAAAAAATAAAAGGTCTGACCAAGACTTTTTAGCCTATCAAGTCTTCAATAGCTAATAAGATATAGAAAAAATGTATAAAATAATAATTTTTTATTTAAAATTATTTAAATAATTATTTTAAGGGAAAAATATTTCTCGAGAGATAAAATTATCTCTAACAATTTAAAACGACGTCGTTTTGGAGTTTAAAAAAAAAAGTAAGAGATTTTGAAAAATTTACTTTCCTCTGATATTATGATATCCAAAAAAATTTAATTAAAGCGGTTGACGACTACTATGATTGTATTTGTTGATTAGTACTTATTGTAAATTAATTAATATGCAATTTTACAGATTGCTATACATGTACGAATATATTTTATTTTTATTTATTTATCATATTTGATAAATGGTATCAATTGATAGTATTTCCATTGATTTAAAACTGTACATCAATGTATCTTAAATAGAATAGGCTGTTACGGCTGTTACCAAACAGTCTGTTACCAAATAGTAAAACAACTTCCTAAAGATAAATAACTACACCTAATTACAATAGGACTCAGTTATACATATCCTAACAAACTACAGGTTACAACATATCACAGCAAATCATAACAACATATAGAATCTTCTATTCCAACACTCCCCCTCAAGTTGGAGCATGAAGACATGAAATGCCTAACTTGGAAAGAACGGCAAGAAATGGAACACGACCAAGTGCTTTGGTGAAAATGTCTGCGAGTTGCAAATGAGAGCGAACAAAAGTAGTTCGAATCGTCTTAGAAACCAACCTTTCCCGGACAAAATGGCAATCAATTTCAATGTGTTTAGTTCGCTCATGGAACACAGGATTTGCCGCGATATGTATAGCGGCTTGATTATCACAACATAATTCCATAGGATCATCATGGATAACATCAAGTGAAGCAAGAAAAGACTTCAACCATATCAATTCTGCTGTCGCGGCAGCCATGGAGCGGTACTCAGCCTCTGCTGAGGAGCGTGAGACAGTGAGTTGCTTCTTTGTTTTCCAAGAAACAGGTGAGGTTCCAAGCATAATGAAGAACCCAGAAACTGACCGGCGAGTTAAAGGGCAGCTGGCCCAATCTGAATCACAGAAAGCATGAATTTTGAGATCACTTTTGGAAGAAAGGAGGATACCTTGGCCAGGATTCATTTTGATGTATCTTAGTACCCGAATGGCAGCCTCATAATGTGCTTCCTTTGGAGCTTGCATGAACTGTGAAAGAGTGTGCACTACATAACTCAAATCAGGACGAGTGATCGTAAGGTACACTAGCTTGCCGACAATTCTTCTATAGCGACCTGGATCATCATAGTCAGGTCCATCTGCCAGAGCTAAGCGATGATTCTGTTCAATTGGAAACTGAACCGGTTTACAATCCAACAAACCTGTTTCTTTGAGGATATCTAATGCATATTTTCGTTGGCACAAGAAGATACACTCATTGCTACGGGCAACCTCGATGCCCAAAAAATATTTCAAGTGACCCAAATCTTTAATTTTAAAACACTTGTTAAGATAAATCTTAACCTCTTGACATGCTTGGGAATCATTGCCTGCCAACACCAAATCATCAACATAGACTAGTATGGTCAAGAAGGTAGAACCACGCTTCAAAGTGAACAAAGTGTGATCTGCTTCGGATTGAACAAAACCGTATTTAATAAGTGAGGAACTCAACTTTGCAAACCAATTCCTGGGAGATTGTCGTAAGCCATATAACGACCTTTGCAAACGACACACTTTTCTTCCTTGTCCTTGATTAAAGCCTGCCGGTATGCGCATATACACTTCTTCGTCCAGTTCTCCATTAAGAAACGCATTATGAACATCCATTTGGTGCAAGTACCAACCTTTTGCAGCTGCAACCGAGAGTAGAGTTCTAACACTCACCATTTTCGCTACAGGAGCGTAAGTTTCATGGAAATCTTCTCCTGGAACTTGATGATTACCTGCAATTACCAACCTTGCTTTGTAGCGCTCGATGCTACCATTGGAATGATATTTAATTTTATATACCCATTTACATGGAAGGGCATGTTTGCCTGCAGGTAAATCAGTGATAGTCCACGTATTATTTTCTTCTAGTGCATGTATCTCCTGAGCCATAGCTTTACGCCAAACATCATTGGTCATTGCTTCTTTAAATGACCGAGGTTCACTACCTGCATCAATAGCAGCAACAAAAACTCGATGTTTTGAAGAAAAATTGTTAGTATTCACATAGTTGGCAATTGGATACCGTATACCTGAGGTGGAGCTAGAAGAGGTGAGACTGGGAGTGTATGTATGTGCCTCAATCAGATTACATTTGTAGTTACTCAAATAGGACAGAGGCCTTCGTGTGCGTGCTGGACGAAGAGAATCGTTTTGAGCTGATTCTGCACTTCTTTGCACAAGTTCGTGAGCTGAATCTTCATTCCTTTGTACGAGAGCAGGAGCTGGATCCTCACTCCTTTGCACTTGATCAGCATTTGATGTAGAATCTTCATTCGGCTCCCTTTCAGACTGATGGACACTCCCCCTATCTTCCAACTGCACTTCTGCCTCACAATCATTTGAAGTTGATTGAGATACTGGATTGGCAGAATCATTAGAATCTATTGGTATAAATGTAGGTAATGATGGGCTAGGTGTAGGCACACTTATAGCAACAAAAGGAAACTCATCTTCGTGGAAACTGACATCTCGTGACACAAAGAATTCCTTAGTATTAAGATCATACACTCTCCAACCTTTCTGCCCATGAGGATAGCCAACAAACATACACCGCCTAGACCGTGGACTAAATTTGTTTGTAGGTTTTGGTTGTGTCGCCGCATAACATAGGCAGCCAAATATCCTTAAGTGACTGTAATCAGCAACAGATCCATGCAAAAGCTCATAAGGAGTTTTGCCATTGAGAAGCTTTGTGGGAGTTCTATTAATAATATGAGCTGCTGTCATCACACTCTCTCCCCAGAATTTGATTGGCAAGTTTGCTTGAAACAAAAGAGCACGAGACACATTTAGAATATGCCTATGCTTCCGTTCTACCCGACCGTTCTGTTGCGGCGTATGAACACAGGATTTCTGATGAAATATACCATTGGCAGTGAATAATTCAATCATCTTGTTGGAAGTAAATTCAGTTCCATTATCTGATCTAATACTCTTAACTGTTGTATTAAACTGATTTTGCACCATTAAAAGAAATTTTCGTAACACACCAAAAGTTTCACTTTTGTCACCTATCAAACAAACCCAAACAGCACGACTGAAGTCATCGACTATCGTTAAAAAATAATAAGCACCAGAGAAAGAGGAAGTGCGGTAAGGACCCCATGTATCACAATGAAGAAGATCAAAAATTTTATTACTCTTTCGATCACTAATGGGAAACGAGGATCGATTTTGTTTGGCACGATAACAAATATCGCATGCCTTATTGTTTACATTGCCAAATCGAATGCTACTAGAAAAAGGAATCAGAGAAAGTGCTTCGGATGATGCATGGCCCAACCGCTTGTGCCAAAGTTCTTGCGTATCACTGGAGCGAACTGTTAAAGCTGCTGCTTGGCTTGGTCGAAACACATACACACCATCCCTGTGATCACCCAATCCAATCTCCATCCTCAGCTTGCGGTCCTGCAAAACACAACTATTATTAGTGAATACCACATCAACATTATGTTGTCGTACCAACTGAGATACAGATATCAAGTTACACTTTAAATTTGGCACAAATAAGACATTGGATAATGAAAAAGAAGGAGTAAACGAAACAGATCCTTGTTGCACAGCATAAGTAATAGCTCCATTGGGTAAACCGATTGCCAAAGGTTCAACATCTGTAACATTCTCCAGCAATTCCAATACCCCTGTCATGTGGCGTGATGCACCACTATCTATAAGCCAGTGACAATGGGAATCTTTACGATTTAATTTGTCCTTTGAGCGTTGCGGGTTATCAACCAATGATAACAATTGTGTCACCACGTCAGGTGTCAGAACGGCGAATGCATTTGCTTGCTCTAGTGGTTCCTCCGTTTGAGCTGCGTGTGCACCAAATGGCTTTGCATGGAATCCTCCTTGTGGGTTACTGCTCCAATTCTCGTAGTTGGCTTCTCCTCTCAGCATAACGGTTGTTAAAAGAATCCCTGGGCTATCTGATCCAGTCAGATAGAATGGTGATCCAGGGTCTGATGGCTTCAACCTGCTGCTGTTTTCATTGGCCATCTTCAACAGAAGCTATCTCCTGCTCACTGTTTTCAGAGTCTACACGTTGCGGAAGTTTTTTTTTTTTTTTTTTAACAAGGGATCGCTCTGATACCATGATAAATGGTATCAATTGATAGTATTTCCATTGATTTAAAACTGTACATCAATGTATCTTAAATAGAATAGGCTGTTACGGCTGTTACCAAACAGTCTGTTACCAAATAGTAAAACAACTTCCTAAAGATAAATAACTACACCTAATTACAATAGGACTCAGTTATACATATCCTAACAAACTACAGGTTACAACATATCACAGCAAATCATAACAACATATAGAATCTTCTATTCCAACAATATTACATGTCAGTTCATTGATTACTCAACTAGTTAGTTTCGAACCAGTAGGATCGTATGGACGATAAAACTCTCCTTACCAAGCTTGAACATAACCACAAGACCCAAGACCCAAACTCGAGACGAGTTAAGCTGGAACCATCCAATCCACGTGCTTGGTGATTATACGAATATATTTCTATTCCGGAGAACGTAATTTTTAGTGAATATATCAACATAATTCTTCTACGTGCGGGTCCTCGTTGAGGAAAAGCGTAAGCGATAAAAATCGCTTGTTAGTAAAGATAAAAAAGAAAAGATATCGAACAAGAGGATAAAGAAAATGCAGCTTTCCGTACCCGAAACCATTTTCCTTCGAAAGGAATGGCATCTAATGGACTTTTGAAAATGCAACTTTTTTTTTTTTATAGCTAAAATGCAACTTTTTATGTCTTGGTTAGTTTTAAAAAAAAAGGATTTTTTTTCAAAAAATTAAATAATTTTGCATTTGGATGTAGTGTATGAAAGACTTTTAACTAAAGATAATGGATATTGAAATACAAATAAGAAAATTTATGTATAAAATTACTAAAATGTCATATTGAAACAAATCATGGAGCAAAGGTGATGGTGGTAGCAGCGGTGAAGTCGATAGTGGGGTGGTGGCAACAGTAATGGTATGGGAAGTGGTGACAACAACGGCAATTTAATGGTAGTACTGATGCAGGGTGTGATGGTGGGGGCATCAACGACGACGATATTAGAAAATGTGGCAGTGGTAACAGTGGTGGTGATGACAGTGAACATGAAATTGGTTAGGTTGGAGTTGTGGTTATATGATCACAGCAGTTGCGGCGTCGATGGTGGAGGAGGTGGTAGTAGTGACAACGACAATGGTGGTTGTGACAGCGGAAAAAGTGAGATTTGTTAGGGTTAAAACAAATTTTGATTTTGATTTTTACCTTTTTTATTAGTCAAAAATTTTAGATCCAAAAAATAACATGCTTTTTACTTCTTTTTATGAATTCTCCTTTTTTTTTTAAGAAGTACACATCTAAACACTCATCAAGAAAGACTTAATAAAAACACAACAACAACAACAATTTTGAAAGGAAAAAAAACCTATCCAAACATGCTGAGCTTTGAATCCGAAGATATTATTAGGAAAAGTTGGTATCACATGGACATGGAATTTCTTCTTTAACTTTGTGACCCATAGATTGGGACTCTATAAATAAATAATTTCTAAACACAAGTTGAATGGATTATGAATCCACTGTCGATGCATATTTTACACTTTTTAGCAAGAGGGATATTGTCTGCACAGCCTGCAGTACATTCCCTTATGAATTTATCCTCATTGCTTTTTATAGCCTAAAGCTCAATTATTATCCCTTTGCATGCACGCGGAAGTGTTCCACTTGTTATTTAACCATTCATTGATAATTGGCAAATTATAACTACATTTTCTTCATGATATATCACCGATACGACATAATGATCATCAATTTGCTTTATCTCAAACAACCATTGTGGGGTGGGGAAAGGTCGGCAAATCTGTCCAATTTTGAGAAACTCTTTTTATTTCATTTAGAAGAAAAAATTTGGGTTGAGGCTGAGGAAATTAACCTGGTTTTTATGGGCAAAATTTATGGGGAAAGCGTCTACATGCATTCAATTGTTTTTTTGGCTTTGTTTTTTCTTTTTAGATAAATCATATGTATCTTTTACGAGAAATAATTTTATTTATGTGGGAACATTTAACTAGCTTTGACAAAGAGTATTTTTAATTTGCATTCATAAGACCTTATTTAAATGAAATCAAACATATATTACTTGAACCAACTCTAATTCCTCTCTTTTTTATCTTCAACTGGATTTGGACTGAAGAGGCTTTTGCCCTGATTTTTTAGCGCAAAAAAGTTGTTGAACATGGATAATGTTGGATATGAAATAAAAAGCCTTCCTTTCTCTCCCTCTTATCTTTGTATCCCTGTCCACTTTTTAACTGAAACAGTTGGAGATGTGACAATTTGGGACCTTTCCTACTAAGGTCCAGGTCAGAATGATAGACTTCCACTTGGCTTAACATCGATCTCAGCAGTAAAATATATCCAAATGTTAAAATTTGCCTTCAAGGGATCCCTGTTCCTTGATGTAATTGGAAAAATGAGGGTAATAACCTAAATTACGAGGAAACATGTAAAGTTGTAAAATTTTATAATTTAATTAAACATTTATAATGTAAACATATAAAGTTACAATAAGTATGGTAAGGATTATTTTAATAATTTCGCACCCACCAAAAATTTTATTCAAGTTTTCCCACAGCTAACTTGTTATTATTGCAATATATTTTAGGTGAGTTAGTTAAGCATAAATAATAAAGCCAAAATAATCCATTTACTATGATTTTTTCCACCTAAATAATTATCAATTTCCCTACTAAACAAAAAAATCAATTTTATAAGAATTTTGGAAAATTATCTGATATGTATAGTGTTTTGATAGAAATGGAACTTCTGATTAATACCGCTTTTGAAAGATATGAATTGTATTACTTTTATGGGTCTACATTAACTAAACCAAAAAAAAAAAAAACAGATGATAATCATCAACTTTAAAAAACTTGATACAAAAAAGAATTTATACAAGATGAAACATTTTTTTTCTTTTATCACCACCATATTTCATACTTTCATCAGTCTATGATGACAATAATATAAAGAATAATATTTTAAAAATGGGATTAATGCTTGTTCTTTTAAAAAATATAGAATTATGTCATTTTAGTCAAAACTGTTGTATTTTATAGTGAGAAAAACAAAAAAACATGGTGGGAGAAAGCGAAAGACTTTTTTTTGTATAGGTGGAGGGCCTTGGCCCAAGAAAGACAAAATAGCAACTAACTACCAAACGAAAACGAAAAATGACAACAGTATGTAGAATCTTTGGCTAAGAGCCTAGTTATCCCTTGAGGTGGATCATCAAATCTGCAAAGAAAATTTTCAGAATTGCTTCCATTCTTGGCTAACCAATGTGCACATCCATTTGCTTCCCTGTTTATATACCTCCCTTGAACCTGCCATTCTTTCTCGCCCCACGCCCTGACTTCTAAAGCCACAGTTGAGTGTCTTGAATCCAAGTTTATACTATGCAAAATATTGATTGCATCCATTGAATCCCCCTCGACTTGAACTCGTTTGTACCCACAATTCCATGCTTGTTTCAGTCCAAGAAGTAGGCCATGAAGTTCTGCATCCAACGGGTTCGTACAACTGAGTAAAGCTGAAAAACTCGCCTTTCCACTGCTCATATTCATCTCTTAGTAGTCCACCACAACTAGCATTATTGGTTTGGTGGTTATAGGCTCCATCAAAGTTGAGTTTCACCCATCCTGGATCTAGTGGTTTCCATCTTTTACTATCCAGCTCCCTGCCCTCTGAATCGCTTCTAAAATGCTTGAGTTTGGTTTGTCGAATTACCTTGATATAATTGCTGATCGTAAAAACAGGGGACATAGGGTATATGAAGTTGTCTTTATGAATAGCTTTGTTCCTCTAATCCCACAAAAATCAGCACGTTGTCAAGAAAAAAATCCCTCCAATCTCCATTATCATGAGTTTGGAAATAGCTTGTAAGGTTTTTACTGCACTAGTCTTCCAAATCACATTGAAAGAGATTTGTCCAGCTTCCTCTTTGCACCCAAGACTTCCATATTCGATGAGCATAATGACAATCTCTAAGAATATGAATACCGATTTTCGTAGCTAGTAGGCATTTGGGGAACTACGTTGTATCTTTTGTCCACTTCTTGGTTCTCTGTTTTATTGGTAGCCTGTTAAGCATTGCCATCCACATGCAGGTCTTGATCCTTTCAGGTCCCTTCCAGCTCCACAATTGCTTCCACTTCCCTCTTGCCAAAACTTATTAGCCCGAACCAGGTTAGTTTTGTTCATAATCGCCACATTCAAGACAATATAATAGTTGTGCAGGAAATAGTTCATTCCATGAATAGAATGAAAGGGAAAAAAGGCTACATGACAATGAAAATAGATCTTGAAAAGGCCTACAATAGGATAAGTTGGAAATTTGTGCAACAAGTCCTTACATAAATTGATTTTCCCCCTTGGATGATAAATGTTATTATGGCTTCGGTTAAAACTCCTCAGTTTCAAGTGCTCATAAATGGATCCCGTTCAAACAACATCAGTCCTAGTAGAGGGATTCGTCAAGGAAATCCTATATCACCCTATCTTTTTGTTTTATGCATGGAAAAACTAACACATGCTATAGCAGATTGCATTGATGCTGGGGAATGGAAATCGATCAAGATTGGCAAACATTGTCCCCAAGTGTCTCATGCAATGTTTGCTGACGACCTCATGCTTTTTGCAGAAGCCTCAACTCAACAAGCTGAGGTAGTAATGAAATGTTTGGAGAAGTTTGGCGCAATGTCTGGCCAAAAAGTTAGTAATGCTAAGTCCCTAATCTATTTTTTCAAAAATATGGATGAGGGTCTAGCAACTCTTATAGCAGAAAGATGCGGCTTCAAACGCACTAAAAAGCTGGGAAGGTATTTTGGATCCATAGTCAAGCATGGAAGAACAACAAAAGAGCACTATGTGGATCTCATGACTAGAGTTCGGAGCCTGTTAGATGCTTGGAAGACCCATTGTTTGTCCTTTGCAGGAAGAGTAACCTTGGCTAAATCGGTTATCTATGCTATTCCAGCCTTTGCAATGCAAAATAGTCTTATCTTGGTCACAATCCGTGATGAGATAGAGAAGATTCAGCATCGTTTTATTTGGGGGGAAGAGAATAACCGGAGACGTGCGCACCTGCTGTCTTGGAATCAAGTTTGTCAGCCTAGAAAATTAGGAGGGCTAGGAGTTATTAATTTGAGAGCCCAAAATGAGGCATATCTGCATAAACTCGCATGGATATCTAAACCAGAAGAGCTATGGGTTAAAGTACTGATTGAAAAATATGGAAGGAATGTCGACCTTCGTAGAGGCATGTAGTTAAACAAACAGATTCTCCCTTAAGGAAGGCATTAGGGAAGTGTTGGCAGAAATTTCTTGGTGGAATGAGATGGGAGTTGGGAGATGGTAAATCAATTCGTATGTGGGAGGATTGCTGGCTGAATAACTCAACTAATTTGAAAGCCATAGCAGTGCAAGAGGTACTAGTAGAGTATGTTCGCAAATGTATTCTTGAGTGTGCCACAAACCAAACAGGTGATTAGGACCTATGTTACTTACACTCATACCTTGATGAAGCGACTATTAACTGAATTATTGCCAGACCACCTCCTTCTCCAGAAGCTCAAATGGATAGGCTGGTTTGGAGCAATAATCACGTAGCACATTCTCTGGTTAAAGTTACTTACTCCACCATCATAAATTTTGAGACCCAAACATCTAATAGCAAGTGAAAGACTATTTTAATTTAACTAAAATGCCTAAATAATTTTTTCTTTGAAAATATAAATTTTTTTCAAAAGTAACTTTTATGACATTCAAAATATAAAAGAAAGATCATTAGTTGGGATCAATTGATTTATCCAAGTGTAATTGTAAACACCCAATTCTAGACCACTCAAAATTGAATATAAATTGTGTTTGAACAATGTTATATTTGATGAAGAAATATACTTAACTTTTATGTACTTTTACTTGTCTTTTATTATTTTAGTAATTCAATTGTGTCTATGTTGTTGTTTTCATTTTGTTACTAATCTTGATTTTTTTTTAATAAACCACAGTTATCAGTTACTAAATTTGATAAATTTTAGGTTCTTGGTGTTGTCCTCAACTGTTTTTTTTTTTTTTTGGAGGAAAAAAAGTTTAGGTAGGGATAGGCACCGGTGTCCCACCAGGGTCAGGAAAGACCCCTCAACCTCTTTGGAAATTTCCGGGAGGGATTATATATCACCCACCAAAGAGGACATCACATCGACCAACGGAGTTTGAACCGCCATCCTTTTGGAACAACAGTGAATCCGTAACCAACTGTGCCAAACCTCTTTGGCGTGCTCAACTGTTTTATTTTGATAACTCCTAACCATTGTACAAGATAAAGCTAGAAAGAATCTAGTAAATAAAAAAGCTAGAAAGAAATGTAAATAAATGTTTCACAAGATTCAATTACTTGATATTCCAACCCTTTATCCCAAACTAATAATTAATCTCTTAACACCTCTAACTACCAAAAAAAAAAAAAATCTCTTAACACCTCTGAATTTTATTAAGGCTGATGAATTCCCAAAAAAATTGCACATATTATAATTATATCCCTTTATCATTAACAAATATGATAATTGCCTCCATTCCAGTTCAGATAAATCCAAGAGCAACAATCCATGAGCAATGAAAAGTAATAAACATAGGATAAACTAGCTAGTCGGAAAATAAAAGAGACGTTGAATTAAGAATCAAATTATTTTACAATAAAATTTGGTTGGGTTCCATTTACTCCTTTCCAAAAAAATTAGAAGCTTATGGGCAAAAGAAGGACAAAACAAAAATTAAAGAAAAGCTCCATGAATAAAGATTAGGAACAGGGATTAATCTTGATGCTTCTAAACTTTACCTAGGTCATTGGCTGCCACAAAGAAATTTTCTTTTTTCCAGGGGTAGAAAATATCCCTTTTAAATTTGTTAACCTTTTTAGACTCATGTTAACCATCACCAATGCTATGGTGCTGACCTATTGCCATTTTGGTGCTTGACTGCTTGGTATCTAGACTCTAGAGGATGCGATCACATCTACTTGGGGCTTTGGCGCTCCCTACTGCGGTGCTTTGGCACGTGATCAGCATTCAGGCGCCGATTTTAACGAGAGGAAATTAAATCTTACAATTTTTCCTGAAAATATGAAATAAAAAAGATATTAATTAAATTTCTTAAAAAAAAAAGCATGAAAATAAAAAGACTCTAATAAATTAATTAATCAATTAATTATTTGGGTGAACCATGATCTTTATAAAAAATTTAGAAATTTGTATCCTCCTTTTTCATGTAAAATGATGACAATTCGTAGAGTTATCAAGCTTCCACAAATTTAGATGTTTGTGTTTGTTCTCAAGAAAATAAAATATATCTGAACATGTAAACTATTTTTAAACAAAATTCAAAGGTGAATATTATGACAAACTTATATTAGTCCTTTAATTTGCTGCTCTCTAAGGTGGCAGAAAATGAAAATGTTAGAAAGGGAGTAGGCCTTACTTCCTTCTTCCCGCAATTTGAATATTAAACTTTTTAATATATATATATATATATATATATATATATATATATATATATATATATATATTAAATGCACTCAGATTTTTGGTATTTCGCGATAGGTATTTCACTCGATCTTCACCCCTAAAATAAGAGTTCTATGAAACAACTAAGTCACCTCTCCCCTCTTAGATGCTTTGATTTAACTATTTATCACTCTAGTCATGGTTTTAAGATATTAAAAGAAAAAAATTACAATTAAAGTTACAGGATTTAATTGACTGTGTAATTTTTTTTTATTTTAAAATAAGGTTGACTTAGCTTATTATTAATAATAAAAAAATACAGGTTTTCTTTTAGGCAAGTCAGGTCCCAATATCTCATGAATCGGTCAGAAAAATGAATATGCATAAGTATGTGACTAATCCAAAATCATACGGCATATCAATTTTTCAATTCTGACCCCAAAGGTCATTAAAGATTCAAACCTATCCTTTTGACAAAATCTACTTCTTCTTTTTTTAGTCTCCTAAATCAGTTCATCTTTCAAATTAGTCCAATTCGAATACTGTAAAACCCTAAAGAGGAGACAGCTCTCCTCAGACTATATTTTTTATTCCTAGGGCTTGAACACGAGATTCTGATCAAGGGACACAACTACCCAAGCTCCTTGTCAAGTGAGCTACTCATAGATTCACATTGTTTTTAATTCCATGTAATCATTTCCAAAAGCGGAAGTGAAAGATTTGGGAAGATGGCAAAGGAAGAAGATAGGGGTGTAATTATTATGGCTGTAATCAATTTTATTCTTTTTTTCTTATTTTAATAGAAACAGACTAATTCATGATCCATTTGGGATATATTATATAGATCCGATTAAGTGATTCATTTGTTTGTATTGGGACATCTATAATAAGACCGATTAGTGTGAGTAATAATAGTATACCTACCTCATAGCTCATAAAGAAAAGGAGATTAAAATTAATAAATTTTGTTCCATAACTTGCCCCATCAACATCTATTAACCGAGAGATAGAGGAAAATCCTACTCCTAATTTAATTGTTTAATTTGCCTAGGATCATGTTGTTTGACCTTAATCTTCTGCTTTGGGATCTTCCCCTTCTTCTTCTATAACCTTCTCCATCGTCCTGGTCCCTGTCTTCTACCCATCGCCGTCATCTTCGTCCTCTAGTTATTGATGCTGCATAAGCAATGTCAGACAACGACAATGGCCCTTCTTCCCCAGTCCCAGTTAACGACAACGACAACATCCAGAAAAACCAAATGACCCAGTCATCTTCGTGATGGAGACCATAAAACAGTTTATTCAAATCTGGAAAATAATGTATTGAATTAACAAAGAAAAAAAAAACAAATAAAAGGGAAAGGGATGGTGTTCGTTTTGTTTTGGGTCAAAGCATAATGCATTCTTCCTTTCCTTTATCTTGTTGACCCCCGTAATGTTTAACAGTTTACATTTGCATGCTGAGCTATATCCTGCCTTTATTCTATAAGTGAAGAACATTTGATTTTGGATCTGCTAGTTATTGGGATTAATGTTTATGAAATATTAATTACCAAATATTCTTGGGAATACTTTCTTCAAGCCAAATACAGTTGTTGGTTTTTGTGGAAATGGAGAAATTTGGAGATCCATGAAGATCATTTCTGTCATGATGAGCAATCGCAGGCTTCAATTTGGATGTTTGTCCAACAGATTCTGTAAGCCCGAATTTATCAGCGCCGTGGTAATTCCAACAATAGCGTTTGGACAGCCCCCAAGCAAGGGTGGGTTAAGTTGAATTGTGATGGAGCTTCTTCTAGTGGCATGAAAAAAGCTAGTTGTGGTGGTATATTAAGAGATCACAATGGATCCTTTTTGGGAAGCTTCTATTGTAATTTAGGTTCTTGCAATCCTCTTGATGCAGAATTATGGGGATTACTGAAAGGTTTGGAACTGCTTTGGGGAACAGGATTAAAAAGAATAGAGCTAGAATGTGATTCTAGCCAAGCCATCCAGATGTTAAAGGAGCAGCATGAAGATCCTAGGGACTCTCAAGTCACTAGCAGATTGAGATTATGGTTAAAAGCAGATTGGACTATTCATCTTGTTCATACCAAGAGAGAAAACAACAAATGTGCTCATTGGTTAGCTAAAGCTGGGCAGACTAATAATCTCTATTTCAAGATTTTTAAAGATCCTCCTCCTCAGTTGATGGAACTTATAGTTGCTGATGCTAGAAATATGTCTAGCTTGTTAGTTTCTGATTTGTAATTTCTTTCTGTTTCTGGGACTTAGCCCCTCTTTATTTACAAAAAAAAATAAAAATACAGGAATATAATAATCCTAGAAAACATTCCCGGTAATGATAAAAATTAACTAAACATGGTGGGTTTGACAATTTTCTAAGAAAATCTTTGTTTGGAATGCCATTCCTAAGCGTGTGGTTCTCAAGAATGAAAATCGAACTCGGGAACCAAATGCCCATTATGTTTTATCATTCAGAGCCAACTTTAAAAAACGTGGAACATGCGATCCTCTATTTAACGTCGGTTTGAACATTGAACTTCGAAAGGTTAACCAAACCCGTATGGGTAATTGATTGGTGGTCCTTGGTCATAACTTTGTGTTCTTTTAAATAAAGTGTGACTTTGAATCGTACCAAACTGCGATTCAATTACAAACCCAAAGACCAATAATAATAGCTTATAAATGGCAATTTATGGTCCCAATTCCCAAATTATGCCTAGTTTGGGCTTTACTTAAGCGACTACTATATCATATAAAATGGGAAGCTGTCCTAATCAAGAACCAGCATCTATCACATTTTCCGTTTGACAAGAAGATATCACTATCCCGTTTGCTCTATCGTCTTGCCCTCGAAGAAAATATAACAACATAGCACACTATGCTTCAACTTTTAAACGAGATCATTTCATTGACTGAATGAATGTATATAAAATCAGCATTCATGCATCGAATCCTATTTGAACAAGTTATGATGTTTCACCAAAGAGAGAGTTATGATATGAGAATGAAAGAACTACAGACCCACATGCGTGTTGAGCAGCGTAACCAAATTCATGTTGACCACATATACGCATCTTGGACCCTCAAGCTTATGATTTCTCTCTCTCTTCCGATTCTCTCTCCACTCCCCCACACAAAACATTCCACACCCTGCTACAAGAAAGATTCATAAATAATGCAAGCTTGTTAAATATCTTATGCCAATAATTTCAAATCAGTGTTTCAAAAGGATTAAATATTTTGTGTGTATATTATTAAATATATAATCCACGATATGCATTCTAAAGTATAATTGAATCGATTTGACCTATGATGGACATATATAGTAACTAAAATATTTGTCGATATCATGATTCATGGCATATTAGAGGGATTGTATCCAAAAAAAAAATGGCATATTAGAGAGATCGACTTGAAAAGTAGAAATACTGGAGGGGTATCTCCACATTCTCGTGGGAAATTATCTTGAAGAATGTAGTGCATAAATCTTTCAACAGTGATATATTCTTCTTCTTCTTTTAATAATTAAAGGGAATCTTGATTCTTGAGAGAAAGTTTTTGAGTGCAGCGAAGTGACTAATTTTTTTTTAAATGAAGAAAAAAAAATTCATTTACATTTTTTTTCTTTATTTTTTTTTTCTAAATCCCAAAAAATTTCATCATTTAAAAAAGATGAAGGTACACCGCGGATGTACCAAAAATTTTCTCATTCGGGCATAAAATCCGATAGATATAACAGATCTCGAAGAGCGTGAAGCGCTAGACATTCTATTCTGAGTGCGGGTAATGATCTTTGTAATTGTAAGAAGGTGTTTGCATTTATCATTTAATATGATACAATAAATTTTTTTATACATATAATATTTTGTGGGGCTCATATTTTTTGAAGAAAAAAGAAAAAGAAAAAATTATGGCACGCAAAACGAATCTCTATAACATTATACAATCACTTTTCCTACAACATAACTCTTATAAAACCCTTGTAATAATCATAATAATTGTAGTATTTGATTGATACTTGTATTAATTGGGAACACTGATCAAAATGTCACTGTTCACCAACTTTTTTACCTAAATGTCACGCGAACAGTGTTATTTCTCAATATGCCACGGGGGCAAGTTCGCTACCCTGTGTAGCGAACTCGGTTTGCTGACGTGTCACATTTTTAATGGATAACAAGTATCAAATTTTAAAAAAATAATAATAATAATAAAAAATGAAGGTAGAAACGTGACACGTCAGCAAACTGAGTTCGCTACACCGGGTAGTGAACTTGCCCCCGTGACAGATTGGAAAATAACACTGTTCGCGTGACATTTAAATAAAAAAGTTAGTGAACAGTGGCATTTTGATCATTGTTCCTATTAATTGTATTGATTAAAAGCATTATGTAATAATCAGTAAATGATAAATTTAAAAAAAAAAAGATGTTTATTGTCTAAGTTAGTTACCTATGAATGTTGGGCTTTTTGACCCTTATAACCTTTTATTAATAATTAATTACCAAATTGACCCTTATTATAAATTATTTCAAAAATTTAACCTCCCCAACAAACATGACACCGATCTTCCCCTTTTTGACCGTTGACCACCAAGCTTACCCAGGTACACCCCTCCCTACCCGGGTATTTTTTGAAATTTTATGCCTACCCGGGTAAGAAGGGGTGTACCCAGGTAGAGTTCTTCAATCTGAGAAAATGTTTGAATTATTTACCCGGGTAGGTAGGGGTGTACCCGGGTAAATCTCTGTCAAAACACACTAGAAACCGTGAAGGCCGGCACAGAACACACTAGAACCTCATTTGGTTGTGCAGTGTAGTGTAGTCTTTGACTTGACGATTTCTCACGTGGAATTCCGTTCCAACAGAACACACTAAACCTCATTTGAAGATGAAATGAGGGTACATACGCCTGTTGTGATTTCGTGTAACGAGGGACTGAGGGAAGTTTTAGCTGTCCAGAATAATATAGCCAACAAGCAGATCGATAGAACCTTTGCATTTGACAAGGTTTTATGCTTTTTTTTTTTAATTGTGGAATTGGGTGTTAAAATGAATCCAATTATATGGTCTTGTTTTCATTCTGCCATCTGGAAAATCGAAGAAATTATTCTTGTTAATTGAATAACTTTTACATGTGATGACTCAACTTAGGATAGATATATTTATTGATTCTGCATTCAGATTTCCAGAAGATAGTAATATTCAAGAAATGGAATATCGAATTTGAACTTTTTTAATTATGACATTTTGAACCAACTCTCTTACGCCTTACCTCACTCTCTATCTATCGTAATCATGAATAAAGAAGACCTTACTTGTTTTCTGTTATTCAGATAAAATTGTCTCATGCAATTATCCTGATTTCGGTGGAGATTTACCCGGGTACTCCCCTGTGTACCCGGGTAAATAATTCAACTATTTTTTCAAATTCAAGAACTCTACTCGGGTACACCCCTTCCTACTCGGGTAGGCATAAAATTTCAAAAAATACCCGGGTAGGGAGGGGTGTACCCGGGTAGACTTGGTGGTCAACGGTCAAACATGGGCAGATCAGTGTTATGTTTGTTGGGGAGGTTAAATTTTTGAAATAGTTTATAATGAGGGTCAATTTGATAATTAATTATTAATAAAAGATTATAAGGGTCAAAAAGCCATGAATGTTGACAATCCTATCAGCTGATTTAATTTTTTATTTAAAAAAAATAAAGAAGGAAAAGGGGGCATGAGTAAATCGAAGCTTCTCTTTATTGGCAATTATTGAGCCTATAATGCTATTTGTAATTCTTGATTTAATCGCAATTGATTTTCTTAATTCTCTCCAATATATTTAGTTTCTTGTATTGGTTATAAATATAGGATTTAGTGTTTTTTATATTGTAGGAGATAAATTTATCTTCTATACATATATAAAATTAAAGTATGAAAAAAAATAAATCTTATGTTATAGGAGAATTCTAATCTTATGTCATAGATACATCAAGTGTGAGACCCACCTATTTAAAAAAAACAAAACAAAAAAATGAACGGCACATTTTTTTATGGTGTGTAAGAAGCGTTTGTTTTCTCATGCAACATGAGAAAAATAAATCTCAAAAAATATATGTGATTCATATTTTCTCTTTCTTACTATTCTCTTCACATGGTGGACTCCACAAACTTTTATATGTGTTTAGAAGATAAATTTATCTCCTACAATATGAGAAATATTAAACCCTTAAATATACTCAGTCTTATAAAAAAGAAAGCATCTACTCCTACAATCATCCATTTGCATGGAACTTAGGACCACTAGTTGCACGTGCATAACTAATCAGAACTTATATATATACATATAAAAGTGTATGAAACTCATGTCTTCTCTTTCTCTCTCTTCTCCCCATATGGTGGGACCCACGCACTTTTATTTATATGTAGGAGCGAGATAAATTCTCCTACAATATGAAAAATATTAAACCCATAAATATACTTAGTCATATAAAAAAAAGTCTCTACTACAATCATCCATTTGCATGGTACTTAGGACCATTGGTTGCACGTGCATAGGGGTTTAAATAAGTTTGACTAGACTGGGCTTAGGCTTAAATAGGTCATGTTTGTGTAAAATATTTTTGGTCTGATCTGATCTGTTAGTCTTGCGTAGGCCCAAATCATATGTCCGATCTGGCCTATATTTAAAAAACGAAAGTCTTGGCTTAGGTCTATTAGCCTGTTTAAGTGTATTAGACATTCAATAATTAAAAAAATAATTAAAATAATATTATTTTATTATTCGAAATCATTATAATACTAATTTTATTTAAAATAAATAATATGATATAAGCCGGCCTGTAAAAGAAAACCTATGACCTGCTTTTTAAATAGACTTTTTTAAAAGTCTGAGTCTTTTATTTGACTATATATAACAAGCCGAGTTTGACCTTATATAGGTTGGGTCATAGATCACTATTAAGCAATTTAACCCATTTACACCTTTGCTTATGCATAACCCAGAGAACTTATATATACAATAGTAGAAAAAAGGTGACAGATTATTAATATTAAAATTTAAAATGTATAGTATTGGAACTAGTGAAAAACATAAATTTAGTTTTGGGGCTTCATTAATACAGTTTCAAGTTTAAGCATCTTCATTCTCTCAAAATATATAAAGAGAATCGACTGTGATGTTGCAGGAAACAAGAAAACTTTTTCTTGCTCACACAGTCAAAGTGAATCCCACTATAAGAGATAAAAACAAAAACAAAAATGGCAGGGCAAAAAATGATGAGTCTGGATGAAAAAAATTTCTTCCTCGACAATTACATTACCCAAATATAAAAAAAGCTACTTTTATGATTTCTTTTTTCTAGTTTAATGTTAACGAAATTTTTTTTCAGTACAGAAACGGAATTTATTTTATTTACTAACTGTTCTTTTTTGGCTAATAAAAACAGGTTTTTTGACCCTTTTGCCCCTCATTAATTAATTAATAACCAATTTGCCCCTGATCCAGAACTATCCACCAACATGCCCCCTTTTAGTCGACTACCTTGCTTTTTTAGTCGAGCAAATGGTCAAACTTCAGAAAGTGGACTACTGCATATTTAGTCAACTAGAAAAGCATCTTAATCGACTACATTTTTGGGATATGTAGTCGACTAAGTAACGATATTTAGTCGACTAAATATCGACTGAAACCCTATATTTTCCATGTTTTCGGTCTCATTTCGATTGTTGTTGTTGTGTAAACCTAAATAGCTCCATTTGTTCATGTGTAATCCTCTCAATCCGATTGTATTTCATCCCACCATCTCTACAGACCTAATATTGTGAAATCATTGTCATTGCCCAATTCCAGACCGTATTTGGGGGCAATCCACACGCCTGAGGGAAGGGTTTGGGGCGTTCTTCAGCTGCTCCTGCGGATTTGGGGTTTGGGTCGCATCCTTAGTCGATTAGGTTTGCTACTCCCCCTCTGCCGAATGGGGGGTTTTTAAAAAAACAAATCAGTCGACATTTAGTCGACTAAATATCGTTACTTAGTCGACTACATATCCCAAAAATGTAGTCGATTAAGATGCTTTTCTAGTCGACTAAATATGTGGTAGTCCATGAAGTTTGACCATTTGCTCGACTAAAAAAGCAAGGTAGTCGACTAAAAGGGGACAGGTTGGTGGATAGTTCTGGATCAGGAGCAAATTGGTTATTAATTAATTAATGAGGGGCAAAAGGATCAAAAAGCCAATAAAAACATGATTATGTTTGCATTTTTCATTTTTCATTTTTCCACCCTTTATATGGGGAGCGGTTAAATGGAGATTTGGTATCTTTTCCATTTGCGTGGGCCTGCATCATATGGATACGATGGCTATCAGTGTGAGACAACAACCCAACGAGCACAACCTGATTACAAACCCTCTTGTTCGGCTCTGATAGTGATGGATACCCATCACCCAATAACTCTCTCGCTTCCCATAACTTCGAAAGAAACCCAAACCTATACATGACTTCGCTAGACCAAAAGGGGTCCATGACTTATTACATTCAGGTTCATGGTAGAACTGTGAATACTCAATTGGATTTGGAACAAATTTTTAACATTTGAAGTTGAATATAGTTGTATCTTGAATGCAATTTTGATGATTTTTTTTTTTTTTTCAATCCCAGAGTGAGTGCTACCCGTTAGTTGAGAGACTACTCTTTTGAAATACAATCAATCAAGGATATCGAAGGTAAAAACCCTTTTCAACTATAATTTTTTCATATACATGTAAAATACAACTAAGAATCTAAAGTTTTTTTTTATATATACAACTATTCTATTTTTTTTAACTGTTTTTTTAGATATTACAATGTTATTAAATATAAGTATAATCTTTTGTAATACTAACTGTGTCAAGTAAATTCATAAAGGAATAAAAAATCTTTCATGATATCTTACAATATTATTTCGTTGAAAAGAAAATAGTTTTTAAAAAAAATTATTTCTATTTTCAAATCATGTTTTCCATTTAATGTTTCATAATATTTACATAATTTAACATTCTAAATTTAACAAAAGAAATTAATGACTAACAATCACTCTAACTTACAATGGAATAGTTAGGTAATTGCTCTTCTTTTTTTTTGGAGTTACCAAACCCTAATTATCTTTTTGAGACGAGTTGGCTCCCTCCGGTATCCCCACGAGCTTCGACTCTTTGAGCCGGCTATGAGACTAATCCGGAGTGCGGGGGAACAGTGATGGCTAAAGGTTCAGCCCCCTCCCCAAGAATGCATTCAGCGGGAATCGAACACATATCTAACCCCACTAACTCAGCGCCAAGTTACCAACTGAGTTGCACCCATTGGGTTAAGAAATACCAAAATTACTAAATCTTATATATATATATATATATATATATATATATATATATATATATATATATATATATATATATATGGGGGGAAAAAATTCCGGCAACTTGAGATAAGTTTATTTTCGGCCACCCTAAAACTACGTCGTTTTGTTTATTTATGTCCTTATATTAATTGATTTACGTTTCAATGGTTATGATTCTCTTTTTCTCTCTCTTCCTTCATTACCATTGATCCATCTTTATAAGATTATGATTTATTAGCCGGAGATAAAATTATCTCCTGCAGCTTGAGAAACGATAAGCCATATATATATATATATATATATATATATATATATATATAGGTAGGGTTTATATTTCTGCAGTTGTTATACGTGCAACAATCAAATACTTGCCATATATATGCTTGAAAGCATTAAATGCGGAGAATCATAACCATACAAAGGATGAAGGCATTAAATGTGGGAAATTTTAACCATACACATGTCGTTGTTATACGTAAAGCTGCTGCAGAAATGATTTTACCTATATATATAGGATAAGTTATTCTACCTACCATTTTTTCTACCTACCTTTGCCTACCACTCTAAAATACCATTAGAATAGAATCTTAACTAATATTTATATTTCTCTCTTTTCTTAAGATTCTGATCTAACGGTGCTGGAGGGTGGTAGGCAAAGGTAGGTAGAATAATTTATCCCTGTATATATATGGGAAAAACATTTCTCAAGTTGCTTGAGACAATGTTATCTTCGGCCACCCCTAAACTACGTCGTTTTGTTTATTTATTTTATTATATTAATTGATTCACCTTTGAATGGTTATAATTCACTTTTTCTCTCTCTTCCTTTATCATCATTGATCCATCTTTGTATGGTTATGATTTAGTAGTCAGAGATAACATTATCTCAAGCAGCTTGAGAAATGATAAGCCCTATATATATATAGAAGTTTACATTTCTACAGCTGCTGTACGTGTAACAATCAAATACTTGCCATTTATATATGATAAAGTGTGTGTCATTTTAAAGAATGTAAAGTTGTGTCATTTTAAGTGAGAGAAAGAGATAGATAAAGGAAGAGAGAGAGTGGACAAAAAAATAAAGGTGTAGGTCCCACCTCTTTGTGAGAGTGAAATGATGTAAGTTGTGTCATTTAAAAGGACAAACATTTTTCCCTTTATATATACTTGAAAGCATTAAATGCGGGGAATCATAACCATACAAATAATGAAAGAATTAAATGTGGAGAATCATAACCATACACCTGTCATTGTTGTACGTAAAGCGGCTGCAGAAATAATTTTACCATATATATATATATGGCTTATCATTTCTCAAATCAATGGTTATAAAAGAAGAGATAAAAAGGGAATCATAGTCATTCAAAGGTGAATCAATAAATATAAAAAATAAATAATCAAAATGACGTAGTTTTGGGGTGGCCGGGGATAAACTTATATCAAGCAGCTTGAGAAATATTCTTCCCATATATATATATATATATATATATATGGAAAAAATGAAAATAAAGTGACTGGATGTAAAATTCGGTCCAGTGCACTATGTTCTCCCGCGAGAACATAGTGTAATAAATCTTACAATATTGTTCTCCCGGGAGAACATAGTATAATTTTTACTATAACTGTGTTCTCGTGGGAGAACATAGTACACTGGACCGAATTTTACATTCAGTCACTGTACACTCACTAAACTCTATATGTATATATATACAGAGGCAGATGTAGGTTGAAGAGAAGGGGGGCAAGTGCCCACACTTAAATTATGATGCAAAAATACAAAAATACTCTTCTCTTAAAATTCAAGTTTTTCTAATTTAATTTCGGAGTAGAATATTGTAACAACTAATTAGGGTTACTATCAATGTTACTACCAATCAATTTCACTCTTAGATTGATTATGTTGATCCAACGGTTATATTTATTTTCATCCCAATCAATTTCACCGTTAGATTGATTATGTTGATCCAACGGTTATATTTATTTTCATCTTTGTATGGTTATGATTCTCCATATTTAATACCTTATATTTATTTCTATCTTTGTATGGTTATGATTTTTCATATTTAATACTTTTACATTAAATATGGGGATCATAACCATACAAAGATAGAAATAAATATAACTGTTGTATCAACATAATTGATCTAACAGTGAAATTGATTGGTAGTAACCCTAATTGGTTGTTACGAGCTTTAATTTTCCTCATTCTATTTTATTTTCTCGTGAGTTTTTTTTTCTCCTCCATCTTCATTATCCAAACCTAACAGCATAGAGCTTTATTCGACACCCATTGTTTGCATCTACATATTGATTCATCTCCTCTTAAACCTCAATCTCCATTATTGAGAGTTGGAACATTTGCTTCTTCCTCCATCATCGGTCCAGTTGAGTCGCAATCCGTACATATCTAGATCTAAACCAGACTCAGCCAGCCGGCGGTTGCTCGCAAGTCGCATTTTAGACCAGACCTTATTGAGTGCCCACCCTTCATTAATTTTCTGGATCTGCCACTATATATATATATAGGGTTAAGCATTTTTACAGCCACTTTATATAAGGTTGTCTAGAGCTACCTTTTTTAATTAAGTCTGACCAGTAAGACATACAAATTGTATTTTCTCTCTCCGTCGCGTCAGCCAACAATGTCTAAGAAAAGAGAAAAGAACAGCTTTATTGTTATAACTATGTCTTACTGGTGAGACTTAGTTAAAAAAAAGTAGCTATAGATAATGTTATCTAAAATGGCTGTAGAATTTTTTTTTCCAAATATATATATATATAGGGATCTATTTATCTCATGGAACAAAGTTTTTTCCTATATATATATATATATAGGGATCCATTTATCTCATGTTGCATGAGATAATTATCTCATGCAACAGAGACAATATAGTGGGGTCCATAACTTAAGAAAAATAATGGACCCCACTACTTTGTCTCTGTTGCATTATCTCATGCAACATGAGATAATTATTTTTCATATATATAGTTAGGATATTCTGACACCGATGTCAAACTTTAATTTGAAATTTGACATCAAATCCTTATCTTTGATTTTTGCCTATCAACAGTTATCATTTATTGGGAATCAAACTTATTAATTATTATAAATTCTCAATAAATGATTACCGTTGATTGACGAAAATCAACGGTTAGGATTTGATATCAAATTTCAAAATTTTACACCGGTGTCAAAGGATCTTGCCCCTATATATATATACACACACAAATATTGATTTACTTAAATGTAAAGTAACATTAAAACAAAAGTAAATAAAACTCGTTATTTGCATTAAGTGAAAATTACAATATAAAGTTTATTACGTCACTTTAATTTGATTCTAGATAGCAATTTAATTCATCCGTCTCATTTGGATGGCTCTTGGTGTGCGGATCAAGTGAAAAAGAACGAATTGAAATGGTTTTATTGTTTTTTTTTATTTGATTGTTTTTCGTATAACTCATTGAAACAGCAGATGTATTGAGCTCCGCTACCAGAGGAAGGATGAGACTAATCTCTCTTCGATAAGAGAGGCATGTCCTCTAGCCCCCTCAGTTATCCTTAGAGGTTAATGTAATACGTTTTAGTTCTATATTTGTTTTGTTTTTAATATAATGAAGTTCGTACCTAAGTTCTTATACAAATTACCTAAATTTGTCGCTATTAGATCAATACTAATGGCTTTGTTTTGTTTTGTTTTTAAAATACACTAAATATGAATTATAATTTATACATTTTATTTTATTTTAACAAGTCTATCAAAAGTTACCGCAATGTATCACCTATTTACTTCGGTATTAACACTAGCAAGCCTTAACTGATACACCACTCTCCTAATTACCAAAAATGTATGAGATACTCCAGAATTGTGCATAATATACGTGAATACGTAAGTCAGATTTCTTATTTGAATAGTTCATAAAATCACTGAATAAAACGAAAGTAATTCAAACTTCAGATCATCCGCAACTGTTAGCTGAATCTCAACTTCCAGAACTGTCAAATAATATTTTAATGCAGGCAAATGAAGTGGTTGGTTGATGATATTTAACATTAATTATTGTCATGACACTTGTTGTCCACATCACAGGGAGCCCACAGCACACACCGCATCCCTTTCGTCAAAAAAAGTATGCATAAATGATAAATCACCTCTTTTATTTATTTTATATATGCCGATGCATCGTTTCTTTTTGGTAACATGTAGGAGGAGAGAGAGGGAACCTAAATTAAACCTCTCACTGTTAATAGGAAAGACTTTTGAAGCCAAAAACGTTAATTGCTAATCTGCTAAGGAAAAAGGAGATTCTTAATTTGACACACACATATATATATATATAGAGGTAGTATCATTTGACACCGGTGTCAAATTAGAAATTTGATACCTTATCTGAAATCCGTTAGATCAAAAAAGATCAATGACTCTAATTTGTAAATTTGTAAGCATGTGACACCATTGATCTTTTCTGATCTAACGGCTCTTAAATGAGATGTCAAATTTCAAATTTGACACTAATATCAAAAGATCTACCTCGTATATATATATATATATATATATATATATATATATATGATAAATGCAAGGACGCATGCAAAGCCACATCATTAAAGACTGTAAAGAGTGAATAACCGGCTAGGAAGATGAGCTTTATGCCTTTATCCCCTCTTCACGGAATTCTTTTACCAACTTGGAGATGCATCGCAAGATTCTGGTCCCGTTCACATTAACGTTATTCAAAAAGACGGAATTTGAGGTAAAGTGAGGAATTTAAAAAAGGTATAATTTTGAGGACAGGGCGAGGCGAGAGATAGAGAAATGTTGAGCGGTGACTGATTAGGCTCTGGAAGGATTCCTTATGGTGATGGTGCGTGGTCATATATGGCCCCCAATCAGGGATATTTATTTTTATTTTGTGGGCCTTTCTTTTCACCCTGCATCCTGTTTGGCAGAGTTAACTTTGTCTTCGCGTGCTAGGAATGAAGAATAAGAATATTGATTTGATTTTGATTGATCTTTTTATTCTTCTTCCTATTCTTTTATTTCTTAATGTTTGCACCTTTTAGATGGAGAAGGGACGGCCTTCCAAATTCCTTATCTCAACCCCACGCGATAAGAAAGAGCTGCTTCCATATTTGTTTTTATGCATTAGGTTTCCCCACTTGTCATTAAGCTGCTTCCAAATTTTAATGACAAAACATGTAAAACAGACAAAAAAATAATAATTCATATTACATGATCGGGTAAAAAAATATATGAGAATATACCTACTAATTGGGATACTCTCCCATTAATTCATGTAGTTCTTTTAAATATTATATAAAATTTAAGTTAATGCAATTCTTGCACAAACATTCACTTCAATTGAAATACTCGTCTTACACAAAAATAAATCAGTACACATGTGTGTCACATACTCAGATTGTCAATTCTGATAGGTCCGAAGCTCAATCGAAGACTCCATCTTCTCTTTTTCTTTCAGACATTTGCCCTTCTCCGAGCTCGATCTGGAAAGTCCAAACTCCAACCATTCCGCCCCTTAAGTCTTCCTGTTGTTTAGGAAGAGAACGTGCAAAAAATCATTTAATAAAAATAACGTGTGGAAGGATACATTTCATAACAAAAGCATGCGGCCTCTCATACATTGTAGACCGCATATTTGATTGGCTAATTTTTTTTTTTTAAATTGTTTCAAAAGCTTCACAACTCTTCTTAATCGAGGAGTAAAAAAAATCAAATAATAAATTGATTTAAATTATATACCAACAGAATTATATTTTTTTCAACTGTTGGGTTCAAGAATCAAACTGTTTTATTAATTTGGTTCAATTCGGACTAAAATTAGAATTATATATATTTTTTAATATTGTTACAAAATAAAATCAATCGAACTAAACCGCAAACGAAATCGAAACGTATCATATTTTTCTAAATGAGTTTAAAAATTTAACCATCTCCTCCACAAACTAATTAAAAAACTGAAACACCATTTAAAATCAGTTCAATTCGCTCGAATTAAACCACTTTTATAATTCGGTTTGATATAAAAATCGATTCGAACTGAATCGTGCACACTCCTACTTCTCAATTTGTTTGGCTTAATACCGTTTCTTATTATTATATATGAGAATTGGAGCTAGATTTTGGATATGTTGCATTGTTAAATCCCAAATCAAGTGTTTTACTCTCTGGCATGCTTTTAGGGAATGCTTCAATGTGTAGGAAGGGCCGGATCTAGTTGGGAGGGGGATAGTGTCTCCTTACTTACATAAGTCGTGTATACAAATTTTTGTTTAATTTAGAATTAGTTTTACGGGGAAGGATCCGTTTACAAATTTTTTTTGAAATTTTTTACAAATTATACTATGTTCTCCCGGGAGAACGTAGTGTAACAAGTGTTCTCCCGGAAGAAGATAGTGTAGTTTGTAAGAGTTTGTAAACAAAAAAATTTGTAAATATAACATGCCCCTAGTTTTGTTATATTTTTATTTTATTCCTTAAACTTTTGATTCAAATTGGACAGGTTATTTTACCCATTTCTTTTTCTGTCTATTTTTTGTTTACCATTCTCTAACACTATTCGATCAAAATCTCAAAAGGAGAGAGTAGAAATAATAAAGGTAGCTGAGATTATGATACAATATAGTGTGTTGGAGAATGATAGCTAAATGTAGGCAAAAAAAAATTAGGTAGAATAACGTATTCCCAAACAAATATATGGTAAATAACTTTTTGATGTGAACGAGAAAATACCAAAAAAATTAATATAGTTTTTCTTCCTTTTATTTCAAGTTTGTTTTTATTCAAAAATATCAAATTTATGAGTTATATTTCGCCCTTTAATATTTGAGAAATATCATCATTTCAATAAACATTTAAAAATTGAAAATGTTTGACTTCAATTTGATCCAATGAAGTTATATATAGTATATTATAGTTTTATGTATATTCAAAATAGATTATCTAAAGCACAAGGTTCACAAGGGGAAATCTCTAATACTTAACAAGTGCAAGATTAATTTTATTGTAAAGTCCATAACAAAAGGATAATTTATTTGATACGATCTTGCAATCTTTTAAGTATATAATCTTAATTTTATTTCGACAAAAAAAAAATCTTAATTTTTATTGATGTAATGTTAGTTGCTATAAAAATTTCATATTGTTTACGTATATCTTTTAGGGGATTATATTTATAAATTTTTTATTTACAAATTACATTATGTATTCCCGGAAGCAATATTATTAAAACCGGCCCGGTCATTGACCCGGTCGAGGTACCGGGTCACTGGTTCAACCAGTGGGTCACTGGTTCAATCCCATGACCCGGTAATTATATGTAATTTTATAATTTATATTAAAAAATTATAAACATACTCAAATATCTAAAAAAATGATAAAAAAAATTCAAATATTTTAATACAAAAAATAATAAATCACGTATTATTATCAAATAAAAAATCAAACAAAAATATAATGATCGTGATACGCGGCTTTAGGTTCAAAAAATGACATCTCTAACTATAAATTAATTCAAAATTTTATACATAGTACATAATTGAGATAATATTAGTGTTGTAGGTACATAACTTATGTAAGTCAATTAGCAAAAAAATATTAAAATATGGCTATTATGATTTTTTTTGAAAAAAAACAAAATTTAGAATTTTTTTTTTGGACCGGGCCGGGTCACCGGTTTTTTATGAAAACCGGCCGGGTCAGATCGGGTCGCACCGGTTCTAATGCATGACCGGTCCGTTGCTTCAACCGGACCGGTTATATGACCGGTTTACCGGTTCCTGGGTCGACCCGGCCGGGTCGGTTCAGTTTTAATAACTATGCCCGGAAGTACATTAGGTTACACTATATACTTCCGGGAGTACATAGAGTAATTTTTAAAAATTTATAAAAAATTTGTAAACGAATCATTTCTCTCATCTTTAAATATATATATATATATATATATATATATATATATATATATATATATTGAGCTAAACATTTACATTACCAGAAAAAAACGTTAGGATTTTTTTAAAAATGAATAAATAAATTAATATTTTCTTAAATCTTATAAAACAATTGTTTAAATAATATAAAATTTTGGCCTCCTAACGCAGTTGCTTGGATTCATCACTGTTTAGAGGAATGCTGCTAAAAAATCTTTTGCTTAATCTATTAACGTTCCTTCAACAATAGATGAACTTATTGAAGATTGATTATCCTGCTCTATCTATATTAAGTTCTAGATATCTATTGAGTCGTTATACCATTCTGGATTTTATTTTTTATTTTTTGTCGCATGCAACGTGTATGCTGGGAATCCCAACTGTTGAATCGAATGGTTTTACTTGGGAATAAAACCGTTGACATCAACAATTTTCATTGGTAAGATTATTTTTTTTCCTTTTGCTGCGTGAATGAAATGAATCTTCGAATATTTACTTAGTCAGACCCTTTTTTTCCCCATTTGACTGCATGAATTTGTGATTTTAGGAGATTTGTATGCAAAAACCTGCCATGAAGCCATTGGTTTGGCCTTCTCCTGATTACACTCATTTGGCAACAAGCGTTTCTCCTTTCAAATTCGAGTTCGAACTCAAAAATATAGAAATGAAAAATACAAGAATAGACCTCTTGATGGATGGATGAGAAACAAAGCTTGACAGAACAATTGACACCACTCAAATCACAATAGTCCTTGATTTAATCAAACTCCATTTATAAGTCAGTAAAAGTGGGCTATCGATAGCAAATTTTCATACTATAATTACATAATAAAAGAAAATGTTCAACACCATTTCGTGCTCACTGCTTTACAAAAACTTCAAAAGAAGAAAAGCAGAAAAAACCATGAGTTTTATGTTTATCGTGTAACATGATATAACATCACTTTCTTACACACACATTAAAGAGGTGGGGTACACATGTTTTTCTTTCTCTTTCATCATTCCACCTTCTCTCTCCATTTTTGTGTGTATTGGAAACAACACTTAAATCATGTAAGATATAAGTAACACTAATAAAACCCAAAAACCATATATTGGAAAGGCACTTTAATTACTTTTGAACAAGTAGCCAAGACACAAGTAGAAGCTCCTATAGTCATGCAAGGAATAAAAAACACCAGCAGACCAAGAAACCATTAGACCATAACCACCATGACTCTAATTTAGTACCCTAAAATATGCAAGCTGTTTCATCATAACATCTGCAAATGTCAAAAATTTCATTGCAGATGCTGCCGAAGACAGCAAAACATAACCTAAATGACAAGGTACAAATACATATACCCAAACCGAAAACATAATAAAGCTAAATAGTTCAACATGACTCATATAGCTGCCCAATCAATCTCCAAAGAAGGGTACTTCTCCAACCCAAAATTCTCTGTCTCATCCCACCGATTAGAATCCGAGAAATCCAAGAAAGTAACACCGGATTCAGGCGAAGAACAACAGGGTGAAAAAGATTCATCAGACATGGGCCACAACTTTGGGTTCTCGAACTTAACATCCTCGAACTCAGGAAAAACCAATTCTCTGTCATGTATCATCATAATAGGCTTTCTATCTTCAACAGAGGTGCAGGGCTTTTCTACGTTGTTTCCATGTTTATGTGAAATGGCTAAGCTTTCACAAATAGCTTGGAGCTTGGTATCGACCGAGGAAGGGAGAGGCTTGTAATCTCCAAACTCACCGAAAACGTGGGCTCCATGGTGGCGAAGATGAGGGAAATTTAGTCGTGCAAACTCACCCCTAAGCTTATATGCTGCGTTATCATAAGCCAACGCTGCTTCCTCTGCGGTATCAAATGTGCCAAGCCAGAGACGAGTGCGGTTCTTGGGGAGTCTGATCTCAGCGACCCATTTTCCCCAATGCCTCTGTCTCACCCCACGGTACAGTTTTGTTGGTTTCAGTGTAGTGCCAACGTGCTTCATAGGAACGGGTTTTGGTGTGAGGAAGCTAAGGGCGTGTTCGTTTTGGTGCTGCAACTGGGTTGACTTTTTGCGTTGGAGAGAAGCTGTGGCTACGTCAGCCACGTGCTGCTGTTGTTGATGTTGTTGAAGAATGTAGATTTGGGCTTGAATCTGAAGAATTTGTGATGGGGTGAGTTGGTTGAGCCCAAGGGAACTGGTTTGGCTTTGGGAAAACAAGTGGGAAGTGCTGGAGAGGTTGGGATACAAATTGGGGAGAGAATTGGATGAAAATGGAGAACAAGAGATGCTGGAAGGTTGTGATTTCGAGGTGGAAGAAGAGGTAGATGAATCACTTTTCATAAAAGGCTTTAGTGCTTTCATCAGCTCTTCACTATAAGGATCTAAGAATTCCGGTGTCATGTTGCTATTGTAGATATCTATAGCTGTTGCCATGCTTTACAACACAAGAAGAAATTAAGTAAAAACAAGAGAAGGTAATTAAAAAAAAAAAGACTGACAAAGTTACAGGTTTAAAATTAGAACCTGTCTCAATTCCAAAATCAGAGAACAGGTAGAAACAAAACTGCAAGTAATGACTGTAATTGTTTCTTCTTCTTCTTCTTATTTTTTTAATTAAAAACGAGACTTTCACCAAGTTAAAATAAAAACTTAAAAACCTGGATTTCGTCCTGAATCGCCTGACTTTATAAAATTAGAACCTGGGTTTGTTTTGTTTTTCACAAAAAAACTGTGATTAAATTTTTCCAAGACAGAGGACTACAGAGAGGGGCCAAGGAAACGGTGTATTTAAGAGAGAGAGAGAGAGAGCTTTGTTATCTCACTTTTGATTTTGAGTGGCCTCACTTTGGGAGCTTCACTCTTTGCATTCTCATGGTGAACCTTTCTTGATTTATATACGCGTGTTGCGCTCGAAGTTTGTTGATCTGGTGCCGTTCTTTCTTCCTTGGTGAATCACTTGCCTCGTCAACTTGAAGAATACCTTTATTCTTTGATGGCTATCCTATTAAAAAATGACACCTACGCAATACCTTTATCATAAATGACAGACATCCCACCCGAGACATCTATCGTAAACGGAAAGTTTGCTTATGCGTAATTATCTCCTTTAATATTTATTTTTTTGTGTTCAGGCTTGAATCAATTTTTTTTTTGGACAATAACAAGAAATTAAAAACAAAAGAACAGATAACAAGAAAAACAACTAGGCATTCCGCCTTGACCAGCAAACACCAATGGTGTCGCTGTACAATCTTTCTAAGCAACCGTGAGGAGGCTCTTCAAAAATTTGAATTGTCCAGGCGAATCCATACGCGTGAGAAGCTAGCCAGTCCGCCACCGCATTTCCTTCACGATGAATGTGTGAAATATGGACCTGCCAACTAAGATGCAGCATACAAATGATACGATGAACCAATGTTGCAGATGGGTGATTTTGAAGACACCCATTAGTTATCAGATGTTGTGCTGAGAGTGAATCCCCTTCCAACCAAACTTTTCTAAAACCTTTATTCCAAGCCAACTAAAGACCTTCCAAGCAAGCCCACAACTCAGCTTCTAGAGCCATTCCTGAACCTAAGTTCCTGCAAAACCCCACGATCCATGCCCTGAAGCATCACGCAGAACTCCACCGCAATCTGTCTTGAGGCCATTATCCAAGCTAGACCCATCAACATTAAGCTTGACCCATTCCTCTTGAGGGTGAGACCACATTATCAGCCTATCTGCGGGACTTCTCATATGTGGATGTAATCCATTCAACAAAGCTGCAGCTAGTTCCACGATGTTCTTAAAGGCTAAGGCTGATCGACTAATAGCATAAGCATTCTGATACTTCTCTTCAAAGACCCAAGCATTCCTACATTTCCAGATAATCCATGAAAGAATTCCAAACAGGAGAGGCCAATTCTCCTCCAATCCCCAACCACAACTATTGTCCAGATTGAACATCACCCAGTCTTGAAGATTTAGTGCAAAAAAATATTGCCAGTTTGTGCTTTTCACAACCAAGCACCAAGTCTCTTTTGATTTCGGACAATCACGAATGGCGTGGAGGACTGTTTCGCTGTGATAGTTACATCTTGGGCACATATTCGAAGGAGTCATGCGTCTCTGCAGCCTTCGTTTATTAGTCAGAAGCTTTTCACCCACCATTAACCAAAGAAACATACACACTCTTTCTGGTCCCACCCATTTCCAAATATGCTTCCAATCCCATGTCTGAATCAGATTGTCACCGTTATCCAAGATAGTGTAAGTTGACTTCAGGGAGAAAACTCCATCTGTCGTCACATTCCATATGATGCGGTCCCTACCATCATGATCAAAAGGAGGAACTGTGTTCATGATACGATCAATAATGTAATCAGGAAGCATTTGCTGAATGGTATCCCATTTCCAACAACCAGAAGCATCCACATATTCTGACACCTGAAGAAGCTTGTCCTCGTCCAAGATATGAGAGACTGCATGAGATAAAAGTGGACCACTCCCAGTGCCTAATAGAACACGACTATGATCAAGAATGACATTCCAGTGCCTTTTAATCCCTTTCCACAATTGTGAGCTTCCGATTGGAGCGTTTATGTTTTGGATCATAACAGATTCCACCTTATATTTTGATCTTAGGACCTTGGCACACAAAGCATCCGGTTGAGCGAGGAGATTAAAACAAACCTTAATGATGAACGAAGAATTCAATCTCCTCAAAGGAAAAAGATGGAGGCTAAAGGTAAAGGCATCAAGTTTTCTGCTTCTGATAGGAAACTCATTTGTTATATTTGCCACAAGGAATTCACATCCCAGAAAAACATTGGCAGTAATAAAAAATGACAAGTTATTTATGAAAATTGAATACATACATAATTACTGGTCTATTATTTATTTATTTATTTTGGCACTTTGAAATATAAGTACTGGCAGCAGCTAGCACTAACAATCTTCTTCATCCAAGTGCTGGAGCTAGAGACTTACATGATATCTCAGAAATTTCGTAATATCATATCCTTTCTTCTTCTTAATTACTTGCCTCTCAACTCCCTCTTCTTATGGTTAGTTTCTTCTTTTTCTCATACCCTATCTCTTTCTCTTTCTGTTCTCGTTCTTATCCATGTCCACTTTTAAAGCTTAGCTTGTAACTCTCTCTTTTGGTTGCTTTTTTTTTTACTCAGATGGATTGTGATCAACAAAACAACTTCGATGATGGGTTATATAAGGTATTTTGTACATTCTTTACCATTGTTCTTTTCTCAGCAGTAGCTCGATCAATTATTTATTTATTTATTATTTATTCAAAAGGATGAAGATAAGGAGGAAGGGTCAGATGTTGTTGAGAATTTAATGGAAGAGAGAGAGAAGATGAAAAGTTCAGCTTTTGAGTCTTGTGAAGTTGGTGATGAACCAAAGGGTGATGAAGGGACAAATTAGAAACAAGTTCAAGAAATCCACAAGTGTGAATTCTGTTGGAGTGAGTTCAACTCAAGAAATGCATTAGGTGGCCATAAAAGGTTGCACCTTCAAGCTCTAAGGAAAAAGAAGGAGGCTAAAGGTAAAGACATCAAGTTTTCTGCTTCTGATAGGAAACTCATTTGTTATATTTGCCAAAAGGAATTCACTTCCCAGAAAAACATTGGCAGTAATAAAAAATGATAAGTTATTTATGAAAATTGAATACAGACTTAATTACAGGTCTATTATTTATTTATTTATTTTGGCACTTTGAAATATAAGTACAGGCAGCAGCTAGCACTAACAATCTTCTTCATCCAAGTGCTGGAGCTAGAGACATACATGATATCTGAGAAATTTCACAATATGATATCCTTTCTTCTTCTTAATTACTTGCCTCTCAACTCCTTCTTCTTACGGTTTGTTTCTTCTTTTTCTTATACCCTCTCTCTCTCTTTCTGTACTCGTTCTTATCCATGTCGACTTTTAAAGTCTAGCTTGTAACTCTCTCTTTTGGATGCTTTTTTTTTTACTAAGATGGATTGTGATCAACAAAACAACTTCGATGATGGGTTATATAAGGTATTTTATACATTCTTTACCACTGTTCTTTTCTCAGCAGTAGCTCGATCAATTATTTATTTATTCAAAAGGATGAAGATAAGGAGTAAAGGTCAGATGTTGTTGAGAATTCAATGGAAGAGAGAGAGAATATGAAAAGTTCAGCTTCTGAGTCTTGTGAAGTTGGTGATGAAGGGACAAATAAGAAACCAGTTCAAAAAATCCAAGAGTGTGAATTCTGTGGGAGGGAGTTCAACTCAGGAAATGCATTAGGTGGCCATAAAAGGTTGCACCTTCAAGCTCTAAGGAGAAAGAATGAGGCTAAAGGTAAAGGCATCAAGTTTTCTGCTTTTGATAGGAAACTCATTTGTTATATTTGTCACAAGGAATTCACATCCCAGAAAAATATTCGCAGTAATAAAAAATGATAAGTTAATTATAAAAATTGAATACAGACTTAATTTCTGGTCTATTATTTATTTATTTATTTTGGCACTTTTAAATATACGTACTGGCAGCAGCTAGCACTAACAATCTTCTTCATCAAAGTGCTGGAGCTAGAGACATACATGATATCTGAGAAATTTCGCAATATCGTATCCTCTCTAATTCTTAATTACTTGCCGCTCATCTCCCTCTTCTTACGGTTAGTTTCTTCTTTTTCTCATACCTTTTCTCTCTCTCTCTCTTTCTGTACTCGTTCTTATCCATGTCCACTTTTAAAGCCTAGCTTGTAACTCTCTCTTTTGGTTGCTTTTTTTTTTTTTACTTAGATGGATTGTGATCAACAAAAAATCTTTGAAGATGGGTTATATAAGGTATTTTATATATTCTTTACCATTGTTCTTTTCTCAGCAGTAGCTCGATCAATTATTTATTTATTTATTATTTATTTATTCAAAAGGATTAAGATAAGGAGGAAGTGTCAAATGTTGTTGAGAATTCAATGGAAGAGAGAGAAGATGAAAAGTTCAGCTTTTGAGTCTTGTGAAGTTGGTGATGAACCAAAGGGTGATGAAGGGACAAATCAGAAACCAGTTAAAAAAAATCCACAAGTGTGATTTCGGTTGGAGGGAGTTCAACTCAGGAAATGCATTAGGTGGCCATAAAAGGTTTCACCTTCAAGCTCTAAGGAAAAAGAAGGAGGCTAAAGGTAAAGGCATCAAGTTTTCTGTTTCTGATACGAAAATCATTTGTTATATTTGTCACAAGGAATTTACATCCCAGAAAAATATTAGCAGTTATAAAAAATGATAAGTTATTTATGAAAATTGAATACAGACTTAATTGCTGGTCTATTATTTATTTTATTTTTTTGGAACTTTGACATATAAGTACTGGCAGTAGCTAGCACTAACAATTTTCTTCATCCAAGTGCTGGAGCTAGAGACTTACATGATATCTGAGAAATTTCGCAATATCATAACCTTTCTTCTTCTTAATTACTTGCCTCTCAACTCCCTCTTCTTATGGTTAGTTTCTTCTTTTTCTCATACCCTATCTCTCTCTCTTTCTGTTCTCGTTCTTATCCATGTCCACTTTTAAAGCCTAGCTTGTAACTCTCTCTTTTGGTTGCTTTTTTTTTTTACTCAAATGGATTGTGATCAACAAAACAACTTTGAAGATGGGTTATATAAGGTATTTTATATATTCTTTACCATTTTTCTTTTCTCAGCAGTAGCTCGATCAATTATTTATTTATTTATTTATTATTTATTCAAAAGGATGAAGATAAGGATGAAGGGTCAGATGTTGTTGAGAATTCATTGGAAGAGAGAGAAGATGAAATGTTCAGCTTTTGAGTCTTGTGAAGTTGATGATGAACCAAAGGATGATGAAGGGACAAATCAGAAACCAGTTCAAGAAATCCACATGTGTGAATTCTGTTGGAGGGAGTTCTACTCAGGAAATGCAATAGGTGGCCATAAAAGGTTGCACCTTCAAGCTCTAAGGAAAAAGAAGTAGGCTAAAGGTAAAGGCATCAAGTTTTCTGCTTCTGATAGGAAACTCATTTGTTATATTTGTCACAAGGAATTCACATCCCAGAAAAATATTGGCAGTAATAAAAAATGATAAGTTAATTATAAAAATTGAATGCAGACTTAATTTCTGGTCTATTATTTATTTATTTATTTTGGCACTTTTAAATATAAGTACTGGCAGCAGCTAGCACTAACAATCTTCTTCATCAAAGTGCTGGAGCTAGAGACATACATGATATCTGAGAAATTTTGCAATATCGTATCCTCTCTAATTCTTAATTATTTGCCGCTCATCTCCCTTTTCTTACGGGTAGTTTCTTCTTTTTCTCATACCCCCTCTCTCTCTCTTTCTGTACTCGTTCTTATCCATGTCCACTTTTAAAGCCTAGCTTGTAACTCTCACTTTTGGTTGCTTTTTTTTTTTTACTCAAATGGATTGTGATCAACAAAAAATCTTTGAAGATGGGTTATATAAGGTATTTTATACATTCTTTACCATTGTTCTTTTCTCAGCAGTAGCTCGATCAATTATTTTTTTATTTATTATTTATTTTTTCAAAAGGATTAAGATAAGGAGAAAGGGTCAAATGTTGTTGAGAATTCAATGGAAGAGAGAGAGAAGATGAAAAGTTCAGCTTTTGAGTCTTGTGAAGTTGGTGATGAACCAAAGGGTGATGAAGGGACAAATCAGAAACCAGTTAAAGAAATCCACAAGTGTGATTTCGGTTGGAGGGAGTTCAACACAGGAAATGCATTAGGTGGCCATAAAAGGTTGCATCTTCAAGCTCTAAGGAAAAAGAAGGAGGCTAAAGGTAAAGGCATCAAGTTTTCTGCTTCTGATAGGAAACTCGTTTGTTATATTTGTCACAAGGAATTTACATCCCAGAAAAATATTAGCAGTAATAAAAAATGATAAGTTATTTATGAAAATTGAATACAGACTTAATTGCTGGTCTATTATTTATTTATTTATTTTGGCACTTTGAAATATAAGTACTGCAGCAGCTAATGTAAAAACTCGCACCGTTAATTAAGTAAGTTAATTAATTAATTATGTAAAATTAGGAAATAATTTCATAATTGACCCTAATAATTATTATGAGGCTTAAATAAATATAGAGAGTGGTTAATAATGCTGAAAGTCGCTTTTTGGACGAAAAGTGCAGATACCGATTCTGCTACTCGGTATAAATGCGTACCAAAAAAGTATCCCATAAAATTATAATAAGCGCATGTATATTCCTAGAATATTATATAGGACTAGGAAAACAAGTTTCGGGTCAAAATAATAAGAACTGATGCCAGAACTGATACTAGTTATGGAAAAGCGCGTACCGGAAAGGTGTTGCAAAAATTAAAATAAAAATATGAAAAATCTTAGAAAAATGAGTAGGTTCAGATTCAAAAGTTTGGGTTTAAAATACTAAGCGTAGTTATTAATGCTAATACTGTGCGATTAAAACTTAAGCAGCCTATATAAGGCCATGGCACATGATCCTAGGTCAGACTTGTGCACCTCTACGTGAGTTTTTGCTGAGGCTTATGACCAGCCACCTTGCTACTCCCTTTCTTCTTCATTTTCTCACCAAAGACACCACATTTGATCATTGTTTCTCCTCTTGATTAAGTAAACACTTGGGTGTGAGCTCTGGAGAGTGTAAAGGGTGCCTTTTTCTGAGTGGTGAGGGTTGTGTGAGTGTTGGGAAGGGGCTGTTTCTGAGTGGTGAGGGTTGTTTCTGAGTTGGTTGGTGTGGGAGTGCTTCCCTTGGTTGTTGGAGCTCCAAGAAGCAAACTTTGTGAAGAAAGATCCTTGCTTGAGTGCTATTTGTGTGCACCCTTGAAGTCAGTACCTTCGAGCTGACTTGTGAGCTCCAAGAGCACCATTTGTTTATGTTTTAAGATTGGGTAAGCCTTACCATCCTCGAACTTGAGTTTTCTTGATTAAAAATGGAACCTTGATGCATGTATGGATTAAAGTTGATAACTTAACGTTGGGTAATGTTAAACACACCATTAAATGCATTTAAGCTTCTGGAATCATGAAATGAGCCACCTTTAGGAAGGATACCTCGCGAAATGCAGAACTGCATTCTATCGTGAAATATCCGGATATGATATCCGAATATGGGGTCTTCTGATATCCGAATATGGATATCCGGATATGATATTCGGATATGCATATCCGTTTATGATATCCGGATATACCCCCGACAAATATCTGGATTTTCGTGAACAGTGAAGGTACTGTTCATACAGATCTGAGTTATGGGTTTGTGGACCCTAAGTTAATGAAGTTGAACTTCTGTAATAACTTAACTAAGTCTGAATCTAAGTGATTAAGGGCTTGTAGCTTTGTGAGAAGCATTAAGACGTAAAACGTAAAGGAGAAGCGTTGTCTTTATGTATAAGCTTATGTGCTATGATTATTGATGATGAATTAGTGTACAAATAGATTGTGATTGTGCTGTTTGTGGGCCTTGAGCGGTGTGTGGACTCTTGGTTTGGATAGCTAGCTTACAAGGTAAGCTTTCGTGTACTCGGTTTAGCCATTGTCTGTTCCACCATGTCCCATGGGGGGATGGTTATATGCATGATGTGTTTTCATGTATTGTTTTGTTGAAATGCTATTGAACTGTTAAGTGCAAATGCTATATGATATGTATGTGGTGTTCTGTCTAAACAAGAAGCCATGGGGGGTCCTGTGGGCGGGTACAACATGGGCTGGTATTATGTGGGTAATAGAAGTATTCCTGCATTTCTCTGATCAGTAGAATAGTTATAACACACATGACATGAATATCTGTTGCATTGCACTGATTTTGGATCTGATATTGAATTACTGCTTTTAGAACTTATATTGCACATGTAAGTGAGCTTGGGGTGAAAAATCTTTGAGGACCCCTTTTCTTACTGAGATTTCTTGTTAAAGATCTCACCCCACGTTTGGGGCACATATTTCAGGTTCAGGTAACTCTGGGGTTGATTCCTCTAGCGGCAAGAGGCCGGAGCTTAGTTGACTATATACTTGTTGTATGCTGACATGACTGGATATTGGATGCTACTTATGTTTCTTGTTCTTTATCATGATATTGAGTTGAGACTGCTGTTGGGCTTTGTTGCCTTATTTGGTGAGCATGGGGATTGTCCACGCCACGTTGATTGACTATATCTTAGTTTAGCTTGGTGTATTAAGAATGTATCAGGATTATGTCCGGACTACGTGTTGTAGTTCCGTGATTTTAGATACTCACAGTTATTTATATATGAGGTATTCTAGTTATTGTTGAATTGCAATTACATACAGGCGATGTTTTTATGAAAATGATTAAGTAATCAACTTGGCTAAGTATAATGACGTCATAATTGAATAGAAAAAGATATTCCGTATTTTTAAATTAGGCGTGGCTTAATACAATGACATGATAAAAAACTGGGTTAACACAGGGTGTTACAGCTAGCACTAACAATCTTCTTCATCCAAGTGCTGGAGCTAGAGACATACATGATATCTGAGAAATTTCGCAATATCATATCCTCTCTTCTTCTTAATTACTTGCCTCTCAACTCCTTCTTATTACGATTAGTTTCTTCTTTTTCTCATACCCCCTCTCTCTCTCTCTTTTTTTGCACTAGTTCTTATCCATGTCCACTTTTAAAGCCTAGCTTGTATCTCTCTCTTTTGGTTGCTTTTTTTTACTCAGATTATTATGATCAACAAAACAAGTTCGATGATGGGTTATATAAAGTATTTTATACATTCTTTACCATTGTTCTTTTCTCAGCAGTAGCTCGATCAATTATTTATTTATTATTTATTTATTCAAAAGGATGAAGATAAGGAGGAAAGGTCAGATGTTGTTAAGAATTCAATGGAAGAGAGAGAAGATGAAAAGTTCAACTTCTGAGTCTTGTGAAGTTGGAGATGAACCAAAGGGTGATGAAGGGACAAATCAAAAGCCAGTTCAAGAAATCCACAAGTGTGAATTCTTTGGGAGGGAGTTCAACTCAGGAAATGCATTAGGTGGCCATAAAAGGTTGCACCTTCAAGCTCTAAGGAAAAAGAAGAAGGATAAAGGTAAAGGCATCAAGTTTTATGCTTTTGATAAGAAACTCATTTGTTATATTTGTCACAAGGAATTCACATCCCAGAAAAATATTGGCAGTAATAAAAAATGATAAGCTATTTATGAAAATTGAATACAGACTTAATTGCTGGTCTATTATTTATTTATTTAGTTTGGCACTTTTAAATATAAGTACTGGCAGCAGCTAGCACTGACGATCTTCTTCATCCAAGTGCTTAAGCTAGAGACATACATGATATCTGAGAAATTTCGCAATATCATATCCTCTCTTCTTCTTAATTACTTGCCTCTCAACTCCCTCTTCTTATGGTTAGTTTCTTCTTTTTCTCATATCCTCTCTCTCTCTTTCTGTACTCGTTCTTATCCATGTCCACTTTTAAAGCCTATCTTGTAACTCTCTCTTTTGGTTGCTTTTTTTTTTTACTCAGATGGATTGTGATCAACAAAACAAGTTCGATGATAGGTTATATAAGGTATTTTCTACATTCTTTACCATTGTTCTTTTCTCAGCAGTAGCTCGATCAGTTATTTATTTATTATTTATTTATTCAAAAGGATGAAGATAAGGAGGAAGGGTCAGATGTTGTTGAGAATTCAATGGAAGAGAGAGAAGATGAAAAGTTCAGCTTCTGAGTCTTGTGAAGTTGGTGATAAACCAAAGGGTGATGAAGGGACAAATTAGAAACCAGTTCATGAAATCCACAAGTGTGAATTCTGTTGGAGGGAGTTCAACTCAGGAAATGCATTAAGTGGCCATAAAAGGTTGCACCTTCAAGCTCTAAGGAAAAAGAAGGAGGCTAAAGGTAAAGGCTTCAAGTTTTCTGCTTTTGATAGGAAACTCATTTGTTATAATATTTTAGTAATTTTTTAAATTCGAATTTTAAATTTGATAGGTGAGAAGATAATTCAACATTCTTTGGTAGTAAACAATGTAATATCTCATTATTTTTTATATGGATAATTATTAAATTTATTAATAATATTTATTATTATATCTATTAGGATTAATTAATTTTTTGGATCTACAAATGAACCAAAGATTATTTTGTTAGAAGCTTTAAAAAATAAGTTTTAATACAAAAATTAAGTTAAAAAACCTTATTAGTTAGTGTATAAATAGGATGTGTTACTGTACATTTTCCATTGTAATAAGCTTCTGTGCACATTTTTTTTTTTTGTTTCTGTCTGTTTATCTTCTTCATCTTCTTAAATTGTTCTTCTATATAATTTTACCCATTATTTATACATTTATTTTCTACTTCATGTTTGTTGATCTTCCATATTCATTATTATGTACTTTATTGGGTGAATTGTTTATAGGGAAAGGTTCAAAAAAATCCTGTACTATTGTTTTGAATCACTATTAAGATAAAAGAAAAAATTAAAATTAAAATAAAATAAAAAATAGAACAAAAAGAAATTATAGTTATGAATTTTAATATTTTTTGTTTTTTTGTTTTTATTCTTGATTTATATAGTGAAAACTTGGAGATGAGCATGCAATATATGGTGGTATATAATATATTTAAAAGTTATACTTTAGCATTTATTTAATTATTGATTTTTAAATTATTTTCGATTCAACATATCGTATGGTATCATGTTTTTATTGTCCAACTCTTTTAATAATTTAAAGAAAAATATTAAAAACTATAAATATATTTTATTAATTTTTTTAGGATTTAAGGTTTTAATATAAATATAAAAAAGATTTGTTTACCAAAAAAAATAAAAATTCTAACCATAGTTTTTGAATTCATCCTAATATATTAAATTAAAGTATAATAGTTCAAAAATAAGAAATTATTATTTTATTTTCTAACAAATAATAATACATATTATTTGGAGAGAGAGAGGGGGGAAGATAGAGAGCTTTGTTATCTCACTTTTGTTTTTGAGTGGCCTCACTTTGGGAGCTTCACTTTTGCATTCTCATGGTGAACCTTTCATGATTGTATACGCGTGTTGTGCTTAGGGTTGGCAAAACAGGCCAACCCGACTCAACTCGCGTTCAACTCGAAAAAAATGAGTCGGGTTAGGGTTTGCTCGAAAAATAAACGAGACAGAAAACTCAACCCAACCCGACCCGAGTTGGGTTAGGGTTGGCTCGCGGGTTAGCTCGAAAAAATAGAAAATAAAATAAAATTTCATTGATGCTATAACTTCTAAATTTTTTTCCTAAATTATTAATTCATTCAATACAAAGACATTATACAGATAAACCATAGAAAATTTTGCATTTGGACTTGGACTTATTGGCAGTTGGCACCACATTCACACTGTCACACATACTATAGAAAATGTCCTTAATGCACGATTTTGGACTTATTGGCAGCTGCAGAGTATTTTTGTTTGGGTCTTTGAAATTTGGATTTTAGGTTTTAGCTTTCCACTTTACCTTAATTAATTTTTATACTTTTATATTAACAAAAAAACCATAACCCGCGAGCCAACCTATTTGACCCGTGAGTTGGCTCGATTTTTTTCGAACTGAAACGAGTCGGGCTGACTCGAGTTACTAACTCATTTTCTCTAACCCAACTCGGCCCATTTTAGCCGGGTTACGAGCCAACCCGATGGGTTGGCTCATTTTTGCCAAGCCTAGTTGCGCTCGAAGTTTCTTCTTCTTCTTCTTTTTTGCTGTGACTCAACTAGTGGTGGATTTCACATTTAAAAAAAAAAGATTTACTCGTAAATCGAAGAGTCACAACATAAGAATTGAATTTTCATGCAACATGAGAAAATATTTTTCCATAATTTATTTGACAAGGTCTCAATTATTTTTTATACTTTTTCTCTTAAAGATTTAAACAAATTTATTAGATAAAATAATATAGCTTTGCCTTATGATTTTATTTTCTAGTTTGCAAATTCATCCTTTAATTAATATTTATTCCAAATTGATTATCTGCGTTATTAAATTATAAGTTTTTCTTGAAAACTAACTTCGCACGTCCTTTCGAAAGCTACCTCTGCTAGCGTCATTACCTCAAATGGCAAAACTTCATTGGTATAATGTAGAAGTAGTTATGTAGAAATAATTCAAGAGAGTGTTAAAGGAAGTAGCTTTTAAGAAAACATTGTATTAATTTAATAAATTACGAATTTTTTGGATGCATAAAAAATGAAAAGATAAATTTCATAATTCAAAATTAGAGAGATGAAAATATGCTTTTAATCAATTATTTAATAGAATGTTCATAGTTAATAATTCATTGATTCTGAAGTACTTTTTTCCCAACATAATTTTACAATTAATTTGGTAATTATTATTTCACAATCAATTTGACTTATTTATGTCATAAGCAAAATTCGACAAATAATCGCTTTTAAATTTTGATGTCCAAGTAAACTTAAACATCTTTATTTTTAGCATCAAACTTCACTATTTTTTAGTTGTTTCGTTAAAAAACTTATGATTCTATACAATGAAATAATTCAACATTTATTAAAAACATAAAAATGAATTTATCTCATCATATATTATGTAAAATTTTTAATTAACTTGTTATCCGATATATATTTATAAAAAAGTTAACGTACGTTATGCTGACATTATTAATATAAATATAATCAAAATATATTACCAACAAAAATAGAAAATTTAAATTAAATTAATATTTTTAAGTTGTTTTTATTGAAACTCATAAGAATAAGATGAAAAGATAACTTCTTTTATAAATAAGTAATATATATATATATATATATATATATATATATATCATTTATTAAACCAACAATTACATTATAATAATATTTTAAAGTGTTTATCTAATTGATATTATAAATAAAGTCAAAAATATAATAATTATCATAAAAAATTATTAAAATGCTTGCACTGCATGCGTTGTTTTGTCACTTGAATCACTAGTGTATTACCCATGCGATGCACGGAGAAAAAAATTGGTTTGTTTGTTTTGTAAAAGTTAATGACAAAAAAAAATTTGAACTAGAAGAATAGAGTTACGACCGTTAGTAATATCATGTAACAGTTGTCTATTGCAGCTCAACTCATTCTATATATTGCTTATTTCAGAAAGGTTGTATGTTTAAAAATCAAAAATAAAAAATAATAATAAACCGGACTCAATCGCGTACAAATGAATAATTATCTCATTGTGGGAAATGAGATAAATGACGAGGAAAACTTACTTGACAACGGGGAGGCAGAAAACGAAAACATATTTTACACAGAATATTGATAAAGTGAATTAGATATGAACATATTAATACGAAACAACTTTCAAGGATAATAATTGGGTCGTACCAGTCAATGGAAAGGATGCATCACAATAGGTAGCGTAGGAATTACATAAGATATTATTAAAACAACTTATGTTTCTTCTCTTTTGCGAAAGAGTTTTGGAAAGCATTAGTTGTGAAAATGTACCACAATAATTCTTGATATCACTGATAGACTTCCTTTCCGTCTCTTTCAAAAAATTATTTTCAAAAGAATATGAGGATTGACTGGACAACTAAGTCAACCTCAGACTGCTTTCTATCGCCTCAGACGAAAGCCTATAACGTAAATATATAGAATACAATCAAAAGGTATACTAAAAAAAATGCTTCATAAGGAGAAAAATATATACCACATTTTTTTAAAGTCCATAATCCCCTGTACATTTGAATCCTAAACAATCCTTGTCGTATATTTTGTATTCGTTATTCCTATTTTACCTATACAATTAAGAAAACATAATAGAGGGATATACAGAAAAAAAAAAAAAACGAGTATAACGGAGTCAAGAAATGAAACATTAAATGAGATATGCAGAAAAGTACCCCTAAAAACCTTTATCCTTGCAAGTTGAGCTATTATCACATTTTGAGGAGACTAATAAATTGCCAAGAAAGTTTGCACTTCATCTATATAATGCTCCAATAAAGTGCACTCAAGCTTGTGACCCCTATTTTTGCAGTGGTTGTAAGAATCATGTTATGTATTAAGTGTAACATTTAACCAAGAATCAATATATATTTTATTTTGACTTTATATAAATACATGAGGTTGTCAAGCTCCACCACAACCATTTTTGTCTTCCTACCGAAAATAATATGCTCACAAACTTTCCCAATTCCTGACAGTAAACTGATGACATCTACAAAATAAAGAAGTTGGATATATGATAATATAATAATCAAAATAACATTTTGATTAATCTCAGAGACAAAATATATTACCTATTGAATAAGGACAATTAGGTGATTCTTTCTCAATGATGTCAAAATCAACAAAATTGAATCTATTGTAGAAGTATTAACATCAACAGTTGATTTAACATCCGTTCTCAAGTTGAAAGATAGAAGATAATCATGTCTGGTTGGCCTGAAATTATCACTATTTAATCCAACTCCAATTTTTTTTGATAAAATAGACAACCTTCACAAGTTTTTTCCGAACCTGTAAAGAACATTTGACAGTAGCATGGTTCCTTCCACTCTACAATAATGCACACATTAGTATAGTAATGAAAACCAAATAATATCACAATAGAGCCGCAAACAGGAAAAAGCGAAAAAATATTACATGTTCATCTAATAGAACCATCTCCATATTATCGTCAAAATATTTACGATGAAAATTAGGAACTTTTCAAATCCTAACCACCCTAACTTTAATCCTCCATTTCTCTTTGGTAGTATTAAGATCCTTTATAAAATCGTATTTTGAGTGCAAAACAAATGTTGTATTAGATAATACAGAAGAATAGATGAGAATACGAAGAAGATAGGCATACATAACCAATTTGCAAAAGCAACAAATGAAAATATGCAGCAGCATGCATCTTATTTATACACGAACCAAAAATGTTTTTCCAACTGATTTTTCTTGTATTTAAACGTATTTTTAATTTTTAATTTGATGCATTTTTTAATTGACCGAAACAATTAAGACCAAATAACATATTAATAATAATAATTATTATTATTACAATTACAAATAACACTTTCGATTAAATATACTTAACATTTCTCATTCCCATATAAAAAGTAGTGGGGCATTAATACAGTTGTCTGTCATCAAATAATGTTGAACTCTTTTTTCACCTATATGTTTAAAATTTGAATTTTAAAAAAATAGTGGTATATTAATACACATATTTGCCACCAATTAATGTTGAACTATTTTCCCACCTATATGAACTTAAATTTTGAATTTTGAAAAAGTTACTAAAAAAAAAACATTTTAAATGGTTTAAGTGTGAATACAAAGTGAATATTGAAAGAGAGAGCAACACAAGAACAAAGTTTCCAAAGGATGGTTTTCCTTTTGTATAGTTGTAAGAGATTAGCTTACTCTGAATTTTAGTTGGGATTCATTATATTTTTTTATAATATATTTCACATGATTTTTATTATTCAATAAAAATACTAAAAAAAAAGTAATTATAGTCAACATTTTAAAATATGAAAATTATTATATTTTTATTTAATGATTAAAAACTATTGAGATGGAATTTCAAAATTTTTAAATATTTTGTATACATAAAAAAATGTTAAATTTAAAATTGATTAGATGTATTCTTATGATATAATTTAAAATTTTAAATATTACTTATTCCAATTTTTTAGAAATATTAAATTTTAAAATATTTATATTTTAAAATTTAATATTATATTTCTATTTATTTATATATTATATTTTTTAACTTGTGCCTTGAATACTAAGTTAACAAAATTCTTGAAATTGTTCATCTTAGTTGAGCCCCAATATCGTGGAAGGCCGAATTACTTCGGTCACTGTTATTAAATTCGACTCGGGAATCGACCCAGTTGAGGTACTAGGTCACTAGTCGAACCGATTGACCCGGATATATATAAATATATATATATAAATATGAACATATAAATTCAATTATATTCTCCATATTTAAAATGAAGTAAACAAAGTTCACTAAAAAACATGAAGCATAAATAAATAAAAATACACGCTATTAATATGTCAATTTAAATTGCAACTCAGTATCCCCATAAACATACTTCTCAATAAACATTGAACTCATATTTTTCAAATTCAACTATATTAAAATGACATATGTCACATTCTTTTAAATTATTATTCAACAAATTGCTTCAGTGTTGGAAGCTAAAATTTGAGATCAAAGAGTATACTAGCAAATAAAATAACAAAAAAAAAATTAAAATGAGTTCTACATTTTTCTGACAAGATGAAATAATTTTGGTTTTTTTTTTAAATGCATGACCCGATCGGGTCACGGGTCACTGGTTTTGACCGGATCGATGCATGACCGTTTCAATGCTTAACCCGAATCAGTTCAATGACCGATTCACCGAATTTTGGATCGGGCCGAGTTTTACAACAATGCTTCGGTGCGACTTAATGACACAACAATTAAAATTCATCAATAACTATGACGTGTGTTCGGAAGTAAGAGCAAAAAAAAAATTAATCCAAGTGGCACTGAATAAAAGATCTCTCCGTGAAAGGATGCAAACTCGTGATAATTTTGTGGAGGGCTTTATTAATCTCCATCAATAGGAGAGAAGTATCTCCTACCACTCTCACAATCATGTGGTGGGACCCGCATAGTTATAAAATAAAAAAATAAAAAATAAAAAAGCTCAAGGATCGATGTCTCTATAGGAAAATAAACCTATCTCCTATGGCATAAGAATAGTTTTTTCCTTTTGTGGATGGGATAATTTATTTATTATTGATCGTGTAAAGAATTAACTTAACCAAAAAAAATTTAAGAGCCCATTAATAGTTGATATTATTCTCGAACAATCCCTCACGTAAGAGCCTTTTAAACTTTAAGCATAAATATTACACAGATCAAATTTTTGATTTACTTTCTGTTTATTTAATTCCATTAGAAAGTGGGATCAATAAATATCGAACTCGTGTGAAGCTCTGGTACCATGTAAATATAAGAGTCTTGGTGTCACAAATATATTCCTCATCGTCTCAATTTAATTAATAATTAATTTAATCTTGTGAAGTTTCTTAATGCATCCTTCAAGTCCAATAAAGTTTCATATGAGAGACCGTATTAGAGAAATATAAACTCATTAACATAATTTCTCTCCATCAATTTAAACTTTTGAATTTAAATTATTCTTTACATTTTATTTACCTAATTTGTACGGAGAAAATCTAGATAAGTATTCGAGAAAATGATGATGCCACAGTGTAGTAGAGACAAGAGAGGGAGAAGCTGCCATCAATGGAGGCGCCACAATGATGGCAAATCACAAGTCCCCTGTCCCATACAAATTGTAAAAGGTTCGCAGAGAGCAAACGACTTTTGGATCCTATTCCTTTTGGGTTCGCCAAAGGTCAATGTGGACTCTTCCTCATCCGTAAATTCATAAGCGAAGTTTGCCCAACTTTGAATTTTTATTTTTTTAAGATAAATTTTTTACATTAATTTAACTTTTTTTTGTAATTAATTAATTTGGTTATATAAGCTTTTGTATAATATAATTTTAAATTACTCAAATTAAAAAAAATTGGCATGGTGATAAACCATTAAATGCATGTGTAGTTTTTTTATTATATCTTCTTTAATAATTACATGTAATCAAAATAAAAGAAATCAACAAAGCCTAGCACAGTTAATAGATAGCTGGATTCCTTAAACATGCTGACAGGAGTTCGATCCCTGTCCGTGCGTATGGAAAAAATTTTATTGGAAGAGGAGGCTTTGTTGGGAGAGGTTTACCCACTTAATGTGATCTTCCGCCTCGATCCCTGGCCGTGCATATGGAAAAGATTTTGTTGAGAGAGGTTTACCCACTTAATGTGATCTTCCGCCTCGAAAGGATTAGTCTTCGACCTTCGACGGAAGAATACCTTAGAAAAAAAAGAAGAGAGATAGCAATAAATTTAAAATTAAAGTAAATTGAGTTAAATATATCGTTAATTATCATCACACGACTATAATTAAATCTAGAAAAATATAAACTAATAGTTTTATTAATTCAACTACTAATTTAATTTTAAAACATCGGACAAACTAAGGAAATAATGGCTATAAAAATGGGTTTTATAAGAGTTATGTTGTAGAAAAAGTGATTGTGTAATGTTATAGAGATTCGTTTTGCGTGCCATAATTTCTTTTTTCTTTTTTCTTCAAAAAGTGTGGACCCCCCAAAATATTGTGAGTTAGAAAAGTTTGTTGTGTCATGTTAAATGACAAATGCAAACCCTATAAAAAATATTATTTGTAGTCAAAACGCTGACATGCGTGGCGCCCAAGTTGCGCAATTGTATTTTTTATATATCATTAATTCATTATACACTTATATCTTATTTTATAATGGGACATGTTATATTTATAAAAAAATTTGTTTATAAATTCTTACAGACTACATTATCTTCTCTCGGGAGAACACTAGTTACACTATCTTCTCTCGGGAGAAGATAGTGTAATTTGTAAAAATTTGTGCAAAAATTTTGTAAAGGGATCTTTTCCCTTTTATAATTTTAATTATTTTTTTTTAAAAAAAATATTTCAATCGGTTCATTGCTTCGCAACTAATCCGATTTGAGATGAGTTCAAGATTAAGACTTTAAATCCTCTCAAAGATGATACTGGAGATATTCGAACACATACTCTCACCCTCACCTGTTTAGCTCTCGTACGGCAACTCATGATTTTTTTTTTTTAACTATTCAAATCCTGTTATGAATAAGAGTATTTACTGGCACTTCTGTGACCAGTCGGCATTTTAATTTTTTTTTATTTAAAAAGTAATTTTATGAGTAGCGTTATAATATTAAAAGAAAAAACTTAAAATAAAGAGTTAAAAGAATGAAATACAAATTAGATTTATTATGGTGATAAAATAGATAAAAAAAATTATGACTAAAGGCAAGCAGTTCAAAATAACAACTGACGTTATTTAGTGGAATACATAATTGATTAAAGTATTTTTTTATCCTCAACAAATATTCCATGATCCAATTTAATTCCTTGAACGAAAAAAGTTTACTTGTATTTCTTCTAAAATTTAAAATAGATTCATATTAATTCGTTTAAGGGATTAATATGAGTCTTTTTTGAATTTTAAAAGGATTATTATTTTGACTAAGTGAATCTATTTTAAATTTTAAAAGAATCATAAGTCAATTTTTTTTAAGAGATTAAAATAAATTTTATAATTTTTGTTGAGGATAAAAAAATATTTTACTCTAAATTATTCAAACAATAAAATATAGAGTAAACACCTTTTTTGGTTCCTGACAATATCTACGAAATCTTTTTTAGTCCCTGACAATAAAAAAGGAACAAATTGGTCCCTAACAGTATGTAAAAAGGGCCACGTTAGTGACAGAGGAGTTGACATAAGGACTAACGTAACCCTTTTTTCATAATTTTAGGGACCAATTTGGTCCTTTTTTATTTTCAGGGACTAAAAAAGATTTCATAAATATTGCCAGGGACCAAAAAAGATGTTTACTCTAAAATATATCAATATTTGAATTGACGAATAATTATGAATTGAACTTACAAAAATTCACAAGCTAGCCAGAGAATCGTGATTCTATTACAACGTTTAAGTGGGGCCTGCTCCATTTAATGTGGGACCTTCTTTGACGCGCTCACACGTCGATTCCTACGTGGAAGTCACTTTCAAGCAACTCTCTCTCTCTCGCATCGCAGCAACTGCTGCGACGACTAAACATACGACTTGGTTGTTTTGTTGTGTAGTTATAACTTATTACGGGTGTTAATCGAGCCGAGCCGAACTTTGATCTTAAAAGATTAAGTCTGTGTTTAAATGTATCAGTTTGATCAAGTCTGTTATTTGTTATGAATATAATTTCAGCCTGTAACCTGTCTTATTTATAAAAAATAAAAGCCTTTGTTTAGCCTGTTTAAAAAAAAATAAGACAACAAAAATTTATCCAAACAAAATATAATCAACAGCACTAGTAATTCCATAAATATTCTAAAATTTAATGTATATCCAAATAGCATAATATAAACCAAAATCATTCAAAAAGTCTGTTTAATTAATAAAATGGAATGAAATGAATTGATGAGAGAGAGAGGTCTATCACAAGTAGTATAAAAAATATAAAATAAAAATAAAAATTAATATATTAGGCCAGCCTGAGAGGCTTTAAGGCCGAGCTTTTGAATTGGAGCCTGAGGCCTTTTTATTAAACGAGCTTTTATACAAGTCCGAGCCTGGTTCCGACAATCAATTTTAAACATGTAAGCTCAGGCCTTCACGAGCCGAACCAAAGGCCCCTAGCTCGTTTAGCACCCATATAACCTATGAATCTATGATGCACGTACACTGAAGCGGGACACGGGATATGACCCGACACGCCGACACATTAATTTTAAAAAATTACATATTTTGACATTTTAGGACACGTTTTGATATTAAATAATATTTTTAATATATATAATATAATTTATATTTAAAAGATATAACAGTCCATAATAAGTCATATAACCAATCAAATATTCAAATTTCATAACATAAATATAAACAAAAATAATTTTCCGTACCTTAGTTAATTTTTCAAGTCAAATTTCATAACAGAAAAAAATTGATTTATAAATAATTTTTTTATTTTTAGTTAATAAAATAAAATTAAGACTAAAAAAACGTGTCCGAGCGTTGATCACGTGTCGAAAAAATCGACTGCGTGTCGGAGAGTTGATCACGTGTCTCAAAATATTAACCGCGTGTCGGACGCGTGTCGGAGCGTGTCCGTGTCGGACATGTGTCCGACATGCACATTTTCAAATAATCAACGAGTCCGTGCTTCAGAGTTATAACTAGAGTGTTAACGAGTCGAGTTGAGTTCAATTTTGATCTTAAAAAATTAAATTTATATTTAAATGTGTCCGATCAAATCTGTTACTTATTATAAATATAATTATCAGCCTATGACTTGATTTATTTATAAAAAATAAAAGCATGATTTAGCCTGTTTAAAACAAATAAGATAACAAAAATTTATCGAAACAGAATATACAATCAACAGCAATTGTAATTTCATAAATATTCATAAATACAATGTATATCTAAACAGCATAATATAAAACAAAATCATTCAAAAAAAATATGTTTAATCAATAAAATAAAACTAGGGATTTCCATCGGTTATTTTGCGGAAGAGAAGAGGTGTTTCTTACGCACACAATATCTTATGGCCCACCATTTTAATGAAAAAAGCCAGCATATTTTTCTCTGAGTCAGTGGTAGTCTGGTAGATGGCTTTTGTTTTCCTGTAATATTATAATTTTCCCAAATTCTAATCTCCAACTCCCTTCTTTACCAGTTCATAACACCTTTTCGTTATCATGTGCGTCGTCTACCACAATTTCGCAGACCTGACTATGACATTTCCTTTTAATAAGCTAGACTACTAAATGAAAAAAAAAAGCTCATATATAATTTGAAAAAGATGCAAAGTGATCTAGTACACGCACGACAAAAATTGTTTTTTATTATGGAGAAAAAATAATATATATTTGGAACGCTCAACTAATTATAGCCTTGAATGCAATCATAATATCATAATATATTATTAAATTTATCAAAAAGTTTAATAATATATTATTAGATAACAATATGAAGCTTTGTAGAGTTTATTTTTTCTACCGTCAATGTAAATAAGTTATTTACATTAAGTTCAAAATGACGTTATTTTGAAGCGGAAATCAAAGTATTTTTGTAATTATAATTTATTTCAGAATTATAATAATTTTTCTCATTATAATTTTTTAATTTTTCAATCTAAAACAATGTTGTTTTGCGAGTGAAATTCACTATAAAAATATTAAAGTTAACTTTTTATATTGATTATATATTTAAACAAAATTTATAATAAAACAATTAAAAAAACTATGTTAATTAGGAGAATATTTTTAAAATAAGATATAGATGTCTAATTTTAGTAATATTAACTTGTAAGACAATGACTTTGAAATGGTACTTTTTTAATTTAGAGGAGATCTAATTCAAGTTTTGAAAAAATATTTTCAAAATAACATGCTTAAGAAGGGTATCACTGAAAATTTTAGTTGTCATGTCTAGTTAACTAAAACATTGTTGAGAATGACTATGATCATCGACAGTGACAATAAGAGATTGAATTATGATGCTTCATGACCAGCAACGGAGGCCGAATAGCCAAAGTTACACGTTAAATTTATAGCCAACAAAGGTGAAACTGGATTTTGATGATCAATAGCGTTGGCCACCTTCAATGGTGGTTGAAATTGCTGATAGCAGAGGGTGTGGTTGGATTTCGGCATCTTGTACCAGTAACCAGCAAACAATAGTAGATAATGGTCTCTAATCATCGCTGACAATATTCAATAATGGTTGGTTAATGATAATAAATGTGTATATATTTTGGACATTTCAAATGTCAAAAGTATTCTCTTATAGAGCAAACGCACCTCCACTCGCAGTAATGAAAGTCTCTTAAAAATATATGGCAAAATTTAATTTTAAAAATCTATTTTTGGGTGGAAATATCATTCAAAATTTTATATCATACATGTGAAGTTAATATTCCCATATATAGCCATTTTGAGCGTGAAGAACTATTAATTATGAACTATTAAATTAGTCATTTTGAGCGTGAAGAACTATTATTTCAAGCAAAGCATGAAACCTGCTTTTCCTCAAAGAAATTTGGGATGGCATAAGAACTATTAATCAGAAAGTGATGGGTAAAGTTGATTACGGATTAGGCTTATACTATATTCCATAAAAGCACGAGTTCAAATCTCATTGGCTAGTGATGAGCCAGGAAATAAACTCAACCAATGCCAAAAAACCAATCAAGTATCAAAGCTGTACCATTTTTGAAAATTTAACTAGTGTCAAGGCTTCACAATAATTTTGAAAGAAAACATACCAACTTTTTGAAAATCAGTTGGTGCCTTGCTCTGCCACTCTTGCTGTCCGATGTGAGGATCTCGTTATTGAGTGATTTGAAATCCCTTCCTAAAACACTCAAAAAGATTGGGGAGTTTATCATGATTCTGATAGGATATATGTATTTAATTCTACCTAAATTTTTAATTAAAACTAAAAAATATTGGGATGAATGGACTATTTGTAAGAAAATAGAGAGAACAAGCTACAAGGGAGTGTGCATAGTTTTTGAGGACAACAACCAAATCGCCACTATTTATACAATTTATTATTAGAATGCCACGCCCATGAAAATTTTTACCGAAGTGCCATGTCAGCAATCTCGTTGGATTGCATGGCGTTTTACATTTTGCCACGTGGCAGAATCTCGTTGGCACTTCGGTAAAAAATTTCAGAAGCGTAACATTCTGGTAATAAATTATATAAATAGTGACAATTTGATCATTGTCCCTAGTTTTTGAACAGGATAAAATCATCAATTCTTTGATTTTGTTGTCCTTCTCAATTTTAGAGGAAATGGGACTGTGCAGAAGAATTATCTCTCTTTTTCTTTTTTTATTGTAAATTTTAGTTAACACTGTTCTCTGTTCTATTTAAGGTCAGGAATCATGATTATGTATAGTCAGTCACTTTCCCTTCATTCGTGTGTCTCTGGTATCGCCTTACTCAATTCACCCTTTCCTTTCTCCTAATTTTGAATCAATGTGCATTGTTTTTAATTCGTGTAATCTGTATTTGGTTTTGTGATTCATTCACCTCGTTGATTGTATGTTGAATTTCAGAGACCGTGCATTTTATGATATAGGTTTATACTTATAATATATATTTTTTTAGGGTTTTATAAGAGTTATGTTGTAGGAAAAATGATTGTGTTATGTTATAGAGATTTATTTTGCGTGCCGTAGCTCTTTTTTTTTTCCAAAACATGTGGGTCTCACAAAATATTATATGTGTAAGAAGCTTTTTATGATGATATTAAATGACGAGAGCAAATCCCATTTTTTTATTATAAGTATGGCATGGTATGGTATGTTTGTGTCGTGGATCTCTTATAAATAGTATTCCAATAATGCTTTATGGAATGTTCAAGGCTAACCGGTGTTAGCTATCTGAACTATGAAATACGTGCCCTCAAAAAATAAGTGCTAATCATTACCTTCTTTTTTCTCAAAAAATAAAAAATAAAAAAATCCTGGTCCACGCAAATGATCATAAGCTCTGCATTAGTCGAAACAAGGATATGTTTGGAAGTTTCAAAGAGATTGAAAGAGAATGACTCGTAATGAAATGAAAAGTAATCACATTGTTTAGGATGGAGCAGTGTCTCCGGCACACCGAGACAAAGTCATCTCTACCTAAACTAATCCGAGATAAACATTGCTTATGCATGATTTTTATATTTTCTTGACGTTGTGCTAGTTCAATTATGAGGCATGTTCTAATACATGTACGGACATGTGGGGTTTAAATACTGCATTGTATAATCATTTGCATAAATTGTTCTTTCAATATATAACTCTCATTATAAAATATTAACGTGCATTTTAGATAAGTTATATATAATAATAATTCGTAAAGTCAAATGTTAGTATCTTTTATGAGATGGGTTATACTTGTAATATATTTTTCCTTATAATTACTTAAAATCAAACCAATGACTCTTCTTTGATACCATTTTGTGATCGTTAATTTAATTTTAATTTAGTGATAATAAAAAATAATTATAAAAAGTTATAAGTATAACTTCACTCCTTCTTAATTGTTTATATAAAATGAGAGAATGCTAATGATCACGGCATCTTGTATTATTATTTTCTTTTTCAAGTGTGTTCTCACCTATTTAGATGAGATTAATCTCGTGCGTAGAGCGCAAATGTTTTTGTCATTGGCCCGAGATTACTTTGTCTAAAAATCGAACCAAAAGACCTTTCAAAAGCAATCCTTGCATTGGACCCAACCCGCCTACCAGCTATGGCCGGCATCCCTCGTTTTTTTTTCAAGTAATAGTAAAAACGTTTAAATTTACTTTAATCAATCAGCAAATAACTCGAACAGTTCACTAACAGCCCAGTCCTAATGGCTTCCATCTGGTGTTGCTTTGCCAATAGCTTGTTGAGGGTCGAACTGATATTTGATTATTGGACCCTACAAAAATTAAAAAATTGGCCCATTTTTTAGAAGTACAGGCTTGCCAAAAACAACGGTTCCAAAAAGAAGACTGAAGGACTACGGGGCCTACAGTTGCAGCCCACTCTATTTCATGGCTTTGCGTAAAGGTCAATGCTTTGTTGGGTTTGCTACAGAGAATCACTATGGTACTGTAGTTTTTATTGGCATATCAGTTGTTATTTACACAAAAAATTCTCGCAAACTCCCAGACCTTTTTTTGTCTATTTTTCCTTTGGATGCATTTCATGCGAGTCCTGAACGTAGAAAATGCATCCCCGTATTAGACGTCGAGAGAACTTTTTTTTAACAAAGAATTTAACTAAAAATAGATGTCACATAAACGTAACTAGAAGGATATTAGTAAAACAATAACATCACTTTTATCAAATTGGTTGGGGTCGGTGACAAATAAATTCAAATGAAAAATACAAATAAATTAACGAGAGAAAAAAGACAAATATAAAATTAAAAGAATTATAAAAATATTAGAAAGGTAAACACAGTGTTTTAAAATCCGGCTCGGACCGGCCGGGTCGACCCGATGGGTTCCCCGGTCTGCGCAGGTAGTTAGACCGGTTATGCAGTCAGCCCGGATTGGACCGGTTGACCCGGCCGAAACCCGGCGACCCGGCAACTCGGGTTAAACCGGTTTTTCCTTCTTCTTTTTTTTTTTGGTAAATTTTTTTTTGTTGATAAAGAACTCTTGAATTAAATCATATTCATATTTTATGATGAATATGATTAAAAGTAAGGTGAAAATAATAAGGTATTTTAGATTAATGTAGTTCGTTTATGTAATTTAGTTGCATCTTATAATGATCTCATGAAGTTAAGTGGTGATAAACACTTATGGTCTTATGATCTCATCTCAACGGTCTAGAGCTAGAAACTTAGAAGTATATAATATTTGCTATCATTGAAAACCAATTTATTTTTTGAAGCTCATAGATAGTTTTCTTATGTGAATTTTTATTAATATAAGTAACTTTTTATATTTTTAATATGTGAACAGTAAAACCGGTTCAACCCGGTTGAACCCGGTTGAACCAATGACCCAGTACCTCGACCGATTCGATGACCGGTCCGAGTTTTAAAACACTGGGTAAACATAACAATAAACAATTCAGAAAAAGAATAAAATAAAATAAAAATGCATAAGAGAAAATAATGTAAGAGAAGAAGAAGAAAGTTAATTTTTTTTAAAGAAAGAGAGATAAAAGTAAAAATAAATACAAAAACAAATAAATTAATAAGAGAAAATAAAGAAAGAGGAAAGAAATTTAAATAAAGGAAACGAGAAAGGGAAAAAAAAAATAGAGGTATATAGAGAAATATAGGAAAATATAAGAGAAAATGACTAAAAAGGATAATATTAAAAATAAAATAAAAAAGGACACCAAAATGTATCAATTATCAAATACCGACCATATCCGCATTTTGGGAGGGAGGGAGGTGGGGGGAATTCAATCAATAAAATCCAAACTAGAGTATGTGGGCTTTTTGACCCTTATGCCCCTTAATTAATAATTAATTACCAAATTGCCCTTCATTCAAAACTATTTCGAAAATTTACCCTCCCCAACAAACATAACACCAATCTGCCCCTGTTTGACCGTTGACCACGAAGCCTACCCGGGTACACCATTACCTACCCGGGTAAATTTTGAAACTTTTTATCTACCCGAGTATGTAGGGGTGTACCCGGGTAGAGTTCTTGAATCTGGGAAAATGTTTGAATTATTTACCCGGGTAAGGAGCAGTGTACCCGGGTAAATCGCGTCCAGAAACCCCAATATGTATGGGTTTCGGCCATTGTTGCGAGGTATAGGGTTTTTGAAACCCCAAATCTTTCTCTCTTACCCTCTCTAATCCGAAACATCACACATATTTCATCTCATCATTTCAGAAAGCTGAATCTTGGTGGGACATTGAGATTACATCTCCACACTCTCATTTTGTGCTAAAAAATCCGAACCAACCTCCAAACCCAAAACCTAGATCTAATTTTTGTGTGAAAGATGAGTTCAAGTCCAAACATGGTTCCTATAGTTATTTACTACAATGGGAGGCATTTTGAAGGTCCGAACGGTGTCCGATTTGAAGGAAAAACAAAAACGATGAAAATCAAAGTGGGCACTACATGCAATGAACTGAAGGAGAGAATTCTTCAAAAAATGGGGTCAGAAGGCATACATTCCATCCACCGCATGATAGCCAGGTTAGAGACTGTAGTGGATATGGATACAATATACTACATTGGAAACGATATAAATGATGATGAAGATGTGGAGTTCGTAACAGATGCGTTTGTTGAATGGAAAGTATTAAAATATATTGAGATATATGTTGAAGTTGATGTTGGACAATCTTCATCTTTACCGGTGCATACAACCACTACTGCACACTGTACCGGTCAAGAAGATACAGTTGTACGATCTTCTGCACCTCCTCAGGTAGCATTGGATGAGGATGAAGAGGATGAAGACGAGGACTATGTGGACAGCGAAGATGAGGGAGAACCTGAAAGTGCTATTCCAGAAGGTGATTCGTCAGACACTGACGTGGACGGTAATTTTGAGGCTGACATGAGCGCCGTAAGTCTCGGTACCCCAGCCTTGTCACCACTTCATGTCGACCCAGTCAGTAGTGGTAAGTTATTAAATTTGAACATTTGCTTTAGACAATTTATTATCTGTGGTGGTATTCATTCAGACAAATGAGAGTTGATCTTTAGATGCAGGGTCTGAGGAGCCATTCTGGAATGAAAGCCAACATTATTCATTCATTAACTGGGCGCACCCTAATGACGAGTTGGAGATCCTATATGGCGATGATGACTTGCACGGAGGTTGGAAGTTAGGAGATCTGTTATTTGTGCAACAAGAATTTGGGTCCAAACCAGAATTGCAACATGCTGTGAAGATACATTGTATGAAGGGGCGCAGGACAGCCATAGTTGAAAAAAGCGACGAGTCAAGATTTGTTATGAAGTGTAAAAACCATGCTGACGGTTGTCCCTGGTATATGAGGGCAATTAAGCCGAAGAAGGGAGCTAATTGGGTGGTCCGTAAATGGGGTCAAGGTCACACATGCCTAAATCAAGGCGTAGCACAGGATCATAGACAGTTGGATTCAAATGTCATTTGTGCGGCTATAATGAGTATGTATTCTACTGTGTATTTAATGATTCAGATTAATTGAGAATATGGTAAAGTTATTTTTTTTTCCAGATATGTTAAAAGAAGATCCATCCACAAGACCAGCTCTGATACAGGAGAGGATACAGGGAACATATGGATACAACATAACGTACAGGAAGGCCTGGAAGGCAAAAATGAAGGCCATCGTTAAGTTGTTTGGTGACTGGGAGAAATCGTACGCATTCCCTTTTGTTTTTGTGTAGTACTTTGTTTTGTAATGACAATCACTTTACGTATTGTTTTGTTTCCTTGTACCCTAAACTTTATCTTGTATTAGTTATGTATTGTGTTGTTGAAATGTATTGTTGAACTGTATTCTTGTGTTGTTGAAATGTATTGTTGAAATGTATCCGTTAAGTTTAGCGAGTCACTCGTTCCGTATTGTGCAATCCGAATGTCTACCATACCCATTTACCCCTTCCCCGAGTCAGTTAAGGTTATTGTATTACACATCAATTACCAAGATGCAAACAAAATGGATTGAACAGCACCTGCTGCTGCATCTGCAACTGGTCTACCCGGGTAACTCGTAATGATATACCCGAGTACATCCTACCCGGGTAGACCAGTTCGTGGTACCCGGGTAGACCAGTTGCAGATGCTGTTGCAGATGCTGTTTTGGCAATTTTTTTTGCATTTTGGTAATTGTTGTGCAATACCTACATACGGTATGACTTGGGGGTGGATTGATTTCGTAGAAATAGGATGCAGTAATCAAGATGTGCGCCAATGAAAGTTGAACATGAATATTAAAGTACTTTGGGTTGAATTGATTTCCAAATTAATTATGACAATATTAATGCAAGGTCCCATACTAATGCATAGAACCAACAAGTCTGAACGTGCGCAAAACGAAAATTTCATTCATTCAAATTTTGAACATCCAGTACAAAAACATCCATGCAATGTAGGTAAAGTTCCTAAATGTACCAAAATGACTACATTACATCAAACTAAATCAATGATATGAAACCCTATGGACACACTAATCCGATGGCGTGTCCTCCCCATTCTCTTCATCCCATTGTGTGTCATCCTCATTGTCATCATCCTCCTCCTCCTCCTCCTGAGTATGGGCACCCTCGCCAATTAAACCCTCCAAGCGTGAAACCCTTGTGTCCAACCGTGCAACCCTTGTGTCCATCTGGTTTCGCCACTTGCTCGTGCTCTGTCTATATCCTCTAAAGTCAGTAGTCAGATCATATATGGATGCCATGACATGATCAAGTGTCCATCCACCCTCAGGAGGAGCTGGTGGTCGCCGACTGCGGGTGGGACGTGTCGGTCTGACATCAACCTCAGCAACGCCATCATCATCGTCATCATCATCAAGGCCTACATCATAAACCATGAAAAACAAACTTCAATACCACATTAAAAATTAAACAACACAAAATTGCATAAACTCATAAAGACCAACACATCACCTGCAGGTGCATCCTCCATCTCAGCATCGTGGTGGAATGGGATCTCAGGTGGTTCTGGTGCCTTCTTCCACGTCCAGATACCCGCTCTGTTCGGTAGGATCCCACACTGCTTCAGGAGCCTCTCACCAAATATAGCACTCCAGCCTCTGGCGGTCTTCAAGGTCTCTGTTGCCATAGGCACTCCAAATCTATGCAGAATCTTCTGCACCAGAAATGCAAAAGGCAATTCAGCCTTCTTTGACTTGGCTGCCTTCCACATCAGTATGCATATGTAATGCCTCCAGTTCACCTGCTGACTGTGAAGGAGGGCCCACAGGATGACAAAGTCCCCTTCCAGCACCTTTGAGTGATTATGCGGGTGCTGGAAAATAATATGTGTCACCACATAATGAAGAATGCGAGCAGAAACTGACAAGTTGCTAACAGGATAATGAGCAAAATGACCGGGCTCAGCGTCTGCCCTCCTAGTCTCTGTAACAATGGTCTCCCGGTTATAATCACCAAATATATGATGGCTGTCTCCATCATATAGTGCTGCTCCTGTGACACCATCAAAATCGAACCCCAGTAGCTCCGTCCAGATAGGAGCAGTCATGATGATATCAATCCCGCAGACACGGGAAGTCAACTCGCCTTGCGAGTAGCCAAGGTTCTGGTAGAAGGCTCTTACCATAACCTCCGAGTATGGGCACCGCATCTCCGCCAGGTGAAGTAAATGTGTCTGCTCAAGAAGTGGCACAATGTCAAAACGCTCTAGGTTGAAGAATGCCGAATCCAGTGATTTCGGTTCGCAGATCTTCCGGGTCATGAAAAACTTCACGAACTTCTCGTGTGAAGGTATGTCATCCTCAAACAAATATCCGAACGTCAAGTCTGGAGCCTGACTCGAAGCAGCCTGGGGCTGAGAGGATGACGACCCATCGTGACGACTCTTGGTTCTTCTCTCGGAATGGGTCACTGGCAGCTTTGAAACGCGTCGAGAGGTCATTGTGTCACACTATTAAACTGAAAAAATAACCAAAATCAGAAATTAGATACATGTTAGGGTTAGGGTTAGGGTTAGATTCAGGGTTAGGGTTAGGGTTAGGGTAAGCGTATGACATACAAATTGATAAAATAATTCGGACAGAATCAAATGATATAAACGAAAATACAATGAATCAAAACAGAAATCATAACATAATTGAAAAAACTGAAAAAAAAATGCACCTTTGATCGATTTCAATCGGTAGAAGGCAGAGAGGTTGCAAGGTCCGCGAATGATGATCAGAAACAAGACGAATTGGTGCAAGATTATGCCTGAAATCGCTCAAGAAGACACTCCTCCAGCAGCTCTACTCGGGTACCCCTTTTGTGGGTTTTCGAAATGGGGCTGCTGGGGTATTTTAAAACCCTACTGTCGATGTTTACCCGGGTACACTGCTCCTTACCCGGGTAAATAATTCAAACATTTTCTCAGATTCAAGAACTCTACCCGGGTACACCCCTACATACTCGGGTAGATAAAAAGTTTCAAAATTTACCCGGGTAGGTAATGGTGTACCCGGGTAGGCTTCGTGGTCAACGGTCAAACAGGGGCAGATTGGTGTTATGTTTGTTGGGAGGGTAAATTTTCGAAATAGTTTTGAATGAAGGGCAATTTGATAATTAATTATTAATTAAGGGGCATAAGGGTCAAAAAGCCAGAGTATGTGAGCTAAGAAATTAAGTCTGGAAAAGGTCAAATGTTTTGGTAAAGTTCAAATTTGGGGTCGTTTGGATGGAGAAAGAGATAAGGGAAAGGTACAGTGAAGGCGATGGTCCCTCTGCTGAAGAAGATCTCCGTGAACATAGTATTAAAAACCAAAAAAGGTGTCCCTAGAATATGCAAACATGGATGATAAAATGCAGGAGGAGGAACCCGAGATTGAGGAGGTTATGCCTAAAACTCAACAGCCTAAGTTGGATTTTAACGGTGTAGTTGCAGGCTATGTTGTACCGACACCGACACGAGATACGACACGACACGATACTCCGACACGTTAATTCTAAAAAATATTAAATTTCGACACGTTAAGACACGTTTTGATATTATATAATATTTTTAATTTATGTAGTGTATATAATATTTAGTATTCAATAATTTAACAAAAAAATAAAGCTAAAATTATAATATCTATTAATTTTGCAAAGAAACATAAGATATTCCAAATGTTTATATTAAACTCAATAAAATCGTAATCGTAATCTAACAAATCTAATAGTTGGAACTCAAAATGCAATGAACGTAACCTTTGAATCTTTTTTGAGTCTTTGCAACGAGTATTGGAGTGTCGGAAAGTGTCGGTGAGTGTCGAGAAGTGTCGGACACGACACGTTAGGATTTTTGAAGTGTCGGTGCTTCATAGGTTGTAGGCAATGGGAGAAAGGCAGTGTCTTATAGATATACACTTCTTGTTCTTAATGGAGATGGAAATAACTGATAGTGAGAAAGAGGATTGTATTGCATAGGGGTGAAAGTGAGCTGGACTGGGCCAAGCTTTGCCCCGAAAAGTCGAAGCCTACGCCAAAACATTTTAATTTGGTCTGGCTCAAGCCTAGTACGAGTCTAACTGTTAGCCTGACATGACCCGTTTATGAAAAAAAAAAAAAAACAAATGGCCTGGCCTGACCCGTTAGCCTGTTAATTTTTTTTTTTTTTTGTAAATAAAGAGGGGCTAAGCCCCAGAAACAGAAAGAAATTACAAATCAGAAACTAACAAGCTAGACATATTTCTAGCATCAGCAATTATAAGTTCCATCAACTGAGGAGGAGGATATTTAAAAATCTTGAAATGAAGATTATTAGTCTGCCCAGCTTTAGCTAACCAATGAGCACATTTGTTGTTTTCTCTCTTGGTATGAACAAGATGAATAGTCCAATCTGCTTTTAACCATAATCTCAATCTGCTAGTGACTTGAGAGTCCCTAGGATCTTCATGCTGCTCCTTTAACATCTGGATGGCTTGGCTAGAATCACATTCTAGCTCTATTCTTTTTAATTCTGTTCCCCAAAGCAGAACCATAAATCAACTTTACAAAATACTCAAATTCTATTGCTAAACCAAAAATCATAATTTCAATGTCCAAACAGAATCATGAATGACAACAAAACTCATACAATCTGTATTTAAGTCACTTTAAAGCAAAATGCTCAAACTAAATAACATATATTTCATCAGATCCAACAAACAAATTCATACTACGTAAATTAAAATAATTACATGAATCTAACAAACACATCGTGATACTTGTAGTAAATATAACATCTCCCAAAAACTTTTTAATATATTCATATACACAATCTAACATGTTGAGATGTCGGTTCCTCCTACATAAGAAATAAAGTCATATTTCTATTAAAATATAATCGAATATAATTAAGTTATAAATAATTGCAATTGATTAAATTTATATCTTTTGTTTTTTCTTCAAGGCATACTTATTCTATTTTATTTTATTTAAAATAAATAGTACAATATAGGCCGGCTTATAGGCCAAGCCTTGTGAAAGTGGGCCTACGCCCTTTTTATTAAACAAGCTTTTTCAAGGCCCAAGCCCGACCTATTTTACAAAATATACTAGATCAGGTATGGCCTGATGTAGGCCAAGCCATAGGCCGGCCCAACCCAGTTTCACCCCTAGTATTGCATTCCAACGAAAAGAAGAGGAAGATGAAGTTGTAGCAGATGAAGGGACTATCGCAGTGGAGGAGGAAGACCCCTTGTGCCCATCCTACCACTTCTCAAAACAGGATCATAAAGAAGACTACAAAAAATGGAAAACAACCCTTATAATAAAATTGTTAGAAAAGAAAATGGGCCCCAGATTTCTACTGACTCATTTATTCAAAATATGGAATATCGTGAGCTTCTATGAAGCTATTGACTTAGAAAACAGGTATATCCTTCGCAAGTTCCATGACCAGCATTATTATAATCATGTACTCCATGAGGTCCCTGGATAATGGCAGAATGTAACACCTCGTGTATACCTGGTAATGTTATCATACTATCGTATTAAGCTGCGCTTAATTAAAAATGCGGAATATCTTTTTCTTTTCAATTATGACGTCATTATGCTTAACCAAGTTGATTACTTAATCAATTTCATAAAATACCGCCTGTATGTAAATTGCAATAAACATCTAACTGGAGTACCTCCATATATAGATATAAATGTGAGTATCTAAGTCATGGATCTACTACCCGTAGTCCGGACAATAATCCTGATACATTATACAACTCCAACTAAAACAAGACATAAACAAGTCTATGTGGCATGGACAATCCCCATGCTCACCAAATCAACGACATAAGCAACCAAGTCTCAACATAATAATCCATAAACTGAAGCTAAAAGCATAAGACAGTAAACAGGATCCAGCATCAAACATAGCAGCATAAACATGCAACATCTATCAGCTAAGCTCTGGCCTCCTGCCACTAGAGGTCTCAACCCCCGCATTACCTGAACCTGAAATAAGCATTCCCCAAACTTGGGGTGAGATCTCTAAACCAGAAATCTCAGTAAAACAAGGGGTCCTCAAGGATCTTCCACCCCAAGCTCACTTACATATGCAATATAAGTTCTAAAAGCAAGTATCAATATCAGTTCCAAAACTATGTAGTGCAACAGATATTCATGCCATGTGTGTCAATACTATTCTACTGGCCAGCGAAATGCAGGAATACGTCTATACCTACATGTAGTACAAGGAACACCGCTTGCACCTCACCCACAACCTCACCATATTGTATGTACCACATACTCAGGCTTACCGTATAGGTGGAACACCACATGCATATCATAAAGGCACTAGCATATAACAGCTCAATAGCATTTCCAAAACATCAAAAGCATGTAACACAACATGCACATAACCATACCCCCATGAGACATGGTGGAACCACAACATTGTTAAACCGAGGACACGAAAGCTTACCTTGCAAGCTAGCTATCCAAGCCAAAAGTCCACAAAATCTCAAAGCCCAAACACAGCGTATCACGATCTGTTATGGACCAATAATAAATCAATGAACGTGCACCACAAGCATAATATTAAGACCACGCCTTCTCATTACGTTTTACTTCTTAAGGCTTCACACAAAGCCATAAGCCCTTAATCACATGATTCTGACTTAGTTCATTAATTACAGAAGTTCAACTTCATCAATCTAGGGTTCACAAACCCTCAATAGCCTACTGTACACACAGCACAGCTACTGTTCTACGAAATCTCAGAATATCTGGATATTCCTCGGGGGCATATCCGGATATTCAATATCCGGATATCTCACTGTACATATCCAGATATCAATATCCGGATATCCAGATCCCTATATCCGGATATCCAATATCCGGATATTTCACGATCAGATATCCAGATATTTCAGACAGAATGCAGTTTCTGCATTTCGTGAAGATATCCTTCCAAGGTTGGGTTTTTACCGAATAAAGACACTTAAACATGCATTTCTAGGTGTGTTTGACATTACCCAACGTTAGGTTATCATCTTAAGCCCTTTACATGCATCAAGGTTCCATTTTTAAGCATAAAAACTCAAGTTCAAGTGTGATGATCATACCACAAGCTCAAAACAGCAAAGGGAGATGCTCTTGGAGCTCACTTGAAGCTCCCACAGTTCTGACTTCCAAGGTAAACGAAAATGGTGCACAAGGTAGCTCTTTTACTCAACAAGGAAGCTCCTTGAAGCTTCAAAACACCAAATAAAGACTCCCACCACTCAAACCCAAAACTCAGAAGCTCAAACCCCCTTCACACAGGTTCTCTAACTCAGAAAGGTGACTCTTTTCTGCTCACAAGGCTCACACCCTCAAGACCAAGTGTTTAGGAAGAGGTATCAAGAAAGTAGAAGGTCACAAGGCTTATACAAGAGGGAAGAGAGCACCAAAACAGCGCAAACTGATCAGCCTCCAAGGTATCCACGCATAGAAGTCTGTTTTCTAGGGTTTTGTGCTCTTCATAAGTGTATTTATAGGCCACTTAAGCATTAAACACACAGTATTAACTTAATTATCTACGCTTAACATTTTAATCCCAAACTCAGGATTCTTAACCTACTCAATTTTACAAGAATTATCATATTTTTATTATATTTTTCGGAGCACATTTCCGGTACGCGCTTTTCATAGCCAGTATCAGTTACCAGTTCTCATTATTTTAACTTGAAACTCGTTTTACAAGTCCTATATATTATTCTAGGAATTATCACGCACTTATTATAATTTTCCGGATACTTTTTCGGTACGCATTTCTACCGACTAGCAGAACCGGTATCTGCATTTTTTTTCCGAAAAGCGACTTTCAGCATTCTTAATCACTTACTATAATTATAAGAGCCTCATAATAATTATTAGGGTCAATTATGGAATTATTTCCTAATTTTCACATTTAATTAATTAATTTCCTTAATTAACGGTGCGGGTTCTTACACAGAACACTATGTAATGGTTCAAACATGGAGACAACTATTTGATCCCTATGATTAGACAGTCAAGAAGTTGACAATCTGGCTTCGTACTCCTGAATTACCCACTGAGTTTTATTGTTCTCACCATCTATAGAGAATAGGTGATCTCTTTGGGATAACCTTGAAAGTTGACCGAAACTCCATTAGAAGAACAGATGGAGGGATAATGAGACAACAGACAAAGTAAAATTTGCTAGGATATGTGTTGAGGTTTATCTTCAGAAAATATTAGTGTCCAAATTCAGAATTGGTCGCAAGGTCTTTCCGGTGGGGTATGAAGGTCTTCATCTGGTTTGCGTTGCCTATGGTCAATATGGTAACCGAAAAGATAGTTGCCATGGTGGAAACAAACAAGAGAGGAGTAAGGAAGGGGAGGTTGTCAATGGTCTTGAAGGAGCGGAAGGCTATAGCAATGTTATTAAACCCGGACCGGTGATCGATCCGGTCGGAGTACCGGGTCAGTGGGTCACTGGTTCAACCGCATGAACTAGATATATATATATATATATATAAATTAATATTTTATACTCAACTATATAATAAATATTTTAAATGGTGCAAGTGGATTAAGAACCAAATGTAGTTTAGTGGTAAAGACTATAATTTATATATTCATAATTCATAACAAAGGTTCGATTCCCACTAAATGTTATTTTGAAATAATTTTATTAAATGATAATATATATATATATATATATATTAAATGGTGCATATTAACCAACAAGGAAACTCAGCCTAGTGGTAAGTTGTTGTTGAGCATTATCATGAGACTCAAGTTCGAATCCCAGCAGCTGCAACATTGAAAATATTTTTTCAAAAACCGAGTTGAGCTATAAAACCGGTCCACCGGGTCACCGGTTAATACCAGTTGAACCGGGTTCTTGACCGGTTCACCGGGACTATACCGGGTCGATTGCTTGTCCGGTCCATTGCAAGAATCGGACCGGTTGATAGGCCGATTTCCGGGCTAACCGGTCGGACCGGTCCAATTTTCACAACACTGGGCTATAGTCAACCTATTCCTCATGTTAAACATGATGAAGATGCCTTTGATGGTTGGATGGTTATGCAAAAGGCAGCTAAAGGGCGTAACATGAAAAGTTTGTTGGAGAATCAGGTTGATGGCTCGAAGGTACAGTCCACGGTTTTGCATTCCAATGCAGGAAGATCCACCGGTCAGAAGGGAACCTCGAAAGCTGCAGCCTTGAGCAGTGGGACAAACATGACAGGTGTTGTCACCTGAATGCTGGGATCAGTCACCATGCAGAGAATGCCAGTACGCAAAGACAGTTGAATGCTTTCTATAAGCATTACCCTCCGACTTTCAAGGGGACTTATTATCCAATTGATGTTGCCAAGTGCTGCAAGCCTTAGAAAAGATTTTTAAAATCATGAGGTGCAGAGATCAGCTGAAGTTATTATATGATACTTACATGTTACAGGATGAGGCCAATGCTTGATAATTGGGTTCCTGAAATAGGTAAATGTGATCATAAATACGATCCCTGATTTTAAGATTTCCAGGAAAGTTGAAGAGTATGTCTCCCAAGATGGTTCTTGGAATTGGGATTTTTTGACTTAGTTTCTTCCCACAAACACTATATCTTTGGTTGCTAGCAATGTTATTAAATCCGGCCTGGTTATTGACCCGGTCGAGGTACTGGGTCACTGGTTCAACCAGTGGGTCACTAGTTCCACCGCATGACCCGGTAAGTATATGTAAACCTACAATTTATATTAAAAAAACTATAAATATACTTAAATACTTGTAAAAAAATATACTACTTCCAGATATTTTAATATGAAAATAACAAATTACACATCATTGTCCAACAAAAAGTCAATCAAACATATAATATTTGTGATACTAGTGTTTCAGGTTCAGTAAATGACATCTCTAACTATAAATCAAATCAAAATTCCATGCATATTGCATAATCAAGATAATATTAGTGTTGTAAGTACATAATCTATATAAGTTAATAAGTTACAAATCCCTCAAATATATCAAAAGAAAACAAATCATTTGTGTTTGAGAGTAAAAAAAGAAGACATTAATTTATAAAAATAAATTAGTTTTTTTTATATACCGGGCCGGGTCACTAGTTGAACCGACCGGGTCGCCGGTTTTTACGAAAACTGGCCGGGTCGCACCGGGTCACACCGGTTCTGTAACATGGCCGATCCAATATGAAAACCGAACCGGTTACATGACCAGTTCACTGGTTTCCAGGTCGACCCGGCCGGATCGGTCCGGTTTTTATAACATTGCTAGTTTAATTCCTCCTTCAACTGACAATGGAGTGGACAAATTTATATGGGACTTGTCTCGTGATGGAACCTTCTCTGTCAATACTGCCTATAAGTTCTTGAAACCAACCCCCCCCCCCACACCCAAATTCCCCCTATTTCAGTTCAGTTGATCTCTGGCTTGCGATTGGGAGGGCCCTAAAAGGATTAGAACTTTCATTTGGCTTCTCTTAGGTGAAAACCTCCACACAAATGTTGGGAGGAGCAGAAGACACTTGGGGGATTTTAATCTTTTTCCGCGTTGCTTCCATCATACTAAAGACTGGTTAGACATCTTTAGGGACCGTTATTGGACCTAGGAATTCTGGTTGAAGTTAATCAACCATGACCAACATCATCTCTTCTTCAATTCTCCCTTTCTGGACTGGTTAAGTGTCAACTTAAATAGGAAGAATGATCCCCTCAACATCCTTGCTGGAGCATCTTGTTTGGGGTTAGCTGTTGGCTCATCTGGCAAGAGCATAATAGCTTAATCTGCAAAGGCTGCCACAAATCTCAGGATAGTCTAATTGCCCGGGCTAAGACTTTTGTGGATAATATTTTGGTTGCTGATGGAGCCCTCTCCTGCGTAACAGCTAGATCAAGCTGGAAACATGAAATTCTTATGAGGTGGCAATTTCCCTTTGTTGGCTAGAGCAAACTCAACACAGATAGGAACGCGATGTCTTCCCATAAAATGAAGAGTGGAGGGGACTTCGACTGCCTTCTTGTATCGGGTGAAGAGAAGGGGGTGGTAGGCTTAGTAGGGCTCGAACCTACAATATTACCGTTATGAGCGGTACGTTTCAACCTATTAAACTATAAGCCCCTACGGATCTCTACATGCAATTCGCTCACTTCGGGAAGAGTGGACGGAAAGAGGAGGCCTTTGCTCTATCTGCTTCTTCCTCTTCCCAGGAATGAACAATTGGATAAAAAAATGATTTTCTTCTTTGTTTTTATATATATTTGTATATATATATAATAAAATAAAGATTAAGCAAGCGGCCCTTTCGTGACTCAAACTGCCGGTACGCTTTCCGGCTCGCAACGACTCAAACGGGCGGGGGCTATCTATTTGCTTGCAATGCGGGCTGTTCGCCTTTCGGATTCGGAAAGGGTTCGCCTATTTGATTCAAAAGGCGCTACTAAACTACTCTAGTACAGCTAGTGTTAGTAGTACAACAGAATGCCGTTCACCCCGCAATCCCTTCTTCTTCAAGAGCTCCCTATTATCTAGCAGCCCCTTCTTTCACAGCTCCCTCTCAAGCACTTGCCATTGTCTGGAAATTTGCCTTGCCCCATTCTTCGAGGCGCATCAATTCCTTGCCTTTGCTCTCATTGCTGCTTGAAGTCCAGTCTTTTAAGTGAAATCCCAAAAATGGAAAGTCAGTAGTCATTGTCGGGATGGAAAGCTACTCTTCAACCACTTATTTAAGCGCTATGCACCTAAGCTCAGTCTTTCTGGCAGCTATCTTGCTAAACCTAGATTCTTGCTAAATAGTTCCTTTTTCTTCTCTCTTTATGCTCGAAATCGTACTCATTCGACATCTAATTTCATGGGCTGGGCATACCTTCTTTAGCTCATTTTTCTCTTTCTTTGACTTTGAGGAAGATCCCACGAATCGTCTTCTATCGACATCGTCTGCTTACTCTTATCGTACGCTCTTCTTACCCAACCCAAATCGTCTGGTACTTTGTCCGCTCTCCCTTTCCTGGTGAAGGAGAGAGAGTTTTACAAGCTGATGCAGCTAATAAAGTCTCGTTGAAAGCAGGAACGAAGACTGTGACGACTATTTGAACTAGTTTCAAAGGCTTGATTGATTGACCCTTGGGAGTGAATCTGGCTAGGGCGCCCTCGTAAGGCGTAGGGTAGGGATTTGAAACCGGAGGCCTCTCCTCATCTAGTTCTTTCGTTACGCCGAGAAGAAGCAGAAAGAAGCTTGGAAGAAGAGATGGTCAATCTTCTCTTATCTTATGGGCGAGACTGCTAAAAAAGAGGCTCTTTAAAGCCAGAACGAGTCCTCTCTTGCGGGAGGGATAGGCGGGAAAGGGGGAGGAGGTCTTCAGTCACTCCGTTTTTGAATTGGGTCACGAATGGTATTCGATTTCTTTTAACAGCATAAAAGCATTCGAACTTGGGAGATGCGAAAAAGAAGAAGGTTCTTTTTTATATTCCTTCTTCAAGATAGTACGCACAGGTGATAACATCCCTAATCGAATGGCCTAGCTTTGCTTCTTCCTCTTTCTCTGCTTCGGTTTACCAAAGGGGGTGAGGTCGACCTTCTTTCGGTGGTACCTTTTCTGTCTAGCTCGTTCTCTTGGTCAAAAGCCACAACTACTCCTTAGTGGCCAAGAATAATAAGAATCGCCCGGGATGAGTGAGAGCTAAAAGAAAAGCCTAGCGGCAATTCCCGATCTTCTCTTGATAGAAAGATCATATCAACACCGAAGACAGATCGTAGTTACGAGAAGAAAGGTATGCCGGTTGATGGATGTAGTTCATTCTAGAAGTAGTTTGTTAACCGAATTGAATTGTTCGGTCGTGGTACTTTTGCTTGCTATTCAAACACATTGTCGAAAGGGGAAGATCGAATTAGCTCTGGTTCAAGAAGCCTAGCCTTCTTTCTTCGTAATTCTACTGAACGGGGTCGATCCACTTTACTATAAGTAAGTCAAATCGGAAGCCGTTTCAGGTGCATAAACAAAAAGGCGCCTTCGGATACAGAGGGGCTACTCTAGTCACTCAAAGTCCTAGCTAAGTAAGGAACAGACTCTCCAAACAGAAGTACGTACTGCGCGGCCGAGGAAGCATCCGAAGCATCTAAAGTAGAATGAATAATCCGAATCCGTTGAATAGGAAGCCTTTGATCCGCTTTCTGAGAGCGCTGAATCATTCGATTCGAAAAAGGTGGAAAAAAGGTCATAGCACCAGCACCTGAACGCTTACTCTTACTGCTTCAGGTTCACCTCTTTTCTTAGGATTGGCTGCCCTGAGGTTCTTGTTTGGAGTCATTTGTTTATCACAGAACAAGTCCCCCTCAGTCACTGCCATAGTTGACCCAGTATCAACCAACCCTTTCTTCCAGATCCTCGCTTCTATGGGCCAAATCACTCTCCTCGCTCGTTAAACTCGCACCTTGACTACACCCTTCTCGGCTTTGTTACCCAGACACTCATCCTGAGCAATCTCTTCCGGTTCAGCAGTGTCCAGCTCCCCCCCTTTGCCATTGTCACTACTGGTACCTGACCCCGTCGGCTCGACATTTTTGCAAACACCGACCCTTACTCAATAGGGCAATGAAAAGAGGAGAACGAGGACAGCTGACTACCGCTAAAAGTCAGACTACGAGTACACATTGTATGATTGAAAACTGCCGCTGCGTACTACCCGGTGCTTGCAGGTCTGACTGGTGTCTTCTCTCCAACAGCTGCTTCAATCAATGTGAAGTCTGACTACTCGGCTTGCTTAACACAAGTGTGATTTAACCTTCACGGACCACTTCACTACCCAGCGAGCTCCGGCAAGAAAACAACAAGCAAGGGATTCCTCTAACGAACTCCTTTCAGGGCGCTAAGGCTAGTCTCGAAAAAGATAGATAGCTCTCTTTTGCTCAATGACTTCAGGTATTCCGAAATGCAGGGAAAAAAAAAGGGGGCTTTAGCGCTCGTACGGTAGTCAAGTCAAAATCTCCTTCACTCGGTAGCTTCTTTAACTACATTCGTTCTCCTATACTATGAGGGAAAGTAAGCATCAAACTCAAAGAACAGCTTACATAGGTAATGGGAAGACGCTAACTCCAGCTCTGAGACAAGAACTGTCTATCCGGCTTGCTTTGCTGCTACTTACTCTGTCTTCGCCGGGTAAGCGCTGTCTGTTCTGCTCCACTAAAGGATAAAATAACTCACCAAAAGCAAAGAAAGCAAGGAGGGAGCTCATGCCCGGCTAAATGATTTAATTGAGTTCCCGGCTCGTGGCTTTAAAGAAGAAAGTTCAAGGGAAGCGGGGATTTTCACTCTTTCGAGATCGAAGAATAGCCAAAGCAAAGCAGAAAACAAATCAAAATAAGTAGCCAACCTAGATGAATCTGGTCTCTCAGTGACTTCCTTCGTATAAGCTGGTAAGGCGGATACAGAGGCAGGCCAATCCCTAGCATGAGTTTTCCAATCAAAGAAAGCAGCTAAAAAGAGCGCATCTACAAGAGAGATCTAAAGTAGAGCAAATCACTAACCTAAGTTGATAAAGGAGCATGCCGATTACAATAGCATGTAAACGGTCAGGTGAACACCATCCGAACAGTGACCGAATTGGAATGCAGACTCGGTGATTAGACAGAGATTACTCTTACCCTGGCCCAACAGACTCCATTCTATAAACGTCAACGTCGAAAGTAGGGAAGATCCATGCCACACTAAGAAACCAGTCGCCAATGACCGAAGATAAGTCAGAAGAGAAAGGAACGTGTGATTCCCTATTAAGAGGTTGCGCACTACAGATTGTTGGGGAGAGTACGAGAGAAGAACAGACCAGAAAGAAAGAACAAGTCCTATGAGGAAGGCGTTATTAGAACAAGGTCGATATATAGTATAACAGCGGCCAAGTCCACCTAACGAGATCAAATCCATTCTCATCCCAAAAAGGGCCAACAAGGGGGGATTCCACTTGACTTTTCAAGTTTTGACAAGCCAGCAGGAATTTAGGTCTAAAAGCATCTTTATAGTTCCAACACGAAAATTCCATTCCACGCCCAAAAAGAAACAAGATAACAAAAACATCTTCATTACATAGACTCAACCCTCGGGGCTTCGTTTACCTCCATGTCAGTATCTGAAATTAGAGTTTTCGTCAACAGCCTCATCACCTGGGCTTCCGCTTTCTTCATAGAGAGAGGTGATAGTTTAGCATCTTTATGTTGCCTGACTCCTAAGGCTTTCGAGGTTTTCAACACCGAGCAATTCCTAGCATTTTTACCTGGGTGCTTAGACTTCTGACTCTCATTTTCCTGATGAGAACGTCGATTAATCCCAACTAACTGGTTATCCAGTACCTCTGACTGGACTTGGTTAGCCTAATAAGGAGGTTCAGAAGGTGGTAAAGAGTTGGAAACCTGTTTTGTACCTGGTTTACGTTTGGAAGCCTGGCTTAGGTTACCACAAAGACCTTTATCTTCAGCTTGACTTGACCAACATCCACAATCTTAAACCCCACTTCGTCATTCAATGGCACAAGATCCAGGAGATCTTCTTCATGGCTTTGAATACAGATGAAAGCATTCTGTATAAATTGTGCAATTGTAGCTGGGCTAGGAATTAGTAAGTGGAAAGACCTTGCAAATGCCTTTTTGACACTAGAATAGGCAGCTAGGAAGGAGGACTCTGAAGCCGATTATCCCATTGTAGAAGGAAGATGGACAGAAGGAGCTGCACATTCAGAATGGCAAGACATTGAAAGAAGGGGTTCGGCACGAATGCCCTGTTGAGGAAGAGAAGGGCTTTGATCCATATTGTCTGCAGGAAGGAAAGGCAGGTGAACAAGCTGCTGTTGCGAAGAGGCAATCCGCCTTGCACAAATAAGGTAGAGGCGTTGTAAGCCCATATATGGATATAGGGAGAGTCGCATTCTCAGTCTTTGTCAAAAGCCGCTGGAGATGGTTCGAAGCCGATGTCATTCTAGGAATCCCGATTTGATTGAAGGGATAAAGAAAAGAAAACAAAAGAAAGATATGGTAGACCTAGTAAAGTTATGATATGAGGTCTACCCAATGCTATATGGAGAGGGTCATAATATATAGAGATAAAGATCATGAGCTGTCCTTTAATAAAACCTGTTGTTGCTCCTCTTTTTGCTAACTTAAATGGATCTCGGGACTGTTGACAATCCTCGCCCTGTATTCCTAAGTGCAAGCTTCTCAAATGAAAGAGATTTGACAGTACATGGATCTACTCAGATAATTCTTTGATGTTTTCGCTTGGAGCTACGCCGAACTGGACTAGACCGAAAGATAAATGAGTTAGCTCAGGCTCAGGGCGTGAAAGAAAATAGATAAGAAAGGCGATTCCTGATCTGAAGAGTTTAGTTGCTATAGTGGAATCTGTTGAATTTGGGAAGGCTCACAGGTTTGTTTGGTGGTATATCCTTACATATATAAGTAGTTTTGATCCCGGCTCCGGTCAAATGGATTTAGGAAAGCTTCCACGTGACATCCTCAAGTTAGTCTTCTGCTTGAACTGTCTTATCGAAAGCTAAAGGTAGTTAACCTAGGGGAAGAATCCGACTAAGCTTTGCCTTGAACTTGGCACCTTACCTTCTAATCCTTTGCTTGGGAATTAGATTCAATAAAGAGGACTCACGGATTGGACAGTGGCACTGGAATGATAGCAAGCATCCCTTCTTCTCTTTATTGGTATGAAAGAAGTAGCTAGGACCCATCTCCCTCACAGTGTCCTTTCCTTTCGCGGATTCTCTAAGAGCGGCATCCACATGATCAGAAAGTAGTGACGAAGGGTCAGGTAAAAGTGCTAAAATGCAAAGAACGGAAATGCCGACAACAGCCTTTGTTTGGGGATAGGAGCTTCGCCCGGCGAAACCCCATGCTTTGAGAGTTCCTTTCTGCCAGCACTTTCTTTCTCTACCCGGGAGTCACTTCATCAGTACCTGGGGCTACTGTCCCAGGATGCCAAACAAAGGTATGATCCATACATGGAAAGTGTCAACTTTGACTCACAAGCGCCACCCTCACCGGGTAAATCCGGAGAAGGGCAACTGCTTCTGTAGGTAACGACTCAAATTCATATTTTCATTTATAGAGTCGTGAACCAACGAGTCTTTAAGTAAGTGGGCGTTAAGCGTAACGAGCTTACAGGAGGTAGAAAATCTTTGCCGTTAGTCTTTTATAAAGAAATATTCAAGCTAGGCTAGTCAGAGAAGGAATACAGGTAAGAAGTCGAGAAGTCAACTAACTTATAGTGCTTTCCACACCCCGCCCCGTAGAGGGAAATTTACCTGTGAATGCGGTGCGGGCCACTGCTCTCCCTTTCACTCGAAACAAGAGTTCCGTGCCAAGCATAAAGATTGAATCAATAGGACCGTATTCTAATCCTAGAAATGCCATAACTCTCTTTCTGAATGTCTCGACTTTCTTTCTCAAAAAACCGGACAGGGGTGCGGAAATAGCAAGAATGAAATGAATAGGCTCTTGTCAATAGGTTGTTTGGCAGCTTTACGCGAATCCACACTAGCTAACTTTACACAGAAGGACCACCACCATTGATACATTGATAGTGGATTAAGTGGCAAACCTATACTATGCCCAAGTGCGGAGATACTTAAGTAAGGGTATCCTATTGCTAAACATCCGGCTACCCATAGTTTGAAGGGAAGAAGCCCATGTCTGGAGCTATGCCACTGTAGAATCATTAATATTCGCGGATACTATTAATATTATCGGACACAACAACCAGAAGCCATATCTTTCGAAGGAAATGAAACTGAGAATGATATAATGAAGTAAAGAAATATAGAATTAGAAAAAGCTAGAGCTGGGTATAAAGGCTTACGACCTGGAGATTCTTAGCTTGTTAGACACAATCTATGTTACTAGCTATTCAGTGGATTCCTAGCCCTATGAAACTCCCTGCTAGTCAGGTCAGGCCTTAGGCCAGATGGGGAAGAGTTAGACCTCCCCAGGCAAGCTAGGAGTAAAGCTGGAGGGGCTGGGGAATATACAACAATTGTACAGAATTTGACTGGGACTTCCATTTGATCCCCAAGAAACCATTGGTACGTAAAAGAGAAAGGGCTTTCAAAAAGAACTTTGTAGTATTATCTCACATAGATAAGAGAAATGCCAGAACGACTCTAATAATCCTCCTTCCTTTTACGGATGGGTGAATCTGATGATGAGGAGGTAGGGGCATCGACATTATATACGATGGATGACTCTTGTGATCCGATCAGGCATAGTTGGCATTCCCGACAGTGGAGAAGCTGCTGCTGGTTTAATCCCTGGTCTTTGCCATTGAAAATCCTCTGTTTCAGGCCTTAGGTTGGCCACCGAACGACGCCTAATAGCAGAGGAGCGGTAGGACGCTTACATTCTTTGTGAGTGATTCCCCGGTAGCAAAGCAAGTAGCTAGCGAAGGAAATTAGGACACCTCCTGCCCAGAGGTAGGCATCGATTGAAAATGCTGCAAGAAAACAGCGTTGTCAAAGTAGCGCCTCTACTGTTCCCTCCTTCCCACCGCCCTCCCCTCAATGGATCATCTCGTTCTACTTCCAAGTAAATAGGTTGGACGGACTGATCATCATGTTCATTTTCTTATGTAAAAAAACCACTCGTATATCGATTTCAAAACTATCCTTATACTTCTACAGATGCTTCATTGGCATCTTATTCATCTGAAAGAGTGTGGGATGTTCATCGAATTCCTATTTAAGGAGGATTGGATTACGCCTTTCTTCCAGTCCTTTATTCTGGTTCTATACCCCATGTATTTCCCTTTAACGCTGTGTCAAGGCCACAACGAGCGGAATGGAACTTCTATTTCGCTATTTCTTTTGTTGGAACTCTGTAAACCCCTTTCGAATTGAATGATTCAGTGTGAAAATCACACTCACTCTCTCTAGACCCAACCAAAGCCCTTCACTCAACTCAAAATAGCGTCTATTAGAAAGCATATCATGAGTTGAAAGACTCGTTACAACTTGTGCTTTTGTCAAGGGCAAGGGAATCACCCGGCTCATTCACCAGAAATCAGCCTAAGAAAGACCTATCCGGAACAAATATGGTTTCGTAGCTGATCCGCCGAAAAGAAAAGACAAGGGGGTGCACTCTTGGCTAATCGGTCTTTCTGGCAAACCTATATTCTAGGGAGGCCGATTCCCTTATTACGTAGCGTAATGGATTCCTCGATAAACCAATCGAGAGAGATGGCAAGACAAACCTAAACCCTAATCCAAGTTTCAGTGCCAACCCCCGACGGGTGGTCAGAGCGGTTGGAGTCGTTCTGTCTTTCCATCCCCGCCTCTACTCTTGGAAAAAGAGTGCGGTTACCAAGCACTAGCTATCCACAGATATCGAATAAAGGTAAAGAGCATTTCTAGTCTATTGCCCCAGGTGGATCCTACCTTCTACCAATAGAGATTCTAACATCGGAAGCTGCCGATTCATTCTCATTTGGTGGTTTGGCCGTGCCAAATCTATGTTGTTGGCTACCTTCTTGTGGGCTAGTTGAGACTTGTCCTACTTGTTGGCTACGTTCAGCAGCTACAGAGCAGTTTTTCGAGTTCGGATTAGTTGATGGCTTGGTTTGAGCTTGGTGCACGGTTTCATGAGGTATTCAGGGGCGTGCTTATTTCAGAGACTGAGTTATCAGCAAAACATCGGGATGCTAGGAAAGTTCTAGTATATCCTTCTTAGTCTTTGGTTACCCATGTGAACCTACAGGACATGTTGGCAAAGAAAACGCCAAGTGGTGAGGCGTAACCACGCTAGCCTAGAGGGGCGATAGCTATATAGAATCCTTTTCCTTCTTGTCTACGATGTCTCCCTTCGAGGTTCGATAGTAGTTACTGTCACACTTGAGATTCATTCAGATTATCATATAGTCAAGGTCAACTTCTTCCTTCCATCATAGCTTCTTTTTTGGCCGTATTGATTGATATCGCATGATAGTCAGTGACCCTTTGTCATGATCGTGCGTGACGGCCCTTTACTGTTTTGTCATTTTGACATTGAGGGCTTGCTTTGAAGTAGTTTCCGGCGAGGTATTTATATTTCTATTTGAGGGACCGAGACATATTCAACTTACTAGAAGCGAACTTCCTTTCATTTAGGAGCTACCCAGCCTGAATTCCTTCTTTTTCCCTGTAGGCTAGCTACCACTTATTCTATGGTTTCTATTTTGAAAGCCATTAGAGCAGCAAGATGGAGCAGTGTTGGTGGGCACATGATGCAGACTGGGAAAGATCTTTCTTACTTGCTTACTTCACTTTCTTAGTTAGTGAGTGGAGAGAAGGACTCATGGGATGAGGCCTGAACGTAGCGTACTCCCTCTATAGCCTCAGAAGGGATATGTAACCGAAGTGTGATATACCCGGAGGGAGGGTATTATACTAGGTCAGTAAGTAGGTCTAGTAAGTCAGTAACAAAGAAAAAGATGTTAGCTTAAGTATCTTGAGTGAGGGAACCTTGGGAAGGTACCCGAACAGAATCCCTTAACTCTCTGAAAGCAATAATAGGTCTAGCTATGTCTTTTCCTTATTCCTTCTTCCTTTCTTCTATGTCCTTAGAGAAGGACTCATGGGATGAGGCCTGATCGGAAGGTATCTCCTTTATATCCTACTATATCTTAAGGTCTTATTATGAATCTTATTTATTTACTGAAGCAGTCAGTCTGAAACAAAGCTCATCAATGAAACAAGCAGCAAGTTCAGAAAGGAAGGCCCGCCTACCAATCAAAGTTTCCAGAGAATTTTTGACATCGGAAAAGACTCCCACTCGGACTGACCGATGGCATTTCTTCCCTGGCCTACCATCCAAGGGCAAGGGAAGTCAATAGCAGTTGAAAGAAGAAAGATACCTGAACTGACCATGAAAGTTGTCTTTATCAATAAGGCCTTACATCTTATTCATCTCTGCTTGCTCTTCCAAGTCTTTCTACTCCTTCCTCCGATCACCACCAACCACAACAAGGTGAACCAGCTCCCGGAGACGAGCATTCTTGCCATACCATTCAACGAGTCCAGTCAAGTTCTTCACACGGTCCAACCTTGCCATTGTGAAGAAGATCGGCTTGCTCCGGTCCTTTAGCACACATCAGTGTTCTTTGTTCTCAACATGGCTGTAAAGGAGCTCCTTAATCTAAGGATGGAAGTAAGTCAACCTCCTGTTCTCCTCTGTGTAGGGGAAGTCAAGACTCGTATCAGCACCAGGTGAAAAAATGTTTCACTTGGGATCAAAAACATCAATCCCATGAACAACTCGGTAGAGCCCAGTAAGAGTGAAAGCATTGTGACTCTCGTCTTGTCCGTGCTTCCAGCTATTTCCTGAAAGGTGCTGGCGATGATGAAATCTGTATGATTCATGGCAATGAGATCAGCAGTTAATTGGCAGGAAAACTCCTCCAACCTTTTCCAGTAGATGTCAGAATCTTGGTACTTTGTTTTATCAAGAGCATGAGCGATGGTGCACTGTGTAACCCCCATTGCTAACAAAGAAGCAACAATCTTTCCATCACTGTAGTTGCCAATGAGAAGATCGATCTGGCTTTTTCTTTCACTCCTCAGTCATTTATTTCGCAACTTCCTCTGTGAAGCGAAAAGACTGGAACTTCCACATCTAATGACCTGTAGCCGATTGCTTACTTTACTCCTCTTTATGAATCTTTCTAATTGAAAGGCAATTAGTTTATTCTCTAAATGTAGCATCCCGGCTAAGGGAAGGATGAAAGCCTTGCCCTACTTTACCTTCACGGCCTAGGCCCCCCCTTGTTCGTTACCCAGCTTGAACTACTTCCTTCGTCTTTGGACTCTGCCAGCTTCTTCCTGTGCTTACTATTAGAGCAAAAGGCGAGGTCTAGTCTTTCACTTTTTAATTAAAGTAAGTAAATCAGTTTCAAGCCTTTACTTTTAACTCTTTACAGCAGTCTCTGAAAGTTCTAGGTCTCCTGACTTTTTAAAAGGTTAGGAAGAGAAAGATCTGGGTGCTACAAGCAGAAATCCATAGTAAGTATTCGACTTAAATAAAGATATTGCGTAAGAGAGACTCAGTCTCTTGAGACCAACGATATTGATTGAGGAAGCCTACCTGTCACCTTGAACCATGTCTGTCAAGGGTGAAAGATAGCCCTAAAGTCAAGGCCCGGAGATAGGATTTCTCAACTGTCGATCGACGTGACAATCATGTCTGTAAGAAGGACGACTTCTTTCAAAGACCCTACCCCTATTGGACATTATTTACTTGCAAAGACCGGTTCTGCTCGGGGATATCTCTTTGCATAGAAGGATTCAGTCTTGGCTAAGCCTTAGGCTAGTGAATCAAAAGAGGGGCGTGCTAAGAGATTGTAATGGGAGATGGCTGTTGTGGTTCTCCAAGTATCTAGGCAAAGGAAATTCCCTGGTGGCTGAGCTCTGGGGAGCAGTTATCAGCCTTGATATGGCCTGGAAGCAGAGATATAGAATTGTGACCTAAAGCTAACTCTTCCACGTTGGTTAACCTGCTACTAAACAAGTGTGAACTCCAAAACTCTGTTTCAATCTGGTGAATAGAATCCAATCTATTGCCAGACGCTCTTGTCTTGGATTATTAGGACCTCCCATGTTCATAGGGAAGGCAATGTTGTCGTAGATTGATTAGCTAATTCGTCTCTATTCCAAGATTGTTATACAGTTATGTTAGGCAATCCCCCTCTAGGCTGTAGCTCCCTAGTGTAGCAGGATTTCGTGTGTGTCTCTACTCTCTACACCTAGACTTGTTAGTTAGTTTTATTTCCCTTTTGTTAAAAAAAAAGAGAGAGAGAGAGAGAGAGATGAGCCAAGTACTCATTGAACACATCCAACCGTGTTCCTGATTAGTGTTTACCAATTGTAACTGGTGAACCTTCCTTAATCATGTTGGAACGAGGCACACAAACTGTGACTAATGTGTTATTTAACCTGTATTGTTTAATTCAAAATATTGAATGAAAAGGTCAATACAATGGCACCGCATAAAAAATGTAATAACTTGGTAAACTGTACAACAACCTTAGATTTAAGTATCACATTAGATTATTGAGAAATTGCACCTCTCTAATCCATCATTCAGTCAAACAAACGTACATTCTACGATTACATGACCTCAGTCTCAACACTAAAGGAATGATACAGTTTAGTCAAATGCATTACAAAAAGAAAATCTATGGATGCAAGAAAATATCCCATGATAACCGGTCTTTAGCTCATAAAATGGGAAGTCAACAAGGCTAACCATCGTTAATGGAGGAGTGCTGCACAGAGTGCTATCAATAGTATCTTCTGATGAACACTTACTATCAATCTATGAATTCCATCCATTGCAGCTTAAAAGGATAATGTCGAAAACAAATTCAAATACCCAAAGCACATCATGTTCAAGCTAAAGAGCCACACAATCCTAAAATCGTTGTTGCTAAAAATCCATTGAAACCAATCCTGGGATCGAACAACCTATGGACCATTTAATTCGAACATGAACTAGCGTAATCATCCTTCAGTTCCTTTTGAGACATCCAAAAGAACAACGAATAGTTATCTTCCAAAGTAGGTTGATTCTGTTCGTATTACAATCAATGGAAAAGGCTGATTTAACAAATGTACATACACTTGTCGGTATTGTACAGACACCAAATTCACAAAAAAATACAGGTAACAGCCACAGGTGGGCATATGCATATTAATTGAAACTTGAAACTAATGGACTGAGGTTCGAAGCAACCTTACGATCATGAAAAGCATTGGAACACTAGTGATTGTCAAATTGGCTGTTACCGGACAACTCAAGATCATCCTTGCAGTTCTTTCTCAAATCTTTCAGTGTTTCAAGGCTGGATTCCTGAAAGCACAATGAAATTATTCAAAGGCATTAGGGGCGAAAATGAAAATAATAAACTAGGATATTGTTCAGTTAGGTTGAAGCGGAAATGTCCAGCCAATGAAAGCTGGTGTTTCTATCTACGAAGGGGTAGTAGAAATGTCTGACACGTGAGGAATGGTGAAAATGATCTGAAGTGCAAAGGGGAATCAATGCTCAAAGTATGTGTGAATTGTCCTCCCTGACACCATACTAGCCTTCTATAGAGGCTTGTGACAGGTGATCTAGAGCTAATATCATGCAGATGGTAATTGTGGGTGATGTAGTGATGACAAGGAAATCATGGGTACAGACCACAACACAATGCAGGCTGGTGAGACACAACAAGCTAGCAAGCAAGGCGAGTTTCGTCCAGAGGCATGAGCAGCCTCCTTCCTAGCCTAGCATCTAGTTCCTAGGTCTCTATGAGGTCCTCAGATCCGAGAACCATGCCCGGAACAGATACAGATCAGAGATTTCAAACTTCAAAACACTTAAATATTGAGTGAATTATCAGAAGACACAAAGTTCTATACATAACAGTGCGAAAACATTACAATGATTTCCTTAGGATCCTCTAATTAATTCTATATATGGTTTCCTATTATTTACAATTTACATATATGTTAAGATATTCTAACAATCCTAATCAGATATTGAGATATTCTAACAACCCTAATAGAATATTCTAACAAAAACATAGCATAGCAATAACTAGTTAAATATAAGCCAAAAATATTGAGAAATGACTTTACAGAAGCTGGCCTCCATATGCAGCAAAGGTTCCATGGATAGCCAACAAAGTAGATTCAAGGCTTTCTTATAACAAAGTGAATTCCAGGGGAGTGTGCACACTCAAGAAGGGAAAATGGATAGTGTAAAAATGCAGAAATTTCAATTTAGAAAATTAAAACGGCAATCGAAGTAAACATTTGGGTTGACATACTAAGTCCAGGTGATAGCATTGAAACTCACAAGCTGGCTACTTTCTTGAACAAATGCATTCTCCATATGAGCAAAGAGAGACTTCCACTGATGCATAAGGGACAACTCTAACTTGAACGACTCCGTACTGCTTTGTTGGTCATCTATGACCGTATCCTCCAGTCCAGAAAATTTCTGAAATATCATGCTTGCTTCTTTCTGACTGTACTTCACAGCTATCCACAAAAAGCGATGAAGCTAAATGATAGTAGGAAGAATACAATAACTGAATGTAGCTGAGCAAAGTGCCTAAAATGATTTCCGGAACAACTTACCACTAAGTCTACCCTTGACATCCTGGTAATGGAGATCGGACCACATATAAGCAGCTGGTAAACAATATAAGCACCTTTAGAACGAAACACAAATTTCCCCTAAAAATGAAACATGTTAAAGACAACAAAAACATACATGGAAACTGTAACCACCTTTAGAACAAAAGGAACAAGAGCAATTTTTCAGAAGGTCCCCGCCAGCAACAGTTGAATTTGCAGCACCATCTCCCTTGAGTTGCGCACACCGTTCCAGTCCTGGAAATTTAGAACCACCAGAAGCGGAGTTTGTTGGCAGTTCCATCGTCGCACATTTGGATGATGCCAAATTGTCAGTAACATCACTCGCTTGATGCCAAATTGTCAGGGCCATGTCATCACTTTCAATTGCACGATTGATGAACCCTTCAGTTGAGGGTCTTCCTTGACCTTTCTCTCCAAACCCAACGGAATTTCCACCGCCACCCAACAAATTCTGCTCCTCGCTTACATCACTCGGTAAATTCATATTTTGAGACGAGACGTTCTGCGTAAAAGCATCACTGCAGAATGGCAACTTGAAAAGTGGGTCTTTCCCCTTTGGTTTTAACAAGGTCTTGCCTTTGTTGTTGGGGTGAGTTTGTGCACTAACAAGTTGTGATTGACACTTCTTTTTTACTAAATTCTCTACCCCTAAGCACACTTTCTTTGTGAACTGCGAGTTCCCATCGTCTCCGGAAATCGAAGAAATGGGTCTTCTCGGTGGGCGATTCGTGATGTCCGTGAGACGGGATTTGAAAACCCCGTCCCTTAAATTATCTTCGTTTTCCATGAATTCGATTTTAGGAGAGTTTGACCGAATAGGTGAATTTGTGTGATGGAAACCCTAATTAATACTCTTTCAAGATTAGTGACTAAGGAAACCCTATGTGCACAGAACAAAGAGGGAATGAAAAAGGGAGATTCGTAGCGAAAAGAATGGATCTTACAAATCTTGATAAGGAGTTAGAGCACTAACGAAAATAGCATTCCAGCGCGCGAAGAGAGAGACGAAGTGTGAACTGTGAAAGAACGAAGAGAGTTTGAAAAGCAACGAGATTCGAGTTTGAATTATAAACTTTTGAAAAATCCGGCGCGGATTTCGCAATTCGAACTAAATAGTTGGCCCAATGATTTAATCAAATCAATGATTTAATCGATTTGATTAAATCATTGGGCCCATGTAGTGGATCCGATGAAAATGATTCAACTCGATCGGTTTTTATCAATACTGATGACTTGGTGCATGTTTGGATCCTCTCTTTTTTAAATTAGAAGCTACTTATAAGCATAAGTTAGGCCAAACAGGTTTTGAAAAAAATACTTATAATGAAAAGCTCTTTTTTTATAATGAAGAAAAAAGCTGAAAACTAATAGCTCTTTATAATGAAAAACTCTTTTTTTGATCTCTTATATGTTTTTCTTGAATTATGTGCTTTTTTTTTAAAATAAAGAGCTATAAAGATAGAGAGAGAAATAATTTTCTTGAAACATGTGCTTTTAAGTAATTTTTAAGAAAAACTTTTTATGTAATTACCAAACACTTTTTAGCTTCTTTTTTTAAGCTCTTTTTTCTAACTTTAGTTTATAAGTAGCTTCTAGCTTAAAAATAAGAGGATAACAGGCTCTTAGTTTGTTCAAAAAAGTGGCAAGTTATGTATTTTAAAATAAATAAGTTTATGTCAGTTTGTTCCCAAAAATTTTAAAAAAAAAGTTCATAAACCCTTCCCCCTTCTTTACTTGCGAGTTGTACCCCTCCCAAACTCTTTCTCCTTTTATCAATTCCTTTCATAGAATGGCTCTGAATAATAATATAATATATACAGATGTGTAACTTACCTTGCTTCTTCTTCTTTCTTTTCTTTGCAGCTGGAGAACAAAGTTTCAACGAAGAATGGGTGAAAAAAGATTTGAGAAGTCTGTATTAAAGATTGAAATGGACTCCTATGAGAGAAAGCAGTCATATACGAGCCAAAACTAAGTAATTACCCCAACCATACACATACACCCATCTTTCACAATTATATTCCTAGTTTTGATCCTGCGATAGTTCTCCTTGATTACAAGATAACACATAACTTCTTTCTTTTTTTGCAACTGAAGAACAAATTTTCAATGAAGAATGGGTGAAAAAAGATTTGAGAGGTCTGTATTGAAGATTGAAATGGTCTCCTATGAGAGAAAGCAGTCACATACGAGCCAAAGCTAAGTAATTAGCTCATCCATACACATACACCTATTTTTCACAATTATATTCCTAGTTTTGATCCTGCGATAGTTCTTTTTTATTACAAGATAACTCCTAAGTGCCCAAATTACACCCACAATGAAAAGGAGCAAAATTTCATCTTCTCTAATTTACAGCAAAGCAGGACTCAATGAAAAATAACAAAATCAGGACACTTACCTTGCTTCTTGTTCTTTCTTTTTTTGCAGTTGGAGAACAAAGTTTAAATGAAGAACGAGTGAAAAAAGTCCTAGTTTTGATCTTGCGATAGTTCTCCTTGATTACAAGATAACACCTAAATACCCAAATTACGCCCACAATGAAAAGGGGCAAAATTTCATCTTCTCTAATTTACAGCAAAGCAGGACTCAATGAAAAAAGGGAAAAATCAGAACACGCTTGTTCTTTTTTTTTACCGCTAGAAAACAAATTTTCAATGAAGAATGGGTGAAAAAAGATTTGAGGTATATATTCAAGATTGAAATAGACTCTTGTGAGAGAAAGCAGTTGCATACAAGCCAAAGCTAAGTAATTACCCCAGTCATACACATACAATCATCTTTCACAATTACATTCCTAGTTTTGATGTTGCGATAGTTCTCATTGATTACAAGATAACACCTAACTTCTTTCTTTTTTGCAACAGGAGAACAAATTTTCAATGAAGAATGGGTGAAAAAAGATTTGAGAGGTTTGTATGGAGGATTGAAATGGACTTCTATTAGAGAAAAAAGTCACATACGAGCCAAAGCTAAGTTATTAGCTCAGCCATACATATACACCCATTTTTCATAATTATATTCTTTGTTTTGATCCTACAATAATTCTTTTTGATTACAAGATAACACCTAAATATCCAAATTACACGCACAATGAAAAGGGGGAAAAATTCATCTTCCCTAATTTACAGCAAAGCATGACTCAATGAAAAGGGGACAAATCAGAACACTTACCTTGCTTTTTCTTTCTTTCTTTTTTTGCAGTTGGGGAACAAAGTTTCAATGAAGAATGGGTGAAAACAATCCTAGTTTTGATCTTGCGATAGTTCTCCTTGATTACAAGATAACATCTAAGTACCCAAATTACACCCACAATAAAAAGGGGCAAAATTTCATCTTCCCTAATTTACAGCAAACCAGGACTCAATGAAAAAGGGCAAAATCAGAACAATTACCTTGCTACTTGTTTTTTTTTTTCAGCTGGAGAACAAATTTTCAATGAATAATGGGTGAAAAAAGATTTGAGAAGTTTGTATTGAAGATTAAAATAGACTCCTATGAGAGGAAGCAGTCGCATACGAGGTAAAGCTAAGTAATTACCTCAGCCAAACACATACAACCATCTTTCACAGTTATATTCCTAGTTTTTATCATGCGATAGTTCTCCTTGATTACAGGATAAAACCTAACTTCTTTCTTCTTTTGCAGCTGGAGAACAAATTTTCAATGAACAATGGGTGGAAAATGATTTGAGAGGTCTGTATTGAAGATTGAAATGGACTCCTATGAGAGAAAACAGTCGCATACGAGCCAAAGCTAAGTAATTAGCCCAGCCATACACATACACCCATTTTTCACAATTATATTCCTAGTTTTGATCCTACGATAGTTCTTTTTTGATTACAAGATAACACTTAAGTACCCAAATTACACCAACAATGAAAAGGGGCAAAATTTCATTTTCCCTAATTTGAAGCAAACTATGACTCAATGAAAAGGGGAAAAATCAGAACACTTACCTTGCTTCTTGTTCTTTCTTTTTTTTCATATTGGAGAACAGAGTTTAAATGAAGAATGGGTGAAAAAAGTCCTAGTTTTGATCTTGCGATAGTTCTCCTTGATTACAAGATAACACCTAAGTAACCAAATTACACTCATAATGAAAAGGGGCAAAATCAGAATACTTAACTTGCTTCTTGTTTTTTTTTTTTTTTTTTTGCAGCTAGAGAACAAATTTTCAATGAATAATGGGTGAAAAAGATTTGAGGTATGTATTGAAGATTGAAATGGGACTTCTGTGAGAGAAAGCAGTCGCATACGAGCCAAAGCTAAATAATTACCCCAGCTATACACGTACAACCATCTTTCAATATTATATTCCTAGTTTTGATCCTGCGATAGTTCTCCTTGATTACAAGATAACACCTAACTTCTTTCTTTTTTTGCAGCTGGAGAACAAATTTTAAATGAAGAATGGGTGAAATTTTGTTGAGAGGTCTGTATTGAAGATTGAAATAGACTCATATGAGAGAAATTAGTCACATACGAGCCAAAGTTAAGTAATTAGCCCAGTCATACACATACACCCATTTTTCACAATTATATTCCGAGTTTTGATCTTGCGATAGTTCTTTTTTATTACAAGATAACACCTAAGTACCCAAATTACACCCACAATGAAAAAGAGCAAAATTTCATCTTTCCTAATTTATAGCAAAGCATGACTCAATGAAAAGGGGCAAAATCAGAACATTTACCTTGCTTCTTGTTCTTTCTTTTTTTCATATTGGAGAACAAAGTTTAAATGAAGAATGGGTGAAAAAAGTTTTAGTTTTGATCTTGCGATGGTTCTCCTTGATTACAAGATAACGCCTAAGTATCCAAATTACACCCATAATGAAAAGGGGCAAAATCAGAACACTTAACTTGCTTCTTGCTTTTTTTTGCAGTTGTAGAACAAATTTTCAATAAATGATGGGTGAAAAAGATTTGAGGTATGTATTGAAGATTGAAATGGACTCCTATGAGAGAAAGCAGTCGCATACGAGCTAAAGCTAAATAATTACCCCAGCTATACACATACAACCATCTCTCACAATTATATTCCTAGTTTTGATCTTGCGATAGTTCTCTTTGATTAAAAGATAACACCTAACTTCTTTCTATTTTTGTAGCTTGAGAACATATTTTCAATGAAGAATGGGTGATTTTTTTTTGAGAGGTCTGTATCGAAGATTGAAATGGACTCTTATGAGAGAAAATAGTCACATACGAGCCAAAACTAAGTAATTAGCCGAATCATAAATATACACCCTTTTTCACAATTATACTCCTAGTTTTGATCCTGCGATAATTGTTTTTGATTACAAGATAACACCTAGGTACCCAAAATACACCCACAATGAAAAGGAACAAAATTTCATCTTCCCTAATTTACAGCAAAGCATGACTTAATGAAAAAGGGGCAAAGTCAGAACACTTACATTGCTTGTTGTTCTTTCTTTTTTTGCAATTGGAGAACAAAGTTTAAATGAAGAATGGTGAAAAAGTCCTAGTTTTGATCTTGCGATAGTTCTCCTTGATTACAAGATAACACCTAAGTATCCAAATTACACACTGTAAAGAACCTTGGGATACACCACCCCAAAAGCTAGCTCAAAGGGTGGGAGTGCCCAAGACCTTATAAACTCCACATTAGTTGCACATACAACCAATGTGGGACTATATATCTCAACACGCCCCCTCACACGAGAGCCCATTAGGCTTGAAGAGTGGACAATGCAACAGGCTCAGCCTACTTGGGCTAAGAAACGCCACAAGAGAAAGTGGGGGGCGGCGAGACTCTGATACCATGTAAAGAACCTTGGGATACACCACCCCAAAAGCTAGCTCAAAGGGTGGGAGTGCCCAAGACCTTATAAACTCCACATTAGTTGCACATACAACCAATGTGGAACTATATATCTCAACACACACATAATGAAAAGGGGCAAAATTAGAACACTTACCTTGCTTCTTGTTTTTTTTTTTTTTTTTTTGCAGCTAGAGAACAAATTTTCAATGAATAATAGGTGAAAAAAGATTTGAGGTATGTATTGAAGATTGAAATGGACTCCTATGAGAAAAAACAGTCCCATACGAGCCAAAGCTAAGCAATTATCCCAGCCATACACATACAACCATATTTCACAATTATATTCCTAATTTTGATCCTGCTATAGCTCCTTGATTACAAGATAACACCTAACTTTTTTTTTTTTTTTTTTGCAGTAGGAGAACAAATTTTCAATGAAAAATGAGTGAAAAAAGATTTGAGAGGTCTGTATTGAAGATTGAAATGGACTCCTATGAGAGAAAGCAGTCGCATACGAGCCAAAGCTAAGTAATTAGCCCAACCATACACATACAACCATTTTTCACCATTATATTCCTAGTTTTGATCCTACCACAGTTCTCTTTGATTACAAGATAACACCTAACTTCTTTATTTTTTTGCAGCTGGAGAACAAATTTTCAATGAATAATGGGTGAGAAAAGATTTGAGAGGTCTGTATTGAAGATTGAAATGGACTCCTATGAGAGAAAAAAGTCACATACGAGCCAAAGCTAAGTAATTAGCCCAGTCATACAAATACACCCATTTTTTCACAATTATATTCATAGTTTTGATCCTACGATAGTTCTTTTTGATTACAAGATAACACCTAAGTACCTAAATTACACCCACAATGAAAAAGGGCAAAATTTCATCTTCTCTAATTTACAGTAAACCATGACTCCATGAAAAAAAAGGGGCAAAATCAGAACACTTACCTTGCTTATTGTTCTTTCTTTTTTTGCAATTGGAGAACAAAGTTTAAATGAAGAATTGGTGAAAAAAGATTTTAGGTATGTATTGAAGATTGAAATGGACTCCCATGAGAGAAAACAGTCACATACAAGACAAAGCTAAATAATTATCCCAGCAATACACATACACACCCATCTTTCACAATTATATTCCTAGTTTTGATTATGCGATAGTTCTTTTTGATTACAAGATAACACCTAAGTATCCAAATTACACCCACAATGAAAAGGAACAAAATTTCATATTCCCTAATTTACAACAAAGCAGGACTCAATGAAAAGGGACAAAATCAGAACACTTACATTGCTTCTTGTTCTTTCTCTTTTTTTGCAATTGGAGAATAAAGTTTCAATGAAGAATGGGTGAAAAAGTCCTAGTTTTGATCTTGCGATAGTTCTCCTTGATTACAAGATAACACCTAAATACCCAAATTACACCCACAATGAAAAGAGGCAATATTTCATCTTTTCTAATTTACAGCAAACATGACTCAATTAATAGGGGCAAAATCAGAACACTTACCTTGCTTCTTGTTCTTTTTTTTTTTTTTGCAGATGGAGAACAAATTTTCAATGAGAGAAAGCAGTCACATACGAGCCAAAGCTGTTCTTTTTCTTTTAAAAAAAATTCAACAGGGTTATGAATTTGCGTATAACTTTTTTTTTTGGGTATATGTATACTTTTTATGAATTCACATCAGGAGTGAACAAGTGTCTCAAAAATTTACACTTTTAACTTAAGTAGAGATTATTATTTTGGTTGTTTCAAAATTTTAGGTTGTTATAGCTGCCAATTTCTGATTAGTTTCTTGAGCGGCTTCTAATGCAACTATATATAGCATTATCAATTCATGCATACATACATAGAAAAATAAATATTAAAGACCAAATAGCTATAGCAGCAATGAAATGTGAATTAAAAGAGTTCAATTCAATCTGTCCCTTTTAGAATAAATTTATGCCTAGAACTTAAGTTTGTAAATATGCTCATCTTAGTAGATATGCATACGGCTAGTTTTGTATATAATAATAGTCGGATGACATAGAAGTAATTTAGGTCATCATATAGATAATAGTCGGATGACAGATTTGTATTTTGATGTTTTAACGAATTTTAGAAGTATTGAAGATCGGTCGGTAAGAAGTTTTATATCGTTAAGTAATACAAAAGATTATAAAATTTTGTGGAAAATAGGAAAGAAGGAAGTTGAGAAAAAGAAAGAGATCGTAATAAATTTTGATTTTTAAATCTTTGTTTGAAAAATCATGCACCTTATAAGTTTTTAAAGACCACACTGAGACTTATTCTGCTTTACATATATATGTGAGATGATTTTTGCAAAGAAAAATAAATAATTAGGGCAACAACATGACATCAACGAAATCTTGTTAAACCATGTGAAATATTTTAGAAAGGAATATCTTGATTCTTTTTGAATTATGCTCTATTTATCTCTATTAAAATAAAGAACCCTCTTTTTTTTTTTAGAAATATTCCAATCGGTTCATTGCTTCGCCATTAATCCGATTCGGAGCGGGTCCAGAATTAAGTCTTTAAACCCCTCCCAAAGGTGGTACTGGGGAGATTCTAACATATGCTTAAGATGGAAAGTTTACCCTATTCAAAATAATCCAAATTATTGTAGGAATTACACGTGGCAAAATTTTTCATAGAATGGCTCTGAATTATAATATAGTATATATGCATAACTTATTAATTTAAATTTTAATTTAGAATTTGAAATTTTAATTTACATATAGTCATTAAATTTGAATTTCCTTATTCATAATTTTAATAATTTAACATTTAAATTGATTAGATTGCATCATTGTTCAAGTCCCATATGGCTCATGACACATAAAATTTTAATTTCTTTAAAAATTTGCATAAGATGGAAAGGTTACACTTTTCAAAGGAATTCAAATTATTGTACGAATTACACATGACAAACCTTTCAATGGAATGGCTCTGAATTATAATATAATACAGATGCTTAACTTAATAATTGGAATTCTGATTTTGAATTTCGAATTGAAAATATAAAATTAAATATAGTCATAATTAAATTTGAATTTCTTTATTCATAATATTAATAATTTAACATTTAAATTGATTAGGTTGCATCATGGATCAAGGGCCACTTGGCTCATGAGCATATAATTTAATTTTTTTATAAAACTATGTTAAGATGAAAGGTTTACACTTTTCAAAAGAATCCAAATTATTGTATGAATTACATGTGGCAAAAGCCGCAGAACATTCCACAGAATGGCTCTGAATTATAATATAGGATAGATGCGTAACTTATTAATTGGAATTCTAATTTTAATTTTTGAATTTGAAATTTAAATTTACATATAGTCAAAATTAATTTTGAATTTCCTTATTCATAATTTTATCAATTTAAAATTTAAATTAATTAGGTCGCACTATGTATCAAGTCTCACTTAGCCCATGACACATATAATTTAATTTTTAAAAAAAACTTGCTTAAGATAGAAAGTTTACACTTTTCAAAAGAATTTAAATTATTGTATGAGTTACTCGCGGCAAAACTTTCCACAAAATGGCTCTGAATTATAATCTAGTATAGATGCGTAACTTATTAATTTGAATTCTGATTTTGAATTTTGAATTTAAAATTTTAATTTACATATAGTCATAATTTAATTTGAATTTCTTTATTCATAATTTTATTAATTTAACATTTAAATTAATTAGGTTGCACTATAAATTAAGTCACACTTGGCCCATGATGCATATAATTTATTTTTAAATTTTTTTTGCTTAAGATGGTAAGTTTACGCTTTTAAAAATGGGGAAGGATATTGTAACAACCAAGTTGTGTTACTACCAATCAATCTCACCGTTAGATCGATTATGTTGATCCAACGGTTATATTTATTTCTATCTTTGTATGGTTATGATTCCCCAAATTTAAAGTTAAAACATTAAATATAGAAAATCATAACCATACAAAGGTGGAAATAAATATAAAGTATTAAATTTGAGAAATCATGACCATACAAAGATGGAAATAAATATAACCATTGGATCAACATAATCGATCTAACGATGAGATTGATTGGTAGTAACATGGTAGTAACACAACTTGGTTGTTACAATATCCTTCTCCTTTAAAAATAATCCAAATTATTGCAAGAATTATACATGGCAAATTTTTTTCACATAATGACTCTAAATTACAATATAGTATAGATTAGGTTGTATGTACCATGGATCAAGTCTCACTTGGCTCATGATGCATATAATTTATTTAAAAAAAAGAAGCTTGTTTAAGATGAAAATTTTAAACTTTTCAAAAGAACCCAAATTATTGTATGAATTGCACCTTGAAAAACCTTCAACAGAATTGTGAATGCCAAACACAGACGCCACAAACACCTTCCAATCCCACACCTCCCTCCCTTACCTTTCACGCAAGAACCCTCTCGGATGATAATAACAATTTTCCTGGTCAAAATGATAAAGATCAGGTTATTGGAGGAGGGGAAGAAAACAAGGGTGATTTCAATATGGTATCTTTTGGGCATTGGGAGCTGATTTCTGAGAACTCAGGTGTATCAGCCATGCATATCAATTTGTTGCCAACAAAAAAGATAATCGTCTTTGATTCCAAAATTTACCGTAACTCGAGGCTCAAATTACATGATGGGGTGCCATGCCTTCCGTACAAAGATGCCAATCAAAATGACCAATTTGATTGTGCTGCTCATTCCATGGAATACGACATTGAGACAAATCAAGTTAGGCCACTCAAGGTTTGTATACATCATTTTAATTTGTTTTTCACACCTGAAGGGTTAGAAGAATATTGATGGATGAGAAGAATATAGTATAGATAGATGCGTAACTTAGTAATTTAAATTTTGAATTTTAAATTTTAAATTTTAAATTAAATATATTCATAACTAAATTTGAATTTCTGTAGTCAGAATATTTTATTAATTTAATATTTTAAGTTTCATGATGGATCAAGTCAATCTTGGCCCATGATGCGTGTAATTTAAATTTTTTTAGAAACTTCCTTAAGATACAAAGTTTACATTTTTCAAAAGAATCCAAGTTATTGTAAGAATTTAATGTGGCAAATTTTTTATGATAATAACTCTAAATTATAATATAGTATAGATTAGGTTGCACCATGTATCAAGTCAAGCTTGACCCATAATGCATATAATTTAATTTATTTTTAAAAACTTGCTTAAGATGAAAAATTTACACTTTTCAAAAGAATCTAAATTATTGTATGGATTGCACGTGGCAAAACCTTTCATAGAATGGCTCTAAATAATAGTATAATATATATAGATGTGTAACTTAGTAATTTAAACTTAAATTTTCAATTTCGAATATGAAATTTGAACATATGTATTTTTGAACTTCTAAAGTGGCAAGTGGCAACTTCACAAAATACCCGTCAAAATAATTTGATAAAAAATAATTTTATGTTAATTAAATATTAATCATGCTTTTTATTAACAATACAAACTTGAAAAAATAATAAGAGGTAAGATATTTTTACTATTAATTCATTATCACTTTAATGTAACTATGTATTTCGGAGAGTATATTAAAAACTTTTTTTATAAAAAAAAAAACTTTTTTGTTCTCTCTTCATAAATTTTGTATAAATTGTTGGCTAAAAAGTGAAATCCAACTATAATTAAAGCGATAATAGATTGGTAGTAGAAATAGTTAGTAATAAGAATATCGTACTATGATAATATCTATCCTTAAAATCACTGATTAACAATTTGTTTTGATGAGCTTTTCCATTCCTAAAAGCTGTTTTTTTTGTGAAAAAAATGCTTCTAAACTTTTTTAGTTGTTTGAAAAATAGTTTTTAAAAAAACAGAAGTTAATAAAAAAGCTAAAATTTGACTTTTTTTCAAAAATTAAAATTTTTAACTTCTCAAATAAAAAAAACCAAGAACAGTGGATGAAGAACGTATTTTGCCCCTTCCATCGACCACCGAATCAACAAGCACTATTATCAATACAAGTTGCTCAACGCGTTCGTATTCACTATGTAAAAATCAACTAGCGTTAACACATGATGCACCTTGAGGCATGTTTGATACATAGTAAAGTCTTAAACCACAAAGCAATTGCAGAAACAAGATCCAGAATGTCGCCGTTATGAACGTGGCACTGAAGCAGGAACCACTAGAGATGCTACGGTATAGTTACACATGGAAATGAAAACAAATTACCTTGACTTTATCCCTCAACCGCTGAACCTTGGAGGCCATGGAGTGTTTGGGCAGTGGAAGAACGAATGAAGCCGAAATGGAGTACCTCCTCATCAACGGTGAACTGGGTAGAAAGTTCCTGAAAACCCATTACAAAATCTCAGCCATTTAATTCTCCTTTGATTCACAAAACACAACAGAAACCTATCTCTTCAGCTTCATTTTCCTTCAGAAATCTAAGAAAAAAATTCCATAGCAGGAAACGAACAACAGTAAGATGAAGCAGAATGCAATAAAAGAAAGTGCATATCCGTAATTTTATACTTAAAAGTATTTTTTTATTTTAATATTCAAATAATATTTTTTACTTAAAAATATTTTTTTAATATTACATTCAAATACAAAATAATTTTTTCTCACACGGGCTCCAACAGGAGGCTAGCACAACGGGCTATTAGCTCAGTGATAAAACACGTGTCTGTGATAATTGCGTCGTAGTGCTTAAACTGTGACGGCTCTCAATCATATGAATATTTCAATGTACTACTGTGACGGCTCTCAATCATATGAATATTTCAATGTACTACTCGACGCCCGACCCTGAGATGTAAATCATCCAAGTAACATTAACATGACATACTTCTTTTGCTCGAATTGGGGTTTGAAACCAAACTTCTCCTCTTGAGAATAGACGGGGCAATTCAGGTAAGATCCAATGTAAATCTAACTTTTTATTCACTTGTACGATATTTTCTTTTAATTTTAATATTTTTATCATAAATTATATTCAATTCGAATATAAATCTAATTTTAAGATAATAGAATTGAATATAATATAAAATAAAAAGAAGAATTTCGCAATTTTTTAAAAGATTGTATTTTCATTTCCATAATTGGATCGACGACTCATATTAAAGCAATAAAATAAGTAACTGGTAAATTAAAATTAGAATTGACACAATTTGCGAAATTATAAACTTTTGCCCAGTTCACTTCTAATCTCGATAAAACTACTCAAAATCAATTGGCAAGAGACAACGATTACATGAGTTGCTGAAGTGGTATGACATGAATGATGATGTGTCACAATTTTTTTTATAACTACTCATTTTTCAAGTGGTGAGAATGCGAAAAATCTAAGGTAGTGTTTGGTTGGGGAGAAGTGAAAATTTTGATGGCTAAATGTATGTGGGTATCTGTCATAACCACGTTTGGTTGAAGGTTTCACGCTGATTTTCCCATCTAACTCACTTGGCTAGGAAACGAGGAAGATGACCAAAATATGGAGAAAGGCACTATTGAGAAAGCCATTTGAATATGTGGAATTGATCTTCAAAATCGGATAAATGAAAAAGGTGTTTCTACGCATGACAAGTTTACCCCTGTTAATCTAATCTAAGTGTTAATCTAATAATTTTGCAGACTTCTCGACCATACAGGGATATTAGGCCAATGCCAGGAAGGGGAAGGGTTCAAGCACCAGGTACTAATGGGCATTTGCAGAGATACTCTCGTAACAATGGTTTGGCTTTAGCTCCACAAGAGTTGAATTTGTCCGTGGAAGGAAAATTTGAACATGCGTCTTTACTGCAACTTTCTTTGCAGGAATAACTCAAATGGCACTTGGAGTTTTCAGGTACAGTACACTGTTGGATTGGTAAAGTATTTTGTTGAGCTTTGCCTATATTCATTCTTCTTGTGTTAAAATGTATTCGTGAATTTTGCAGGCTTAGTTTCTTGATTGCTCGAAGAATGTAATAAAACGGAGGTGTTTTTACGAGGATAGTTTTGTAATTTCATTAAATTTTCCAATTAATATTTTATCTTCAACCAAACACACATTCAGAAATTTAATTCAATTTTCATGATAAAATTTTGCCCAACCAAACAACTTTTTTAAAACTTTCCTATCTAACTCACTTTTACTCCAGATCCCTAATATTTATATTTCCCTAGTATTAAAAAATTTCTCTCCAACCAAACACTACTTAATATATTATGAGAGTAAGTATATCCCAGGAATACGAGCGTTTCATGTCAACTGTAATTGTCTTAAAAAAAAACAACTTTTATTTTTTTATATTATATACTACATAATGTAAAATATGTTGTCGTACTCTTTTCGGTTGTTGGGATTGTTGGATTAGTTTCTCTGGTCCAACAAATTGACTCCCCTAACCCATTTAGACGTGTAGTAAATTGTATTTAAAATAAAGTAAATACTCTTTGCTACTCAACAAATCTTACGATACTCGCTTTAATCTCTAACAAATAAAAAAGTCTATTGTGGTCTCTAAAAAATTCAAAATGAACTCATTTAGTTGAAATCGTGGTCTCTCACAAATTCAAAAAAGACCCATATTAGTACCTAAAAGGACTGAAATGGATCCATTTTAAACTTCTCATAAACTACAATGGATCTTTTTATTTACTAAGGACTAAACGGATATGTGAAATTTACTGAGGATGGAAAAGATGATTTACTCTTAAATTTTTTTTTCATACCTGTGACATGTCATTATACATTTTTAATAATCTTATCTATTTCGTTGCATCAAGGCAACAATGTTTGAATCTTATGATAGTTACTTATTAATTAGTGTTTGGAAATTCTATAATCAACCAGTAACCAAAGCAAAAAACGTTGAAAGGCGTGCCCGGAAAGTTAACTTTCCAATCTGCGGTCCAATCCGTAGCCGCCACGCGTCGTTATCACTTCTCAACCACATTATCTATCATCATAATCACCTCCACGTAGATGCCGTATCATCTAACACCAATTGCGATATTGCCCCATCATATACGCATTGCCGATGATTGAACTGCATTCATTTTACAACAAATCCCAAACACTAACCAAAATCAAAAAAACCAAAAATGCAAACTCCAACTCCGAAATTCGAATTCGAGTTCAACGATGAATCTGGTTCGGAAGCAGAGAGGAGAATTAAGAGGCTAACCCTGCACCTAAACCCCGTTCGGGGTTACGCAGCAGGGAACCAGTTAGAGATGGAAACGTGCTCTCGAGGGAAGTTGAGCGTGGAAACGGGTCCTCTATCGAGTTACATGAGAGGGAAACACAGAGAGATACAAGAGAAGGTATTCGATTACTTCAACGCCAATCCACACCTCCAAACCCCCGTCGAGATCTCCAAGGACGATCATCGCGAACTCTGTATGAATCAGCTTCTGGGACTCGTGAGAGAAGCTGGGATTAGACCCCTCCGTTACATCCTCCACGACCCCTCCAAGTACTTCGCAATCTTGGAAGCCGTTGGCAGTGTCGACATGTCACTTGGGATCAAAATGGGTGTTCAATACAGGTACTTTGTTTTGTTACACTTCATTTGGGGAATGTGAGATTTTGCAACTTCATTTTTTGTTTTATGACTTTTATCACTCTGTGCTGTGCAGTCTCTGGGGTGGTTCTGTTCTCAATTTGGGAACTCAGAAGCATAAGGATAAGTACTATGATGGTATTGATAACTTGGATTACCCGGGTTGTTTTGCTATGACCGAGCTTCACCATGGTAATTTTATTTCTCTTTTCTTTCTTTCTTTGCCTTTGCTACTAAAGTTAACGACTATTATAAACTTTGTTTGTGTCACTGTCTCAGCGGTGAAGTAAACTTAAACTTGCGAACTTACGGGAACTCTGTTGAAACTTGTAAATGATAGTGAACTTATATAAGATGTTGCTGAAACCTGTAGTTTCCACTTATATTCAAATGCTATGCAAGTGAAGTGACTTTAACCAACTGCCTTTATTTACTAATTTCTCCTGTTATTAGATTGTTTTCCAGTCTCAACTTTCCCTTGAGTTAAAATGCTTTGGGGTTGAAGGCTATTTTTATTTTTTTATTTTTTAATGTCTATTGTGTTTCCACTCAAACATGCTGCCACGTAGCACTTTTTCAGTTACATATTTCTAAACTGCTTACTTTTTTTGTGCTTAAAAGGTTCAAATGTGCAGGGCCTCCAAACTGTTGCCTCTTTTGATCCTATCACCGATGAGTTTATCATTGATACGCCAAATGATGGTGCCATCAAGTGGTGGATCGGTAACGCTGCAGTGCACGGCAAGTTTGCCACTGTTTTTGCTCGGTTGAAGTTGCCCACTTATGACAACACTAAAGGATATTCTGATATGGGTGTCCATGCTTTCATAGTTCCAATAAGGGATATGAAGACTCATCAACCGCTTCCTGGAATTGAGATACACGATTGTGGTCATAAAGTTGGCCTCAATGGCGTGGATAATGGAGCTTTGAGATTCCGCTCTGTTAGAATTCCTCGAGACAATCTTCTGAACCGTTTTGGAGATGTCTCCCGTGATGGGAAGTACACTAGTAGCCTTCCTTCTGTGAATAAGCGGTTTGCTGCTACTTTAGGTGAACTTGTTGGTGGTAGGGTAGGCCTTGCATACTCTTCAGTTAGTGTCCTGAAGGTTGCTGCCACAATTGCCATCCGATATTCTCTACTTCGTCAGCAATTTGGACCCCCAAACCAACCCGAAGTCAGTATTCTAGACTATCAGTCTCAACAGCATAAGCTTATGCCAATGTTGGCTTCAACTTATGCATTTCATTTCGCCACTACAAATTTGGTGGATAAATATTCTCAAATGAAAAAGTCTCATGATGAAGAATTAGTGGCAGATGTCCATGCTCTTTCAGCAGGTCTAAAGGCTTATGTAACTACATATACCGCAAAGTCACTGAGCATCTGTAGGGAAGCCTGTGGAGGCCATGGTTATGCTGCTGTAAATCGGTTTGGTGTCTTGAGGAATGATCATGACATTTTTCAGACATTTGAGGGAGACAACACGGTTCTTCTCCAACAGGTTATTGGCTTAGCCCAATTATATCACTTCTCGTAAAGACTTTTATAAATAGACTGTCGGTGTGTTTCAATCTGATAATCAAGACAATATAGGAAAGAAGGGGCATGGAATTCAGTCATTAATCTGTGACTGTGGTTGCTGCTTTCCTTATAAAAAATATATTTGCATTCTTCTACACCTTAGTGCAGACTGTAGAGAATAATGAACAAATCAGTAGTGAAATTTTGCTGCAATTGGTTAGCCCTTACTTTAGTTCAAAACACCACTTTAACCTTGATATATCTTTTTGCATTCAAGTTTCTTTGAATCTTGCTTTTGTTAGTTTCCAAATGAAGTGCCAAACTATTCTGGTAAAAGAATCCATTAAATGATTTGATTGCTGGTTCACGGATACATTTGCATTGTCTCTTTCATATTTAACCATGTGGAATCGTAGGAAATCATGCCCTTCCTTTCATTTGTTGGAAACTATAATTTTGCTGCTTTAGGCTGTGCGTTATGTTTTTTGTTTGGTTCTTGTATTGGAAGCATGGTAAGCTATAGGTCTGAATTTTTCCTTTACAAATGAAGGTTGCAGCTGATCTTTTGAAACAATACAAGGGAAAGTTCAAAGGAGGGACTCTTGCAGTGACATGGAACTACTTGAGAGAATCCATGAATACTTATCTGTCACAGCCAAATCCGGTTACTGCTCGGTGGGAAGGCGAAGACCATTTACGAGATCCTAAATTTCAATTGGACGCTTTCAGAGTGAGTTTTAACTTGATTCCTTGGCAACAGACAAAATCTTATATAAGCTGACATAAATTAATCAACAATTTATTTTGATTTTCACTTTGCAGTACCGAACATCTAGATTACTTCAAAGTGTGGCTGTACGACTTCGAAAGCATTCTAACTCCCTTGGGGACTTTGGTGCATGGAATAGATGCTTAAATCACCTTTTGACACTTGCAGAGTCACATATTGAGTCAGTCATCCTTGCTAAATTCATTGAAGCCGTGAAGAGGTGCTTCCTAGTTCCTAATATTTGTGTATCTCCTTTATTTGCGTAATTTTTTCCAATTTTAACTTGGCCTATATCTGCACCAGCTGTCCTGATCCAAGCTCTCAAGCTGCTTTGAAGCTCGTCTGTGATCTTTATGCTTTGGATCGAATATGGAATGACATTGGAACCTACCGTAATGTTGACTATGTGGCTCCCAATAAAGCCAAGGTAACATTTTTAAAAAATATAATAAAATAAATATAATATTTTTAAAAATATTATTGCACAATTAAATACCAAAATTAATGAGCTATTTTTTAGTTTTCCTGACAGCTCACAAAAACCATTAATTCCCAATGGGCTAATGGCTACTATATGGAATCATTCCAAATATCCAGGAATAACTAGAAACCTGGATAAGATATTGGGTCTGCGAGTGTATGAACTTCATTTCTCACCCATGAGTTTCAAGTTTGTTTTAAGATTTATGATATTTTCATATTCATCTACTGCTTTTTTTCTCTCAACAAAATGTATATGGATTAAGAGCATTAATTGGCTTACGAAAAATCTTGGTTTTGGGGATCACTCTTTAACCTTTAAAAAACAGTAACAGAAGTTTTGGGTTTATCTAAGATGAGGATGAATATGATTGGACCTTGCTCTTTTTAACATTATATTCTTAATATTGGTGAATATTGAAGTTTTTCCATTTCACAGGCAATCCACAAACTCACAGACTATCTAAGTTTCCAAGTGAGGAATATTGCAAGGGAACTTGTTGATGCATTTGATCTTCCGGATCATGTTACCCGGGCCCCTATTGCCATGCAGTCGGAAGCTTACTCGCAGTACACACAATATGTGGGATTCTAAAAAAGGAAGGACCCCAAAGACGATTGATATGTATTTGGATTTGGAGGAAACAACCTCAAAAATGTTTTTTTAACTAATTGTTATAATTGGAGCATATCAGTGGTTGCAGCTGACCAAAGAAACACCGCACAGAACCCACAATCCACTGACCAAAGCAGCTGCTTGAACCATAAATGAAACTTGATATTTCAGTCAAAGATTATTGGTGGAAAAATAAAAATACTAATAATTTCAAGATATATATTAAGTTTTCCTTCTCTCATTTTTTTTTTCAGAAGCCTTGCCTTGAAGAGGCATTCTTTTACACTGATTGAAAACTCAGGTTATGCATATATTGTAATAATGATATTCATCTTCTATGACAATAATTTATCATAATATGTAAAAACTGTCAGGTAGAGTTTATCAATTTCTTATGATGAGACTTAACCTTGACACCAAAAATAATGAGAATCAATCAATTAACCTTTGCTCCGTCATGCCAACAGATACTGTTTCACTGGCACAAAAACAAAAAGTAAAAAAGGTAGTGTCTCCAAACAACCACCGATGAAGTAACTCTAATTATACAACAAAGCACGATAGATTTTTGCTAGTCATTATTATAGCATGGATCGACAACTCATATACAGATACTTAACCCAGTTTCCATCTTACATTTTTTTTGTCCAACAAGGGCCGCCGGGACCATGTGTCTATATTTTTTTTCTTTTTGGTGTTTTTCATATACGTATTAATCTCAAGCATGCAAAGGCAGAAGCTTGTATTTGAGAATTAAAATTTTTCGGCCCGGTGAGTTCTGCAATTATGATATGCAGTTCGAGCTGCTTCACTTTTTTGCCTGATATCTTCATACATCTTCAATGATGCCTCAGAAAATTTGTTCAGTCGATCAAGAACCTTCGTTAAACTTGCATGTATGCAACTCAAATTTGCGGACTCATCTTCATTCTCTTCGTTAGTTTTGCTCTCGGTTTCTGCAGTGCTTGCTTGAGCTGAATTCTGTTTCTTAAGAAGTTGATCATTTTGCTGCTCCATCAGCTGGTGAATATCTAACAAAAAGTTTCTGATAGCATGACTTAGTTCCTCAGAGGGTAAAGCCTTGATCCCAGCAGACCAATCACGGCAAAGAACAAATATCGGTGGCGCCAGAACTCGGCGCGGAGAGAATGGTCTTCTGCTCTTGGAACGCTCCCTTGGTTGCAGTATACAGTTTTGCAGCCACCCATTGAGAGCTTCCACATATGAGGTGTGGCTGTTAATCCAGTTAGCAAAACTCAGACCAAAGAACTCAATTTCTTCAAGCAGCCGAGTCATTATCTCTCTGCGGACATCTCCTTGCAAGGTTCCAGTTGAGCTTCTTGAATGATATGCCAAGGAGATGGTAATGTATTGTGCATGATGACATTCAAGCATAGCCTTCCACATTCTGATCAATCTGCACAGCAAGAAGTTCCTTAAGTTAATAGTAGTTATAGCTTTAACACTCAATTGGCAAGGAATATATATGTTTGAAAATAGCAAACAGATAGTAAAGCTTCAAGGTAATATAAATATAAAATCCAGAACCCTCACTTACCCCTCCGTTAATTCCAAGAGTTGAGGGTTTAACTCTTCATCCCTCATTCTCTCAATACGTTTAGATATTGAATCGACAGAATAAATAGCCACTCTTATCCGTGAATGCAGATCCTTCACAACTGATCGGGTCTTGTCAATCACTTGAGTGCCTTGATCTTTTGCAAATTGATGTCTAAGCTGGTGACATTTTCGATCATAGACCTTCATGATGGATTCACTAGCCTACAGATAGCCCAATAGGCGTTAAAAGGACCAAGGATTGAACAAATAATGTTTGAAGGTTCAATACATTTTAACAAGAAGCAAATCAACACATTGGTAAATCAAAGAATTACCTTGTGTCCTTGAAAGGAATAAAAATTTGGAGGGAAAGGGATTAAGGCATATTATAGCGAGATGTTTTCCACTTCTCTTTTAAGTTTTTCCTTTCCTTAAGTAACAGTTATTTATGTGTCCCCAGGGTTCAAATAACTAATGAGGCATCACTTAATTTTATTGTTGACAAATTGAAGCAACTTCTAGAATTTGAATTGAAGTAGTGAGGTATCGAAAAAGAACACTAAGATTTAATCAAAATGGTGTGTGCAGGAGGTTGCTGCTATAAATCAAACGAAAAATTTAACCAAGTTCTCTTTATTTTCTATACCAGACTTTCTACAAATTATAAAGAGCTTCCCATGAAACCTCAACTTGCAATGGTAGGGGTGAGAAAATCTTTGCATTTTTGTAAAGAGACAATATCTTGGATTTGAACCTGTAACCTTTCAATAAAAAAGGAGCAATTTAACCGTTGCTCCAGGAATGCCCTTATTACCAGACTTCCTATGAATCATGAATGAAAAAAATTCTTGATACTATTTCCCTAGCGGAATTCTCTATGAAGCTATAAGATAGATAACAAATAAGCCTGAAATGCAAATTAGCACTACACATGAACACATTGTTGGTTGTGCATTTTCAAAAATAATAAGGAGGCAATAGGTACTCAAGAATCCTCAAAGGGATCATAATTTTTCATACATCTTATACCCAAACATCTTAGAGCTAGCATCCCAAGATAACTAGGATTTAGGATTTCCGTGTAGCAACTCCTACAGGCATAAATGTCAAAAGAACTCAAATCCTTATTGACTGGATATTCTGAAGATACTAAATACCAATTGCTTATTATGTAAATTTTCATATTCAGATATCATGCAATGTAAGGTTTATCCTGTTAAAACATATATTTAATATGATACTTCAGTGGTTTCAACACCATTACTTTTTTCGTTTTTATGCTAATTGTAATACCTTTACTTCATCATAGAGTTTTCGTTCCCATGCATACAGTCTGTCAAGGGTGGACGAATGGCTTCCAGCAATCATGCAGAATTCTTCAACAAAGTCACTTCCACTATCATCAATATCTTCCTTTGATTTTGCAGCCAAAGGAATCCTGGATGAGGATGATCGAGAAGACGCTGTCCTTTTCCAACTAATTATTTTCTGTGCAGGTTCTACACAAAAGGGTGACAAATTAGTCCATCCTAAATATTCATCTATCAAGAATAAAAGCAACAGCAGGCAAATTTAACAGTGACCAGATAGTTAAAGCTTAGAATAAAACTAAACAAGAAAAGAAAAAATTAAGAAAAACTGACACCTTGTAGCACAAGTGAAAGAACCTACAGGTTGACCAGACTGCTTCAAACAAAACAACACTTAAATACCTCTTTATTTCCAAACTCGTTAGAAGGTAAAACCGTTTATCAACATAGCTTGGGTTTACCATATAGCTAACCACTATTTATAAATGAAAATTCAAACCCCATAAACTGCAGGAGACCATCCAGATTACTACATGTTGTTGCAGACAATAATTTCCTTAATCCCAATGGTAATCATTCATATTTATTACCAAGCTGAAAGCATTCAGAAAACATTAGACCAAATAGAAATCAGTTATATTTATTAGCAACAGCAGCTTAAATTTTGAGCTTGTGTCTTGTCCAGTGCAGTTTCATTTCATTTGTCAAGAAATGGCAAATCTAACTGGAGTTAATGAAGTATCTAGAAACCTTCTATAGAGTAATAAGCCTAGTTAAAAGAATAATAGCAAACCCAGACCATCAAAGATATCATGTTTGGGGCTAAACCTATCAATCCGATGTTAATAAGTTAGTGATCAGTGTCTTTTTACAGAATTGAGCTGCAACTTACCCTGGAAAACAGGTGAAGCCTTTCCACCGCAACAAACCGGCTGAAAAGCTGTGAATAAAGCCATGGTAGATGACTTCCCTATCAGAAGTAGTCTGAAGCAGATTAGTAATTTCACTTAATCAAAAAAAATGACTAACCAGTTGTATGTTGCACGATTAAATACAAATATATATGAAGTTTAGTATATGGAAAAAAGAGTAAGATAACAAGCAATTACCTTTTGCCTCAGAATATCCAACCTTGATTTTATTTGCCTCTAACAGCCTTGAGACCTCCCTACCAGATTCAGAAGCTCGAATAAACCGATGCTCAATATCCTTTATACTAGAGAGAAAATCTTTAGCTCTGTGGGTGATGAACTCTGAAGGATCCTCTCTTTCTGTGCATACATTTTTCCCGGCTATGTTCTTCTCCCTCTTTGAACTGGATCTTCCAACAGCACTCTTGTTTTGATTTTTGTCACCAGCAGTACTTGGTGAGTCTAGCTGTCTCACTTCTCCATCAACCATTTGTTTGCAACCTTCAACTCCTCTTGAAACAATTGAATGATCAAGGCAGTGTACATAAGAACTACTAAACTCGTTTCCTATTGCAGCACTGCTGAAGTTTCTACTAAACTTTTCATCCAGGTTGGATTGCATCATGCCATGCTCATCTGAACCAACTTGTGACCATTGATCTCGTGTGGCTGCCACCAAAGTTGAACCAGCTTTTTCTTCATCCCTGCACTCTCTGGACTCACTACCAAACCCCGCAAACCTGAAGCTCTCACTATCCTCCCCAGGGTCAAAGAAATCCCAAGATGCACCTGACTCAGGAGGAGGTGGAGGTGGAGGCATTGGGAGCACCGTGGATTCATCATCCAAATAGTTGTTACCGCAAGCACTAATCCTAACGGTGACAGAAGCAGTACCCCCTGATCTCATGTAATTAAGAGTGGCCATTGGGGGTGAAAGAGGACTCTCATTGTGCAAAGGTGACTCTGAAACCTCAACCTCAGCAACATGCGAAGGTGATAATGGAGAAGGGTAACTAGTTTGAGATGGGGTTTTGTCAGAAATGGACAGAGACGACTCTACCAGTACCTCAGCCTCAGCGTACCTACGGAGAGCGATGCCAACGTTTCGAAGAGATTGAATGTAAGAAACGTGTGAAGCAGCTAGAGCATATCTGGAATCAACAGCCACCTTGATGAATCGCTTTCGTTCCTTGCACAGACTCAAAGCTTCATTTTTTTCAGCTCTCGAATTCGTAGCACCCATTTTCACAGAGGAACGGAACACCCCCTTTATCAGATTACATCCATTCACCAAGCATTCATAGAAAAGACTCTATTTTGAATGCCCCCATTACTGTTTTTTAAGAGATTCAGGCACAACATTCAGAATAAAAAAGTCGCACTTGAAATTTTTTAAGTAAAACAAACTCAATGAAGAACACTAAAATGTCATAACCCTTAAAGTAGATAACTGGAAAAACAAGACCTTATTGGTCAAAATGTGACCTTTATGTGGCAAATAGAGCAGCAATCAGCACCCAAGTTGCATGGTGATGCAGCAAGGGTGAAAAAAACAAAATAAAAATGAGAGACCTTAGTGAAGAAAGGTTATTAGGAAAGGGACAAGACCCATCTTAGAGCAAGGTAGTGAAAAGGAAGACAATTGGTGGTTTGATTTCAGTCTGGTCAGGTCAGTACAAAGAAGGAAAAGGTAAAGAAGCAATGAGGGTAGGTAGGGGTCATCAAATCGAAGCCATCAAAGGAAACCTGAACCGCATCAGTGTGGTTCTGGTTCTTGAGTATGTATAGTATATAGCCTTGTTACAGAGATTTTGCAGAAACGGTCTGAGCAGTGAGCATTGAGCAGTGAGCAATGAGCAATGAGGAGGGATGGAAAAAAGGGTAACAAAAAGAAAAGCAAACAAAGAATCAGACAAACCGAAAACGTGAACACCTTCGAGTTATTAAAATCTTCCACAGGTTATTACTTTCTCATTTGTGAACCTCGTTTTGTGTGTGTGTGTGTGTGAAATATCATTGGTTTTTCATTACATCAAAAAAAAGAAAGATACTTACTGTTTTTATTTTTTATTTTTATTTTTTTGCTGTGATTCACCAAAAGTCATTTTCGATGAGTCAAGAAGTGGGATAAACTTATTTACGAAAGTAGAGTTATTTAACCTTTTATTTATTTAGTGTATTAAGGTAATAATATCATTTTCACATCCAAAAGGTTTAATAATATTTTTAAAGGGAATACATATGATATTTCAAGTGATTAGATTATAAGTATTAATGATCAAATCAATAGTTACGAGATATTAAAGAAAAAAAATATTAAAAAAAAAAGATTTATTTTTTCTTCAGTTATTGCAAATAAGTTATCTGCAGTAAGTCAATACGACGTCGTTTTGGAGCAGAAATAATGGTGTTTTTGTAATTTTAATTTATTTCAGGGTTATAATAGTTTTTATATTTATAATATTTTAATATTTCAATCCGAAAACAATATCGTTTTGGAAATAAATTTAGATAACTTATCTGCATTAACTGCAAAAATATTTTTCCAAAAAATAAAGAATAAATAACCATTAATTTAATTATAAATGATTGTGATTATCTTACATGACTTAAATATGTAAATAACACATAGATATAATTATTTTTATTATTATTTATCTTAATAATTTTATCAATCATCTCTTATTATCGTTAATTTAATTATGAATGATAAATAAAATTCATTCCTTTTTATTAATGTGTGAATATAGTTATTTTTTTATATAAGTAAAAATTAAATACATAATCTACCTAAATCCCTCACCATTAGATCAACCCTTTTAATTAACTTTATTTTATGTTAGAACTTGTAAAAAATAGAAAAGTGTAAAGCGCCCCATGTGTGTGTACTGTGTACACTCCATAATCCAGCATACACACACACACACACAAAAAAGTCCCAGAATTAGTTGCACAACGTGCGGTGCATGCAGAAACCAGAGAGTAGTGAGGATGATGTGGGAAGAGCATTAGATATGGGAAGAAATAATGAATATTTGTACTTGTTTGTAGTTGTCAGATGGCAGTAATGCCCATGGAATTTCCCGAGGAAAGCCAACGGCTCATTAAAATCCGGTTTGGTTACGTGATTTTTATACAAATAAATAAATAATAAGAGAGGGTTATACTATCTACCTATTAATCTTTCTATCCTTATTTTTTTATTACCGTTCATTATCTTTAGATTAACAGTTTTATCTCTCTCTTATTTTTTTCAACTAATTACACTAATTATTGATTATTATTGATTTAAATATAATCAACAATAATAAAAATAGAAATAGAAATATTAAATAGATATGCAATATACAATCATCTCCTTAATAATATTTTCTTTTAGGTTTGCTTTATCTGCACTTACTGCAAATAAGTTATCTGCAGTTACTGGGCAAAAAAAATTAATTTAATGCTTTTTAATAAAATAAATACGCATTTATTACAGTTTTAGAAATAATTACGGATCTATTGCACAATGTGACGCTCCTTTGGGCGTCACATGTGACCCCCATTGAGGCGTCTCACCCTAAGGAGACGCCCCAATGAGGCGTCTCTCATCAGGTGTTGACACGTTTCATTTTTTTTTTCAAAAACAAAATTAATTTAATCATAAAACTTTTGAAGGCCATAAGTTTTGACTCGGGTATCCAAATCAGGTAATTTTTTTATTCCACATAACTTTTCGAGATCTACGCAATGACATCTCATTTGATATATTTTATTTCTCGCAAACATAATTTTAATTTGCAAAAATGGTATTATAAGAGCGGTTAAACCCAGAAGCTTCTGAGTTATGGGTTTGTGATTTAATATAAAAAAATAAATAAAATTTTGATTTGTGATTTATTTATTTTTTATAAAAAAATTTATTATAACCAAAATTTGGTTTGTGATTTAAATTAAAATTATTATTAATAAGGAAAACAAAACAAAGATTTGATTTGTGATTTAAACTAAAAAATCAATTTGAAAAATATGTAGAAACAAAGAAAATAATTAAATAAATATTCTAAATCTCTAAGAAAGAAGGATAATATTTATGAAATTAATGATTAATGCTATAAGCTTCTGGGTTATTATTCGTGGTCTGAAATCAATGATGGCTTATGAATGTTTTTCAAAAATAAAATTACCTAAATTAGGCATGATTGCCTCTTGATTGAAACCCAATTTAGATGTGATTGGTGACGTGTCAGGTGAAGAAAGATATTATTTTTGAAATTAATGATTAATGCTATAAGCTTCTGGGTTATTATTCGTGGTATGAAATTAATGATGGCTTATGAATGTTTTTCAAAAATAAAATTACCTAAATTAGGCATGATTGCCTCTTGATTGAAACCAAATTTAGACGTGATTGGTGACGTGTCAGGTGTTGACACGTGTCACATTTTTAAACTAAGAAGCCTCTGAATTCTGCGTTTGTGATTTAATATAAAAAAATAAATCAAGATTTGATGTGTGATTTAAATTAAAAAAATTATATTTTTTTTATTATAAAAAAATTTGGTTTGTGATTTAAATTAAAAAATCAATTTAAAAAATCTATATTAATAAAGGAAATAATTAAATAAATATTCTAAATCTCTAAGGAAGAAGGATTAACTGATTTAAATTAAAATTATATTTTTGAGAAATAAAATATATCAAATGAGATGTCATTGCATAGATCTCGAAAAATTATGTGGAATCAAAAAAAGAATTACCTGATTTGGATAACAGAGTCAAAAGTTATGGCCTTCAAAAGTTTTATGATTAAATTATTTTTTTTTTTGAAAAAAAAATGACACGTGTCAACACCTGATAAGTGACGCCCAAAAGAGGCGTGACATTGTGCAATAGATGTGTAATTATTCTCAAAACCATAATAAATGCGTAATTATTTTATTAAAAAGTATTAAATTAAGTTTTTTTGCCGGGAGGTTATACTTACAACCTATTTTTGTTTACAACCTTTTATAACCCTAATCTTAATAATTGATTTTCGTCAATCAACGATTATCATTTATTGCGAATTAATAAATTTAATTTACGAAAATAATAATCGTTGATTGGCGAAAATCAACGGTTAAGATTATGGTTGTAAATAAAAATAGGTTGTAAGTATAACATTTCCCATAAAAGAAAGGGAAAAATGTTTTTGCAGTTAATGCAGATAAGTTATCTGCATTTATTCCCAAAACGACGTTGTTTTGGTATTAAAATCTTAAAAAATTATAAATATAAAGACTATTATAACCCTGAAATAAATTAAAATTACAAAAATGCCATGATTTCTATCCAAAAACGACGTCGTATTGGGCCTACTGCAGATAACTTATGTGCAGTAACTGCGGCAAAAAAAATAATTTAATGCTTTTTAATAAATTAATTACGCATTTATTACAATTTTGGAAATAATTTTACATTTATTGCTTAATATGACGCCCAATTTGGGCGTCACTAAAGACGCCTAAATTGGTGACGCCTAAATTGAGCGTCACTCAAGAGGCAATCACGCCTAATTTAGGCTTCACTCATCAGTTGTTGACTCGTGTCATATTTTTTTTCCAAAAAAATTAATTTCATCATAAAACTTCTGAAGGCCATAACTTTTGACTTAGGTATCCAAATCAGGTAAATATTTTTTTGATTCCACCTAACTTTTCGAGATCTACGCAATGACATCTCATTTGATATATTTTATTCTCAGAAACATAATTTAAATTTAAATCAGGCAATCTTTCTTCCTTAGAGTTTTAGAATATTTATTTAATTATTTCTTTTATTAATACATATTTTTCAAATTAATTTTTTAGTTTAAATCACAAATCAAATCTTTATTTTGTTTTTCTTATTAATAATAATTTTTTAATTTAAATCACACATAAAATTTTGATTTATTTTTTATATTAAATCACAAACTCATAACGGAGAGGCTTCTGAGTTTAAAAATGTGACACGTGTCAATACGTGTCAACACCTGACGCGTCACCAATGACGTCTAAATTGAGTTTCAATCAAGAGGCAATCACGCCTAATTTAGGTAATTTTATTTTTGAAAAACATTCGTAAGCCATAATTAATTTCAGATCACAAATAATAACCCAGAAGCTTATAACATTAATCATTAATTTCAAAAATAATATCCTTTTTCTTTAGAGATTTAGAATATTTATTTAATTATTTTTTTTATTTCTACTGATTTTTCAAATTGTTTTTTAGTTTAAATCACAAATCAAATCTTTATTTTGTTTTCCTTATTAATAATAATTTTTATTTTTAATTTAAATCACAAACCAAATTTTTGTTATAATAGAAAAAATTATTATAAAAAAATTTAAATCACAAATCAAAATTTTATTTATTTTTTTATATTAAATCACAAATCCAGAACTCAGAGGCTTCTGGGTTTAACCGCTCTTATAATACCATTATTGCAAATTTAAATTGTGTTTGTGAAAAATAAAATATGTCAAATGAGATGTCATTGCGTAGATTTCGAAAAGTTATGTGGAATCAAAAAAAGAATTACCTTATTTGAATACTCAAGTCAAAAGTTATGTCTTTCAAAAGTTTTATGATTAAATTATTTATTTTTTTGAAAAAAGATATGACACGTGTCAACACCTGATAAATGACGCCTAAATTAGGCGTGATTGCCTCTTGAGTGACGCCCAATTTAGACGTCTTTTGTGATGCCCAAATTGGACGTCATATTATGTAGTAAATGTGTAATTATTTTTAAAATTGTAATAAATACATAATTAATTTATTAAAAACATCAACTTAATTTTTTTTCCTAAATTAAGAAAGTACTTTACGAACTCTGTTACTTGATTCTTTTGGTACCTGGAAGAAATTGAACTGATTTCATGTTTGTGAAAATATATTTTTAAAGAAATAATGATTTTATTTTTTTATTTTTTGGTAAACTGAGTTATTTTTTAACTATCTACAAAAATTACCAAAAAATGCATAATCCTAAAATAAACTATGCCAACGCACTGAAAGTAGGACAATTGACAGTGAGTTATTAGGTACAATAACGTCAATCCCTCTGCTCCCCAGCTTCCAAAAATGTTCTACTGATACGCAGGAAATTGGACTGTACTTCAGTTGAACTGGGATGATTCAAATTTATAAAATTATATTTATAATTTAATGATTGAAGGTAAATTTTTTTTTTTTTTTTTAAAAATGAATATAATTTTTATTTTGTTTTTTGTTTTTGGTAAATATTTTTTTGTTTTTGTTTTTACATCTATGTAAGTTGATGATGCTATTTCTTTTATTAGAGGCTAAATTATTTTTACTATTTATGATATTCTGTAGTTATATCTTAACCCTAAAGAATCGTGATCCAATATACAGAAAAAGCATTACTATTTATGTGCATAATAATAAGTCCCACTTATTACAAAAAAATAAAAATAAAAAAATAAGTCCCACTTAAAATCATTTCGTTATGACCGGTCATGACTCTTCTTCCAAAGAGAAATCAATAAAGAAAAAGTGTAAATGCATCGCAAACTGACAATGATCAATGCCTTTTATTTTAGTCTCTAGTAATGCAAATCTTTTCACACCATTGAAGGAATAAGAACCCGGCAAAGCAGTCCTCCTCTCGTGCATCTTTGTCAAGTTGGAACCAGCACTTCCCTACCACTATCAACTTTTTAATCATAAGAAATTATAAATTATATTATTCTTTTAATTCTCAAAATTTATTTGATAAAAGTAGGAATGTATCATTTCATATTTTGTTCAAACATTATTATATCATGTGAAAAATTTAACCATGCATTGACTGATCAACGTGTAGGATCAATTGGATTCATTTGGAAGCAATTTTAAAATTAGTATATTTGTATGATTACCGAATTATCATTGTCTTTCAATCACACAAGGCATACCTTTTGGCTCTTGTAATGCGAATTTGTTAGGGACCTCTTTATATGTGAGCTCCCTTTATAAACTGATCTTCCTAGTGCAGCAGTTCTTGTGTTTCTGGCAAATTTTTCAAGGAAGAAGGAGATAGTGTGTAGACACTTTTTCATGTTTTAGCTTACTTTTTTGATTATTGACCAACTAAGGAGGTTGATGACTTAAGTGATAATATATATGGATATCAAAAAATCTTAGCCCTAAGCTCTTTGGACTTTAGATTTTTTTTGGACTTTTCTCATATACTTAACACAATTGGATTTAAATAAAAGAGCACAAATCTAACACAGCAAACATAATTTTAATAATGAAAATCATAAAATTAAGAAGAGGAGATAATTATTTTAACTATTGTCCGTTGATATATAAATAGATAGTTAAAAAAAATTATATGACATGATTGTGGTAAAATAATATATGAGATGATTCATTACCGAATAAAACATGTGAGATCGAAGAAATAATTTATAAAATAATTCATTTTTGGTTGCCTCAAATAAAATTACCAATTTACTGTTAATATATTTGAATTTTAATTAACACCGATCCTAATTTATATAATTAAAGTGTGGCGATAATGGATAATAAAAGTTCAGTCACCTAATATATCAATTTTGTGTTGCAGCAAAGGTGTCTGTTTGATTTTTCTGTTTGAATATACAGGTGATTAGCAATCTACACCATTGGTCTTATTGGAATAGAGTTTAAGGATGTAGCTTCCCGCATAAGAACATAGGCACAGACCCACAGTAGCATAATTATAGAACACTGAATAATAAAAATGAGAGTAAATACATTTTTTGATCCTCAACAAATTTTACAATGTCCACTTTAGTCCCTAACAAATAAAAAAGATCTCTCAGAAATTTAAAATGGACTCATTTAGTTGAAATTGTGGTCCCTCACAAATTCAAAAAAGAACCATATTAGTCACTCAAAAGGACTAAAATGGATCCATTTTAAATTTCTTAAGGACCATGATAGACCTTTTTATTTGCTAAGGACTAAAACGGACATCATAAAATTTATTAAGGACCAAAAAAAGATATTTACTCTAAAAAGATATCCTTTTAACATTAGGAATATAGTTTTTTATTTGAACCCTTTTTAATTAATTGCAACTTTCATAAAGCAGTGCGGCAGTGTGGAGTTATGTAGGGATGATGGCCTCTTTAATAAAATGTCAGTGACCTAATGTCCATCTATCATAGACTCTAGGCCCATTAGGTTATACACTACAGCTTAGTATACTTACAAATTTGATCTAAATCCACAATATATATATATATATATATATATAGAGAGGTAGGATCCTTTGACACCAGTGTCAAATTTCAAATTTGACACCTCATCTGAGAGCCATTTGATCAAAAAAGATCAATGGCTCTGATTTGTAAGCATGTGACACCATTGATCTTTTTTTATCCAAAGGCTCTCAGATGAGGTGTCAAATTTCAAATTTGACACTGGTGTAGGATCCTATCTCATATATATATATATATATATATATATATATATATATATATATATATGGCAGGATCCTTTGACACCGGTGTCAAAGGAAAAGTTTGACACCTCATCTGAGAGCCGTTAGATTAAAAAAAATCAATTGTGTCACATGCTTACAAATCAGAATCGTTGATTTTTTTTTATCTAACGGCTCTCAGATGAGGTGTCAAACTTTTTTTTTGACACCGATGTCAAAGGATCTGTCTCTGTATATATATATATAACAAGTTACATTCATTTCATTAGTATTACCCACCACATTGACCCCTTTCGGTAATTTGCTGTTCAGATTATACTCTTCTACCACCGTCATTCCTTTAGTTTCATGCACGTATAATATAACTATATATTTTATGAAAAATGTGTTTGTTATGTTAAATGAGACAATTGGTCTCATGCAACACATAAAAAAAATAGGTGGAACCAATGTTGTTAAAATTGAGATTTTAAGTAAAACCGGAAGATAACTAAAAAATCGTAAAATGTAAAATCGTAATGTAAAAAAATCGTAAAAAATTATAAAAACGTAAAATCGTTTTGATGAATTTTTTTTTGTAAAATCATAGTAATAAATTGAGATTTTAACAACCATGGGTGAAACTACCTTTTTTCCTTTCTATCTCTTCTTTAAAGTGGGTACTATCCACTTTTCTGCGCTTTGCATGAGACAAATTATATCATGCAACATGAACCCATATTTTATTAACATTCGTATTCTTATAATTTTTTTCAAGCACAAGTAGACACCTTTCGTACCAACATTTGCAGAAGGAAGGAAGAATTCACAGAAATCATGGTGCTGATGCATGAAGAAATTTTCAACAACTCTATTTACATCAAACTCTACGAGTATCAATAGTTTGATAACAAAGATTGCAGTCACTCCTTAGCCAGTTGCATATATCATTGCTTTGCTCTTTTATATAGTTAATATTCTAGCTAGCTATGGACACCTTGGTGAGGTGAGTACGACGGGGACAAAATAGAAAGGAAATAAAGAGAGGTGACAGATCATTCTTCTATTGAACCTAAGGAAATATACAAGCTTAATTTGAGTTTTAT